>NC_133621.1:254897193-255226359 GCF_048593235.1 Sminthopsis crassicaudata
TCATCCATTTCTAATCCTCTATACCTATGCCTGAAGAATTATTCTTTTTTCACTTCTATCTTTTATTTTCCTGGGCTTCCTTCAAAACTCAACTCAAATCTCACCTTTCATGGGTTCTTTCTAATCTGTGTCCCTTTATGCCATTCCCTCTGGGGTCACCTTCTATTTACTCTGTATATATTGTGTAGAAAGATTTTTAACATGTTATTTTCCATTGATGAGCTCCTCCAGGGCAGGAACAATGAGTTTGCCTTTCCCAGGAATTACCAGCATTTGGCACATAAAGAAATACTGAGTAAATGTTTACTGACTCATAGCAAAGATAAGAATCCAAGTCTCTTCAGTCCTAGAAGAAAGATCCTCCTACTATATGGAAGCATAACAGTCCAAAAGAGAAAGACTTAAATATGAAACTGGGACTTACAGCGGGACTTCAAGTCAAAAATTTAAGTGAACCCCATTTTCCTACATTATTACATTAGTATTACATGAAAGAGTCAGTGAGAGGAGAAAATTATTTGTAAACCTAAAGTCCTATATAGATAATGGGAACTTAGAATTCAGATCTCTTTTTATTTAACAGATAAGGGAAACTGAAGCCCCAAGACTTGAAGTAATTCACTAAGGATTCATGTCCAATAGCTGATAAAGTTCTTTCTACAACACCGAGCTGTCTCCCTTGAACACAATAATTCCAGCACTGTTTTTGATGTGAGAATTGACATCAAATGAAACAAACAACTTTTCAATGATTATCTACTTGGAATGAGCCATAACATAATACCATGTTGGATAGACAAACTCCAAGTAGAGATTAAGAACATTAATTTTCTTTCATCCTATTATTTTCCTTACTTGAGCAAAAAGTCACACAATGTTTTTTGAAGAAGAAGAAGAAAGGAATACTACAAAACAAACTGTTAGAGAGAAAAAGAGAGAGGGGGGAAGTAAGGGGAGAGAAAGAGAGAGAGGGAGAGGGAGAAAGAAAGGGAATGCACTGCCATATTAATTAAACATATGCTTGCTTGATAAGACCAAGAAGCAATGTAACTTCATATCAGAACGTCCATAAAACGTATCATCCTTTAGAGTTTTTACCACTAATTCAGAAATGAATAAGAAGGAATGGTTAGGAGAGACAGAAGTACAGCAATGTGAATACAATGAAATATTATTGTGCAATAAAAAAATGACAAGAGGCTATGGCATTAAGGACAGAATGTTGAAATTCTGAGTAAGAGAAACTTGGGTTCAAATCCATCCTCTGAGCTGGTACACTAGGCAACACTGAAACTACTTTTGAGAAAGTAGTTGAGCTTTATTGGTACAAATGCTTTCTTCCTCAAAAGTAGCTGCCAACCAGAGTGAAATCACAGATGCCAACTTTCTATCTCTCTCTCCCACGATAAAATGAGGAAGCAAGATCAGAAGATTTATATGAACAAAGAAAGGCAGAGAGAAATAAGAACAAAAGTTTGGTCAATTACTCTAACAAATTAAATAAAAACAGTGAAATGAATTCCAACTTTCTAATCAGTATCCTAATTTACAATGTTGACAAAGGAAAAAATGTATTTTTTTAAAATTAATAACAATTTAAGGAATCTAGGAAATAAACCCAAATTAGAGGTTTTTAAGATTTGTCAGCTTGAGTCACCAAAACCATTTGATATTGGCTAAGAAATAGATTAGTAGATCAGTGGAATAGGTTAGGTTTACAAGACAAAATACTCAACTATAGCAATCTAGTGTTTGACAAACCCAAAGATCCCAACTTTTGGGATAAGAATTCATTATTTGACAAAAACTGTTGGGAAAACTGGATATTAGTATGGCAGAAATTAGGCCTGGACCCATACTTAACACCACATACCAAGATAAGATCAAAATGATTCCATGATTTAGGCATAAAGAACGAGATCATAAATAAATTAGAGGACATAGGATAGTTTATCTCTCAGACTTGTGGAGGAGGAAGGAATTTGTGACCAAAGAAGAACTAGAGATCATTATTGATCACAAAATAGAACATTTTGATTACATCAAATTAAAAAGCTTTTGTACAAACAAAACTAATGCAAACAAGATCAGAAGGGAAGTAATAAACTGGGAAAACATTCTTACAGTTAAAAGTTCTGATAAAGGCCTAATTTCCAAAATATATAGAGAATTGACTCTAATTTATATGAAATCAAGCCATCTCTAATTGATAAATGGTCAAAGGATATGAACAGACAATTCTCAGATGATGAAATTGAAACTAGTTCTACTCATATAAAAGAGTGTTCCAAATCACTATTGATCAGAGAAATGAAAATTAAGACAACTCTGAGATACCACTACACACCTGTCAGATTGGCTAAGATGACAGGAAAAAATGATGAATGTTGGAGGGGATGTGGGAAAACTGGGACACTCATGCATTGTTGGTGGAGTTGTGAAAGAATCCAACCATTCTGGAGAGCAATCTGGAATTATGCCCATAAAGTTATCAAACTCTGCATACCCTTTGATCCAGCAGTGCTACTACTGGGCTTTTATCCCAAAGAAATACTAAAGAAGGGAAAGGGACCTGAATGTGCCAAAATGTTTGTGGCAGCCCTTTTGTAGTGGCTAGAAATTGGAAAATGAATGGATGCCCATCAATTGGAGAATGGTTGGGTAAATTATGGCATATGAATGTTATGTAATATTATTGTTCTGAAAGAAATGACCAGCAGGATGAATACGGAGGCTTGTAGAGACTTACATGAACTAATGCTGAGTGAAATGAGCAGAACCAGGAGATCATTATACACTTCAACAACAATATTGTATGAGGATGTATTCTGATGGAAGTGGATATCTTCGACAAAGCGAAGATCTAATTCAGTTCCAATTGCTCAATGATGGATAGAATCAGCTACACCCAGAGAAGGAACACTGGGAAATAAGTGTAAACTGTTTGCATTTTTGTATTTCTTCCCAGGTTATTTTTACCTTCTGAATCCAATTCTTCCTGTGCAATAAGAAATTCAGTTCTGCACACATATATTGTATCTAGGATATACTATAACATATCTAACATGTATAAGATTGCCTGCCATCTATGGAAAGGGATGGAAGGAAGGAAGGGAAAAATTGGAACAGAAATGAGTGCAAGGGATAGTGTTGTAAAAAACCACCCATGCATATGTACTGTCAAAAAAAAGTTATAATTAATTTTTTTTAATTTTAAAAAAGAAAAAAAAGAAAAGAAAAAGGTTTAATTAAAAAAAAATTGTCAGCTTGTGATGAGTTTTTTGGGGGAGAGATTCATCTTCTATACCACGCTAAATAAATTACTATGATCGATTCAATCATGTAGTAAAAAACTTAATTTTTCCATGTAAGATTATATAATAAATAAATCATCCGTTTACCATGAATTAAGTAAGGGTATAAATAAGTAAAGAAAATCTTACCCTTCTGGCCATTTGCAAATTTTAAAAGGTCATACAGATACTGGTTGTTGTTATTCCCACAAAGGAAGAAGCAAGATCTAGTATGATTACTTAATATTCATTAATTTAGCTTATTTGGGTCAACAATTAGTAAATGCTGATAGTGAACAGAATTCTGATGGGTATTGTATCACAAAGTAAATTGAATCAGGAGTTTATTCAGTTGGATTTGTAAAATCTTTATAAGAATATTAGTATATACCTGTAGCCTCCAATTTATAAGTACCTGAGCCAACTACAAACTCAATATAAACATACTTAACAACACAACAAACATGTTACCAAAGAGTCGGATTATAATCTCCTTGTAAAGAGTAACACTCTTTCCCAACTCAAAATACATTGCAAATACAGAAATACAGAGACATGATTTTTTTCCCCAATTAAAAGATTTCTTTTTAATGTTAAAAATTTTAGTCACTTTTCACCCTCCACTCCCATAATAGCAGATTTTTTTCTTAATTTTTAAAGCTTTTTATTTTCAAAACATGCATGAATAATTTTTCAACACTGACTCTTGCATAACCTTGTGTTTCAGATTTTCCTCTCCTTCCCCCCACCTCTTCCTTTAGATGGCAAGCAATTTAATATGTTATACATGTTTAAATATATGTTAAATCCAATATGTGTAAACATATTTATTTATACAATTCTCTTGCTGCACAAGAAAAATCATAACAAAAAGGAAAGAAAATGAGTAAGAAAACAAAATGCAAGTGAACAACAAAAAGAGTGAAAATGTTATATTGTGATCCATACTCAGTTCCCACAGTCCTCTCTCTGGGTGTAGATGGCTCTCTTTATCACAAAATCATTGGAACTGGCATCAATCATCTCATTGTTGGAGTGAGTCACGTTCATTAGAATTGATCGTCCTATAATAGGCTATCAAACTGTACATACTCTTTGATCCAGCAGTGCCACTACTGGGTCCATATCCCAAAGAGATCATAAGAGGGAAAATGACCCACATGTGCAAAAATATTTGTAGCAGCTCTTTGTGTAGTAACAAGAAACTGGAAATTGAGTGGACCTCCATCAGTTGCAGAATGGCTAGATAAGTTATGGTATATAAATGTAATGGGATATTGTAACTGGGAAATGATAAGCAGGCTGATTTCAGAAAAGTCTTTAAAGATTTGATAAACTGATGGAAGCAAGCAGAACCAAAAGAACATCGTAACAATAATGTTATGTATGATTAATTCTGTTAGACTTGGCTTTTCTCAATAATGCAGTGATTCAAGGCAATTCCAGTATTTAAGATGGAAAATGCCATCTACATACAGAGACAGAACTATGGAGACTGAATATGGGTTGAAGCATAATATTTTCACCTTTTTTTGGGGGGGGGGAGTTTTTTCTTCTTCATTTTTTGCTTTTAATCTGATTTTTCTTGCACAATGTGACAACATACATGCTACTTGTCTAATCTCTGCTTCAATACTTTTAGTAATGAGCAGCTTTCTTAGAAAGAACACACAGTCCAATTTAACTTCATACACCCTAGAATTTTCCTATCTACACAACATACATGCTACTTATCTAATCTTTGCTTCAATACTTTTAGTAGTGAGCAGCTTTCTTCTTTACAACGAGATCCCATTGCATTATGAAACAGCTATGTTAAGAAGCAATGCATTTATATCTTTTTTGACATAAACTCTCTAACTTTGACTACTATCTTTAACTATGTTCACCAATTTACTATGATGCCAAAAAACCCCAAAAAACTAAGTTTTTTTTAAAATTTGCATTTCTTTTATCATTTGTGACTGGGTCAATTTTTTTTTTCATATGCTTATCAACAATTTGTAGTTCTTCTGAGAAATATTTCATCAATTATTGTTCTACTACTTAGCTATTGGGGAATAGATCTATCATGTTTTTGTTATTTGCTTTTATAACTTAGCTATCAAATATCTATTTAACATTTTTTTCCCAGTTGACTACTGCTATTCTTAGCCTACTTGCATTAATTTTGTTGTTGCAAAAACTTTTCAATCTCACATAATAGCCACAGTAAATTTCATTGTTAATTTTGGCCATCCTCTTGAGATTTTTTAAAATCTTGATTCTATTCTCAGAATATTAGCTATCATTCCTAAAGCTGTGTCATAGACAAGCTGATAAATACGCTTCTTATAATTCATCCAACTAGTTGTTTTTTTTTTTGTTTTTGTTTTTGTTTTTTGAGGCAATTGGAGTTAAGTGTCTTGCCCAGTGTCACATAGCTAGGAAGAATTAAGTATCTGAGGCTGAATTTGAATTCAGGTCCTCCTGACTTCAGAGCCAGCACTCTATCCATTGGGCCAATAGCTGACCCTTAATAATTTTTTTTTAAACAACAAGTACAAAGTCCCAAGGCATGCCATAGATTCAGACAGTACAATGCTCAAAAGACAAAAGGAAATCAGAAATATTTTACTCTTGTTTTGCTTCTACGTTCTCTACACAAGAAAATAAATTTCCCAACCAGAAAGAGTTAGGGAAAGTGGGTAAGGAGGGATAAAATGAAAAATTCATAAGAGAGGAAAAAAGAGATATCTAACCAGACTCATAATTATACATTAATCAGCATTCTTTCTGTGCAAATAAGAATTTTAGCTATCTACAAATCTCCTAACTTGACAATTTTGTGTGACTTTCTCCATCTTGATTACAAGAGAATCATGAGAATATCTTTTTCCCCGAGTATAGTATTATAAAGAATCAAGAAACTCCAATTTCAAAGGCACTGTTATTTTTATCCTAGCATAAATAGAAATGAGTAATTTTGGCATGGCAACTAACTATACCTAGACTGTCTCCTCTTACCAATTATTAAATAATGCATTTTAGAATTTTGCCAAAATCAACATCAAGCTTATATGTTTTAGTTTCCAGAAATCACCTTCCATTTATTTGCCCAACTCATTCTTCTGGCATGTCTCCAACTTAAGAATTACTAACAATGGTTTTAGTAATATCTCTGCAAAGCCCTTTTAGAACTCTAAGAATGAAATTCTTTTGGATCTGAAGACATGAAATCAAATAATAGCTGGCCTTTCTTTTGCCATATATATTCACTCTTTATCATGTTTGTGATAAACTCTTCAATTTGAAGATCCTTTTCCATAAAGGAAAGCAAAACAGTACACTTAATAAGAATTAGGCAACTGAGTTAAGGACTAGGTGGTGAGGAAATTCCATGTTTTTTAAGCACTTCAGAGAATTGCAAACTCTATGAGGATGCCAAAGGTGTAATATTATGCAGTGACTGGAATGCTGGACTAAGAAATATTAATATCTTGGCTCATATCCTACCCTCAAATATTAGCTGGATGACCCAAGCCCAGTCAATTAACTTCTTTGTATTTTCACTTCCTCATAAAAAAAAAAAAGGGGGGGGGGGAGGAAGGGGAGATTAGACTTAATGACTTATAAGGTCCCCTCTGAGCTCAAAAGCAATGATCCTAATCTCCTATCAAATATCTACAATTTTTGCTGGCTGATAATGTGGGCATATCATCATCAGATCCAAACAACCAATTTACAACTTCTGAAAAAAACCATTTGTGTGGACTTTCTGTACATTTCAAATTATGGTCTAGAATATAATGCTGGAATGCATTTTATTTCTTTGCAATTTTTATGGTACCCAGCTGTTCTCAATATATGAGTCAATTTTAGCTCATGCCAACAAATTCAATTAAGCAAATATAAAGCATCTGCTATGTATGAGACATTAGGGACACTAAGATGAATGTGACAAGTTCTACTTCTGCGGAATTTACAATCTAATTGGGGAGAGAGGAGGAAAAGTACACAAAAAAACTATGATACAACTCTTAAAGTCAAAGGAGGGATATCCCAGGGAAATGCTATGCAAAATTTGAGAAGGAAGAAATTTCCCTCCTCCTCCTGTTTTTTTTTTTTTTTTTTTTTTTTTTTTGTGGGTGAAGGTTGCAGGGCCAGTGAAGTCAGCTTCTGAGTTGGGCTTTGACAAAATGGAGAAACTTCAATTAAAGATATTTACATTTAATTTGGGAAGTGGTGTATGAGCAAAGGCACTGAAATAGAGGAGGAGAAAATGAGAAAACCAACATAAACTCCTGAATGCCAGGGATTATTTTTTTCTTATTTATATTCCTAGCTCCTAGGCACCAAATACTTCAAGTGTGCTTGATGAATTGAACAAAATAGTCCAGTTTGGTTAGAACATATAATAGCTCCAGGAAAATGGTATGACACAAGACTGGACAAGTAAATCAAATCCAAGATATAAAGCATTTTGAATGCCAGAAGATATATTATTAATAAGGAGCCATAAAACTCTAACGTACTGGAATAACAAGATCATAGAGATGTGTAGTGAAAAAGATTATTTGGCCTACAGAATGATAAATTGATTTACCAGGGATAGGCTGAGGCAGGAAGATATAGAGCCTGAACTCTTCCAAAGATTCAGAAGAAACTAAGTATAACTCTAATATTCTTCTTTGGGTAATGAAACATATGACATTTCATTTAATTTGCCAGGGTTATTTGGTTTAATAAAAAGCATAGTTTATTTCTTTAAAAAAGTAATTACTCTTCAGAGTGACCATTCTCACAGTCCTCAACTACTGCTACTATAATTTTAATTGTTAGTTCAAATTCAAAATTCATCATATTCTTTTAAAACATAAGCAAAAGTATCCCAAAGGATGTTGAGTAAATTATAGGCGGATAACTGAACAAGTGTCACCAATCACTTAGCCATTTATCAACAAGTGTGTTTTTATTGGAAATTCAACTATTCATATATATAACATTAGAGAATGTAGAAGTAAGCAAGAGAGATCTCCAAAATAGAGGAAATTTCTATCCACTGAAGTTCATAGATTTATCTCACGAATTATTCTTTTAGTCATAATCCTAACTATTATGCTCTTTAGTTATTTCAGTCATGTCCAACTCTTTATGACCCCATTTAGGGTTTTCTTAGTAAAGATACTAAAATAATTTACATTTTCCTCTCCAGCTTATTTTACAGATGAGGAAACCCAAGGCAAACAAGGTTAAGTCACAAAGCTAATAAGAGTATGAGGTTGGATTTGAACTCAGAAACATAAGACTTTCTGATTCCAAGTCCAGTGCTGTATCCACTGCATCACCTAGCTGTTCCCTAACAAATAGTCTTTTTTTTTTTTTTTTTTTTGCTGAGGCATTTGGGGTTAAGTGACTTGCCCAGGGTCACACAGATAGGAAGTATTAAGTGCCTGAGGCCAAATTTGAATTCAGGTCTTCCTGTACAGTCATCTATTTTTAGACTACAGTAGATTTAAGACAACAAATTAGAAGTGTAAAGTGTAAGAAGGTGTAAGAGAATGCTAGAGAAGAAACACCAAGAGAACAAGAACAAGAAGTCACAGCCAAGAGCCTAATAATGAAGACAAAGAAAAAGTTAAATTTAATTGAGACTACTCAGAACACATGCATACATGTATACACACATACATGTGCACAGTTCCAAAAAACTTCGTTCTATCTTAAGCTATTAAACATTAAAATAGAAGAAATCTGAAATACTGTATGTATATATGTATGCATAAGTTTATGCACACATATTCATTATACACAAGCTTTAATAACTTAAAATGAAACTAAGACATACTTTGTATATATATGGACATAAATCTAGATAAGATGATATGGATACACAGACAGATAAAAAGACACACTTCAATACCTCCTATAAGAGCATAGTATAAAGTGTATAATGCCAGCTTTTTGCTTTAAGTTTCTCACAGAAATTAAAATCTTACTTTCCTACCAATATCCTCCTGTGAGGAGGTATGTTGTAAATCATGATATACAATGTCTACATAACTACAGCAAATAATCAACTACAGCAGGGCTTTTCAAACTTTTTCCACTTGTGACACTTTTTTATCCAAGAAATGTTTATATAATCCCAGGTATACAGGTATATGAAAAAGATATACAAATCAAACATTTAATTGGTAATAAATCACAATTTCATGATCCCTACATTCAGTTACAAAAGACCACAAATCATAGTTTATGAAACACATTCCTTCTGATGAATACATTGTAGAAGGCCATGAAGAAGATGGACAGACATGTTAGCAATCTACATCTTGGAAGGAATAATAATATCAGTTAGAGATCAGAACATACAAAAGTAAAAGCTGTAATTAACTAAGAAAGAAAGGGTTGAATTGCAATCATACACCTTTTTAAAAGGCAAATGACATTTTAAAAATATCTTTTCCAAAATTTCCACTAAAGTTGTTCTCCTTCAACCCTGAAGGAGACTCTTTCATTTCACATTGCAAATTGGCAAAGATAACAAAAGAAATAAATATAGTTGCTGGATCATTATAGGAAGTAAGAAACAATAAGATTACTGGTGATGATGTGAATCCTTTTCTCTTTGAGATTTTTTCCTCAATATTCCCACCACTGATATCTCTCCAAGTTCTCCTCCTGTCTGTCTGACCAATCTTCAGTCTCTTTGCTGGATCTTCAGCTAAGTCACATCTGCTAACAGTGGCTATACCCCCCAGGGTTTTGCCTGAGCCCTCTTCTTTTCTTCTTTTAAACTACTATTGTGCTTGATGATTTCCTCAGCTTCCATAGACTCAATTATCAGGTCTATACGATGATCTTAAATCTATATTTATCAAACCCTATTAGGTTCTTACTAAGTGCTAATGAGACTGACCCAGTTTTACATCTCTAACTGTCCTTTATACATCTTGAATTGATTGTCCTATACACAGCTTAAATTTAACATGTCCAAAATTTAGCTCCTAATATTTCCTAATTCCCCCTTTCCTAATTTTCCTATTATTGTCAAGAATACCACCATAATAGAGCACCAGCCTTGAATGTAGGAGGACCCGAGTTCAAATCTGGTCTCAGACACTTAACACTTCCTAGCTGTGTGACCCTGGGCAAGTCACTTAACCCCAGCCTCAGGGAAAAAAAAAAAAAAAAAGAATACCACCATACTCCTAGTCCCCAAGGCTTGCAAGGTGGTATTCTCCACTCATCATTCTCTTAACTCTCCCCATGTCAAATATTGTTGATTTTACCCTCTTAATATTTCTTGTATATTCTTCCTTCTCTCCTCTGGCACTGCCATCTTGCTGTTTCAGCCCCTCATCACCTCACACACGGAGTAGTACAATAGCTTTTTGTTTGGTTTCCCTGCTCCGTGTCATACTCCACTCCAGGTTACCCTATACTCAGATGTCAAAATGAACTTCCTAACGTGTCTAGCCATATCCCTCCCTCCACCCGCAATAAAACTCCAAAGATTTCCTATTATTTCCAGAATCAACTAGGAAATCTTTATCTTATAAAGTCTTCACAATTTGGCCTCTTCTATACCTTGTTTCCCTCCAAGGACTATACTACAGTAACATATGCCTGAAATCCTCTCCCTCTTCATATCCATCATCTGGCTTCCTTTAAGACTTAAAATATTCTGCAAGAAGTCTTTTCCAATCCTCTTTAATGCCAATGACTTCTCTCTGGGATTATTTCTAATTTATTCTGTGTGTGTGTGTGTGTGTGTGTAAATATAGGTATATGTATATACATGTTGCATGTAGCTGTTTGTATGTTGAACCTCCGATTAGATTATGTATGAGTTCCTTAACAGAGGAGATTGTGACTGTCTAGTAGAGTACTTGGCATGTACAGGCTGCCTAATCACTACTTATATCTTGACTTAAATTGGTCTGCCCCACTATGGAAAGCAATTTTTAATTATACTTTTACAAGAAAAAGAGAAATAAGAATTTCATGCCCTTCCAGCCTGAGATTGCATTCTCATACACATACCTAAAGAAAAAATAAGATCCCATGTTTACCAAAAATATTCATCACAGACCTTTTTGTAGCAGCAAAGAACTATAAATGAATTAGAGATGCCTATTGATTGAGAATGGCTGAACAAATAGCTAAACAAAATATTGTGATACAATATTTTGGAATATTTTTTCGCTGTATAGAACAGCAACTATGAGGAATTTTAAAGAACCATGAGAAGCCTTGTAGGAATAGAGTGAAATAGATAGAATCAGACAAATAATATAAACAGTGACCAGACAATGTCAATGGAAAGAATGTAAAATAAAATTTAAGACTGATCAGACTGATTCAAAGAGCTTTTAAAAAATATATTCATGGTAGACATAGAGGGACCATCAATAGAAAATAAGAGTTCTGAATCTGAGATCCATGCCTTGATTCCAGGAGTCTATGAATTTCAATAGGAAAAAAAAAATCTTTATTTTCATTGATCTCCAAATAAAACTTATTATATCTTTCTCTTATGAATAATATTACTAGCAGTTATCTGTGACTTGGTCACCAAGACACATTACAGATATGTTCATATCAAATTACAGTTTTAAAAACTGATTGGTTATCTAACATATCAAGACTACTCTTCTGTTAAGAAATGCCCCCTACCACTGGAATGTTTGTCAAGCTAAGACCCAGCTTCCAGAATGATATGAAATTGAACTTTAACGTGCCTCTATTTTTAAAAATGTGTTGTTTTGTTATTTAATGTGTTGATAATAAAGTTGATACATCACAAATTTGAGGTTTTAAAGGTTCTCACAAGTATTTCAAAATAGCTGGTTTCTTTTGTAATTACATGTATTTTATTTGACACACTTTTAAAAACATTACTCCAAGATCCATCACTTATACCAGCCTGCCCAAGATTTCTTAAAGAAAAAAAAATAGGTAAAGTACTCTTGGCTTTGAATATTACATATATGATGAGATGTGGTTCATATGCTATCTGATTTTGATGAATTTTGTTGATTTCCCTTTTTAAATCTTTTATTATAAGACAGGACTTCTCAGGCAGAGAAAGGGATATATTCAGAAACTAATGTGATGTAACAGATGGCATTAATAGTTTGGTTTTTTTTAAATCAATAATAACTATAAAATAAATTTGTTCTTTAAACCTTCAATGTAGCATGGTACTGTGCTCCAAAGGTTATTTATGGTAGCAGATCTCAAGCTTCACCAAGACCCTCCAAGCTCCAAAGGTAATAGATATCATGCCTATTGTCAAGGACTAGCCTAGCTAAGTTCCAAAAGAGTTATCTCCTTATTAGGATCAGGAAGTACACTTACCAATATTACAAACAGGAATTATATCCAAAGAACTACAAAGACAGATAACTGGAAAAATATTTTGCCCTGTGGGCCCCACTACCATAATAAAAGTGACAATATTATCTAAATTGATTTACAAATTCAGCACATAACAAAGACCAAGTCATTTGGAAGAATGAAAGCTCAAGAATACAAGGAAGTTATAAGAAAAGAAAAATCAGAAAGTAAGGAGACCTAATAGCACCAGCGCTCAAGTTATGTTACAAAGCAACAATTATGAAAAGAATTTAGTCTTGCTTAAAAGGTATATAAAGTTCAGCAAGTATACAAAGGCTCAGAAACAATGTAAGTATATTAGCATAGTGTTCAGTAAAGAAGGCTACCAATTACTTTGATTAAAACTATTTGATTTTTTAAAAAATTTTATAAGAAAACTGAAAAGCAGTCTTTCATAGTATTGATAAACCCACATCTCATACCATGTACCATAATAAGATCCAAATGAATATGTGGCCAGAACAAAAAAGTCCTATCATAAGCAAAGTAGAGAAGGCAAGAATACCCTTTCCAAACATGGATGGGAAAGAATGTGCTCAACATGGGGAGAGGTGTATCACAAGAGACATAATGGAAAAATTTGAAATTAAGAAAGAGCACAACTTTTATCAACATAGTTAAATAAGGAATACCGTAAAAATAATTTATATAATGACTACAATATTGTTACAGAAACCTCCAATTAATACAACTGCTTGTAACTCCAAATAATTCCTACCCCTGAAGTTATAAGTATAGAATAAAACATAACCAACATGTGAATTTGTTTTGCTTGCCTATGTTTATTTTTTATGAAGAAAGGCCTTAATTTAGGAAAAGGAAGATGTTACAGGATGGTGTGAGAGGGTAGTGATGGTAATGCAAAAGAAAAAAAGAAAGAAAGAAAAAAGAAATATGTCAATGAAGCATTTTTCCCCTTTTTCTGAGGCTCCGGTTAAGTGACTTGCCCAGGGTCACACAGCTAGAAAGTGTTAAGTGTCTGAGGCCACATTTGAACTCTGGTTCTCCTGAATTCAGGGCTGGTGCTCTATCCACTCAATGAAGCATTTAAAATACATAAAAATAGAAAGACGAGTAAAGGAAAGGAATGCTTTTTAATATTTTAATTTTAAAAATACATGAAATACATAAAGAATTCAAAAGGAATGGAAGAGTACCATGTTAAATTTAATGTATACAGAAAACAAATTCTTGATTTTATATACAAGCTTCTCTTTTGGTTTTCCTCTATAGAAATATTTGTCAAGTGCATAATGAAAAGAAAACATTTTTTAAAGAGACAAACCTAGATAATTTTAGAGAGCAAGGAAAATTCAACACACAAGGCAAATTAATTCATTATATAGATGAGCGCTTGCATCCCTGTTAAATTCTGAGCTTCTATATTCCAGGAAATTATCTTTTCTTTTAAAAAGTATTTGCTATAGAGCAGCTAGGTGGCGCAGTGGATAGAGCACCAGCCTTGAATTCAGGAGGACCCGAGTTCAAATGTGGTCTCAGACACTTAACTCTTCCTAGCTGTGTGACCCTGGGCAAGGCACTTAACCCCAGCCTCAGGGGGGAAAAAAAAAAGTATTTGCTACTTATGCACTAATCTATTAATTTGTTTCACAAGCTATAGAGGACCTAAAGTCAGATTATTAAGTGACAATCACATGATTAATCAAAATCATGGATATATTCCTCCCCCCAAAAAATTATATTTTATCATGTTTTATAATAGAAAACAAGAGTTTTCCTATCTTGATAACAGCAAGAGTGGATTCATAATGCTAATTCAGACCAACTTTGGCTAGCATTTATTTATTTATTTTTATTATGGCTTTTTATTTACAAGAAATATGCATGGGTAATTTTTCAGCATTGACCCTTGCAAAACCTTCTGTTTCAACTTTTCCCCTCCCCTAGGTGGCAGGTAGACCAATACATGTTAAATATGTTAAAGTATATATTAAATGCAATATATGTATTCATATTTATACAATTATCTTGCTTTGGCTGGCATTTAAATGAGTGTGCATTCCTTACACACTGCTGAACTAGACAAATGAAGCAGTGGACCAAATGCTAGAGCAGAATATGGAATTAAAATAAAATTGGACTTTAAAGCTAAAATATGGAAGTAAACATTTGTTTCATATAACCCACAAAGTATAAACATACATGAACAATTAAATGTTGCTGTCTTAGAAAAACAAGTCATCTGAAATTCAATTCCCAAGAGTATAAAAAAAGGAGGACTGGATATGTGATTTCACTGATGCAGAGATATCCTGGTGAGGAACTTCCTTAACCAATCAATGCAAAGCAGCACCTGTTGGCCCCTGGAGAAGTCTTAGAGACTTTAAGAATTGCCTGGAGTAGCGAAAGAACTCTGGGAGATGACTATGAACCACTACATAGAATTCCCAATCCCTCTATTTTTGTCTACCTGCATTTTTTATTTCCTTCACAGGCAAATTGTACACTATTTCAAAGTCTGATTCTTTTTGTACAGCAAAATAATTGTCTGGACATGTATACATAAATTGTATTTAATTTATACTTTAACATACTTAACATGTACTGGTCAACCTGCCATGGGGGGAGGAGGGGAAAAATTGGAACAAAAGGTTTAGCAATTGTCAATGTTGTAAAATTACCCATGCATATATATATATATATATATATATATATATCTGGTAAATAAAAACTATAATTAAAAAAAAAAAAAAGAATTGCCTGGAGTGCCAAAAAGTTAAATGATTTGCTTTGGGTCACACAATCTATGTATGTCAAAATAATGCATCTTCTTGGAGCTAAGGCCATCATTGTTCTAACTACGATACCAGTCTCTTCTCTTTATCTTTACCATTGTTTATCCTAAGGCAAAATTAAAACTCTACAGAGAAATGTCGCTATTTACTTTATTAGGATGCTACATCTTCATAAGAGGAAATAAAGCTTTGAAAGGAAAGGGAGGTAGGAAAACAGCCTAATACCAAGGAATCATGAGTCATTTGAAATTTAAGGGCATAACACAGAGTCACTGAGCTTTTCTCAACATTACTAACATAGAACGGTCTAGTTACTGTGCTGCATATTTTCAGACACAATGAATGTCTAACAAATACCATCATAATTTCCTGGACAATTTTATATTCTATGTGCACTTTATAAAGTATTCATAATGCAGCAATCTAGATTGCATGTTTACCACTTGGTTTTCCCTGATCAACATCTGCCTTCTCAAACACTCCCCACCTTAGAAATAACTACAACAGCAATTTAGTTACCTCAAAATGTCATTGATACTCTAAACTTTTTACACTGTTTAATAAAATTACATTAAAAATGAAGACTTCAGTTTTCTCATGGTATAAGTTGACATCTAAGAGCTCATTAAATATTATGTAACGCTGGGAAACTCCAAGTAGAACATCAAAAATATCAAACATTTTCCTCACCCGGTTGGGCATAATCCCAAATCTCCTATTCCCTTGTAAATATATGGAAGGCTTTGAATCATAGGATTAGAAATCCTTGTCCTGTAATTCACAGGCAAGAAATCAGACTATTTATTGGTATTTATTAAATGGGATAAACCACAAAACATCAAATAAGTGTATAATCAATTCTGAAAAAGTAACCAGCCCCTAGACTTTATGAGAAGAGTTCTATGTTATTATGTAACGATCTAGTTGTTTTTGAAAGTGTTATAATTTGGGGCAGCTAGATAGTGCAGTGGATAGAGTGCACTGAAGTCAGGACTTGAGTTCAAATTTGAACTCAGACACTTAACACTTCCTTGCTGTGTGACCCTGGGCAAGTCACTTAACCCCATTGTCTCGGCTTTAAAAAAAAAAAAAAAAAGATGTAATTTTAAAATGTAATATGGAAATTATGTATACAGGCAGATAAATTACAAAATACATAAAGACACACATCTGATAGTATAAATTCCACTGTAACTGACTTTATTTTCTTAACAATGATTAATGACCTACATTTCTAAAAACATTTTCATGAGAGCTTATTTTTTAAATAATCTATCTTCATATTCAACATACCTAATCAGTTTACAATAATAACTCTGAGACATCTGGACAAAAGTGGGATATTTTTAAAGGCGGTCTCAAATAATAACAAACAAGAGATAAGTTTAATCAGCTTGAGTCAGTTAGGATGTAGCCACTGGTAAACCTTCTAAATGGTATAATCTGAACACAGATTATGGCATTTCCAAGTCTCTAATACTATGAGATGTAGTGCTAAGGATGAGGAACTAGTAGTGTACATGAAGGGGAAGAAGATAAGACTGGAAAGGCAAGTTAGGAAGGATCTCTCATGCCAAATAAAGGAATTTACAGTTTGATCCTAGAGGGAATAAAGAGCCCTGGTGTTTAATGAGAAAAAGAATAACATGGTCAGATCTGTTATTTAGGCAAATGACTTTGGCAGTTGAATATAAAAAAGATTGGAACAGTGAGTGACTTAAGACAGGGAAACCAATTAGTAGAATTATTGAAACCTTTTTAGGCAAAATGTTATGGGAGGCCTGAATTAGAATATTGGCTGTGTTAAGTGAAGAAAAAGACAAAATGAAGAACTGATATGGAACTAGGAACAATAGGACTGGTTATATGGGGTGGATGAGAAGGAGGAGTAAAGTTGGACACTAAGATTGCAAACTCAGGATATTGGAAGCAGGAAATTAGAGGGTTAAATAAAAATTACTTTGTCAGGCTGACATAGTAGGAGACAGTTATCAATTCTAAAGCCAAGTCTAATGCCACATTTTTTTGTTCAGTTGCTTCAGTCTTGCTGGATTCTTTGTGATCCCGTTTTGAGTTTCCTTGAAAAAGATACTAGAATGATTTGCCATTTCCTTCTCCAGTTCATTTGACAGATGGAGCAAACTGAGGCAAACAGGATTAAATGAGTTGCTCAGGATCCCGGAGTTAGTAAGACCTGAGGCCAAATTTGAATTCATAAACATGAGTCTTCCTGATTCTGTACCATATATAGTTGCCCTTTTAATGACACACACATAAATCCAATGCTTTTTCCACCATATCATAACTGTGTTAGAGAAAATGGTCTTCTATAAACTTTTCTCCAAAAGCCTCTTCTTAGTAAATAGAAACAAGTAACTTGGGGTGTGCTAAACTCTCACTTTGGGGAAAAAAGACAAAACAGCAAAACCTCAGCAATGAAAGCCTAAATTAACTAGAATCTTTTCTATGTTTCTCTAGGAGCTATCTAAAATATAACTCTACTTTTCAGGTACTTAGGTTCATCAATATAAGTATGAATTAATATCATATTGAAAATTGAGCTATTAACTGTATAAACAACAAAACCTATCATAAAAGTTCTTTTACAAATATATCTACTCTTTTGCCTTTTCCTCCTCTCCAAAATGGGAAATGACTTAGGTTAGAAATTTAAAATTCTAATTTTTAAATGACAAAAACAGTATACATAAATTTATATTTCAAGAAAATTTCTTTCAGAAAACATGAAGATAAACTGCATTGAATTGAGAGAAAAGTATACATTCTACTTACAGAAGTTCATCATTTGTAAATCTACTTTGTATATTACAGGAGTTTGAAGGAGATTTTTAAAAATTTCATCATATATTCAACAATATATGTAAGTGTTAGGATTTTGGTTAGCTAAGAAGATAAATGATTACTTATATGTTTGATGTACTTTGAATGAGAAAAAGTAAAGAACTACTAGAAAAAAAAAATTGGCAATTTAAAGAGATTTTTAAGAAACAACTATGAAATAAAGACAAAATGAGGAATTAAGAACAGAAAAGAACTATGTAAATATAAACTAATATTCTTATACTTAACTAATATAAGGCTAAAACTATTACAGTATGTTTTTAATCTACAAAACCATTTTCATGAAGTCCAAAAAAACCAAGAGATTATATGTAATTGGGTAAAGATTTATTCTTCTCACTATTTACTCTAATTGGACAGCTTCCTTCCATCCTTCAGCTCATATCTTTCCCACTTCTAACTCCCATTAACTAACTATTAAAACTGCCAAATATTTTAAGATCCATAGATAGCTGACTCAAACTTGTCTCAACATATTTTCATTTTATTGTATAAATGCCAAGAAGCAATTTTTTTAAAACTGGAAAGTATAGGAAAATTAATTTTGCATTTTATCTCAAGTATATACAAGTTAAAAGACTTAAAAGGGCCTCCCCACTTCATTTGTCTTTCTGAACAGGAATTGAGATTTTATTATGTCCAATTAATCTACCGTATAAAGTACCCATCATGGAACTCCTTCTTCACACTCCACTCCAAGTCTCAACTTCTGGGTTTTATCACTTATGACAGGTTCCAACTCCCTGTTCTGTTTCAAGGGCACTCAAATTTTGGAAGCAATGTTGAAAGGAGAGGAGACAAGTGAGTCATCTAAACCTAACCTTGGCACACCTTACCGTCTGTGACAGAAGATCCCAGTGTTTGCCTTATATAGAGTTAAGAGTCATTTATCTCACAAGTTTGATCAAAGAAACCCAAAGTATTTACAGACATTATCTTGTTAAAGTTCACAGCATTCCTAAGAGAAGGAAACAGGTAGGTGATAGCATTACAGCAATGGGAAAGTCTCCAAACTCTTCTGAGTCAACCTAAGCCATTTGGGTATGGGTGATATTATGCCACTTGACATGCACTTCCCTTTTTTAAAATAATCAACTTGTCTGTGTTACAGCTAACACAAATGTATTACCACCCACTCTTCTTTGAAGAGGTGATTCTGATTAGTGCCCACACCTGGAAATCTGGTCATCTAGCATATTTCACTATGGCAAACTTGGAAATCTCAAACTGCACCAACTTATTTAAACAAAGGAAAACCTCCCTAGGGGCTTTAAGAAATTCTAATTATTTTACTTGGAATTACTTCACAATTTTTTCAAAATTATTCAACATAAGTAACAATGAAAGAATTATACTTGAGAAATGGAGGGGAAAAGGAGGGGAAGGATGAAAGTTAGCAGGAAATCTTTAATAGATTTTGAAAGGGCTTATCTAGCAACTTTTTCTTGGAAGCTAAGGCTCACAAAAAATCCCATATGTAAAGACCTCAAGTTTTAAGGCTAAAAACTGAACCCAACTCAGACCTCTGCTTTCAATATTCTTTCCATATTACCACACTACAACCCCCAGAATATTGAGTTTACATTTGTAAAATTAAGTATTTAATCTAAAAATATTTGATTAATAGAATTTAGAGGAAGGGAGGGAAGGGAAGAGAAATCTAGATACAAAGAATAAGATTGGAAAGTAGAGCCACACTGATGCAAGTCTAGGTACAACTAAAAGGGGATACGTGAGAAAATTAAAAAGGAAGTAACTTTTTCTTGGGTCTTTTCATTTAGAGATTTTCCCTGGACTTCTCTCCCAAAGATGGGAAGTATCTTTTCAGGCACCCCAATTCCTGCTAGATTTTCTTCCTGGGAAAATATGAAGATCTAAGAGCTGGACACCGACAGATATAAGGTATGGGAAGTTCCTCTGGCCAACTCCAGGGAAACCTTAGAGGGAAAATGGGTCTTTTGGAGACAGGATGACAGTCAAAGGAAAAAGCACTGCACTCATGGTCAGATAATTTGGGTGGTTTAAATTTGAACTCAGTGCTGACTCAATTGTACAAAACTGGGAGAATTTGTTTCATCTTTCTGGGTCTCAGTTTTCTTAGATGTAATATATTTGGGAAAGGATAGGTTAAGATTATTTCTTAATTATAGCAAGGCTTCTTAAGCTTTTTTCCACTTACAACCTCTTTTTGCCTGAGTAATTTTTACATGACCTTGGGTATATAAAATAGGTATATACAAATCAAAAGTTTACTGTTAATAAATCATAGTTATATGATCCCATAGTGAGTCACAACCCAGAATTTAAGGAACTTTGCTTTATAGGAGACAACTAGGTAGTGCAGTGTAGTTAGGAAAACCTGAGTTTAAATTTGGCCTCAGATACTAGCTGTGTGACCCTGGAAAAGTCACCTAACCACAGTTTACCTTAAGCCATTGGAGAAAGAAATAATAAGCTATTCTATTATCTTTGCCAAATAAATCCCATGGATAGTATGATTCACAGGATCACAAAGTATCAGACACAAATGACCATCAACAAAGTCCTTTATAGGGCTAAATACAAGAGTCTCTGAGGATCAGTGGTGCAGGTTCAGAAAATTTAATTAGTTAAGAAGCTACCTTCTCACCAGTGTTATCTTCATTGATCTCTTATTAAGATTGCTTTGAAGAATCATTGAGTAAGGTCCTCATATACCTCCCTCTCTCAATACTTTCTGACTAGAGTCTGCAATAACATGTGGACAGCCTTAAAGTGGAATAGAATAAGATTAGGGACAGTGATTTAGCAATACTATTATTCTGATGGGGAAAACTGTTAAGAGACTTTCTCTCCTATACTTCCTAGTAATCAGTTTCCTTTGATGCTTTCATGCCAGTATCTGTACCCATGAGATCAAAGACTAACGGGTCATTTTACACTTTAGTGTGAATACATTTCATATCCTGGACTGCCAAGAACTTCTAGGAACAAAGGCCCTTGAGTCTAGTAGTCACCAGGTCATTTTTTTTTTTTTTTTGAGCCATAGCCCAAGGCCAGATTCACGTGCACAGTCTATGTGTACAGTGCTATGCTATGTCTCTATTCCAGTCTCAGACAAGGAAGGGAAGATTTTTTCTTTCTCAAAAACTCCAGCCTCTTCTCAAGCCTTTCAGTGCCCAAGATGAGGCCCTTACTGGGTAGAGAAAAGTGAGACTAAAAGCAAGGAATAAGAAGAAATGGAAGAGATAAGAAACTCTAGGAGCCTCAAAGCCTGATATAAAACTTTTACCTTTTAATAACCATGAGATATGTCTGTATAGTGAGGATAAAACTGAACAAAGAGTGAAATAATTTATCAAAAGATGTGAAGAGATTTTCTTGCCTATATGAAATGAATATTAGTTACAATCATAATCGATCACTATACTTTGTTACTTCATTTAAAATAATTGATAGTTATTTCAGTATCTCTCAGATTGATTTTGACATAGGTTTTAATCACTTGCAATTTAAAACCTGCTCCTACAGTAGCTACAACTACAACTACAACAACTACAGGAGCTCCTACAGCTCCCACAACAATAAAAGGCTTAAAACTTTAAAAGATCCGAGGAAACACTTTGTTTGGGGGCAGCTAAGTGATGGAATGATTAGAATGCCAACCCTAGAGGCAGAAATATCTGAGTTCAAATGTAACCTCAGACAAGCTATGTGACCCTGGACAAGTCACTTAACCCTACTTGACTCAGGTATCTCATCTGCAAAATAAGTTGGAAAAGGAAATGGCAAATCATTTCAATATCCAATAAAACTTCAAATGGAATCATGAATAGTCAGATACAAATGAAATAAATGAAAAGCAACAAAAAAAAGAGTAATTAACAATAAAAAGAATAATGATAATAAAAAGAGTAATGACAATAAAGAGTAACAACAAAAACACAGTTGTATTTGTATTTGTCTTCTAGTTTTTGAAGTGTTACAATAAAATTACACCTTGATAGCTTTATAAAAGAAATATTTTACTTTCTATCAATAGGGTTAGAGCTACACATTTTTATGCCTTTATTATTTTGGGGATGGCTCCAATACAGACAGACTCTCTAGCAGAGCCCAGAGTTCTACAATGTCCACTGGGGCTTGGTTCAAAAAATTAGGATAGCTAACATTTCTATTCAGAGACAGAACTATTCCTCCATACTGAGGAATTAAGTCTATGTGAAAGCATTTTTTCCAAGAAAGAGTTATGAACAGTAGGTAGTTTATCCAGTGGCATAAAAAAAACTTTATTAACAGAACCTCAAATAAGGTTCTTCTGGTGATGGGATCTATAACCTGTACAGAAAATCCCCTCCACAATAGAAATATATGGTATATTATCAAGTACTAGACTTCAGGTCAGTAGACACCTAGAAATCCAAATCCCACCCGACAGATTCTCCTTTAACTCTATAGCCACAAGAAAGTCACTTAATCCTTTTTTACTCTGTACAACAGGGACCATAAAAACAAATGTAATTCCTGTATCACATGGCTGCTACTGAGGATTAAATGAGATAAATGTTTATAAATTACTTTGCTAACTTTAGATAGATAGCTAAATGTCACCTATTGTTACTAATCCTAAAAAATGGTCATTGCACTCAAAGACCTCAAGGGATGAGGAACTCCCTACCTACACCAAGATATTTTACTTCTAGACTGCTCTATGAAGTTTAAGCAATTTTTCTCCCTTTTTATTTGGAAGAATCTGACTCTCTTCCACCCACTGAGGTCAAGAAAAATAAGTATAGGCCCTCTTCTGCAAGACTGCCCAGCAAATGCTTCAAGACAGTTACCAAATGTATTCTCCCCTCCCCCACCCAACCAAGCCACTCTCTTCCAAGTGAAACATTCCTAGTTCTTTCAAGCAATCACTCCCACCCATCAAGCCCAGTTCCACAAATTGTAGGCATAGTTTCAAAAGCATCCTCAGGACTGCAGAAAGGGAGTACTGATTAGAACTTTCTTTCTCTCTCAACACCACCTTTTCCCCCAGCTTCCCTGTATCTTTCTTTACAGAGCAACTTGAACAAACCCGGAGTTCATTTGCCAAAACATGATTCATTTTATTATAGGACACTCCCATATTATATAACTGAAGTATCAATATTATTTTTTTATAATTACCAAAATCATTTTTACAGCATTTACTAAATAGGAAAATGAATTAGGGAGAGTCAGGGGCAGATCCTTGTAGGTACCCAGCAAATTGTAACTAACTCTTTCTCTCTCCCCCTCTCTCCTTCCCTCTCTTCCTCTCCCCCACCTTTTTCTGTCCTCTGTCTCTTTTCTCTCTCCTCTTTTCCTCACCTATGTCACGCTACATCCAACAACCTGTGTTTAAAAAATATTACTTTTTTAAAAATACCACATGAGTTCCAAGAAATTTAGGCAGTGTATACATTGAGTAGGCTCCATTTCATTACCAAGAAGCAGATTAAAGAGTGTCATCAAAGACATATGGGGCCAACCAAGGAGATGGATGGGTTCTAAAATGAGAATAAGGCATAGGAGATTACAGTTTAAGAAGTTTTTAGTATTTTTATATAAAGAGATACATAAGACTTCCAGTACATTGAAGAGATTCCCTATAAAGAATTTATAGGAGGAAAAACACCCCAAGTTGCACAGGATAGATGAGAAAGCCATGATGAGAAAGCAAAATGCATTTGGCTCTGGTATTATCCAGATTCATTTCCAGGAGTTAATTACATAAAATTAACTCCATTTTACATTTAAAAAAAAAAAAAAAAAAAAAACACTGCAAAAGAAGTATACAGCCCAACTTCACAAAGGGAAGCCACACCTAGTAAAGGAATGAGCAAGGGAACAAGATTTACAAGACGTGGCTCTGCCACTAATGAGGCACATGACCACTGACAAGTTACCTCTAAGGCTCCGATTTCCTAAGTAAAGTGAAAGATGGGGATGATTATGATAGACCCCCCCCTTTCCGGGTATGGAACATTCTATAAATGTAAGTGATTTGAAGTATCATGATAAACACCAATTAACACTTTCTTGTCCTTCATATATAATTTTAGGCACCAGTCTTCCTTTTGTATTTTTAATGTCTGAAAACTGACTAGAAGATTATAGGGAATAATTAAATGTTTATCACTTTAAAGATAACTACAGTTAGTACCACTTAAAGTACTATACTTGGACTTTTAATCTTACTTCAAGATTTAACTATTTTTAAGCAAGCATATAGAGAGAAAATGCTATCTCTTTAAAATAAATCCACATTTTCCCATCTAACGAATCTGGGAACAGTTTTCCCATTCTTTTCAGGCAAGTTATGAGAAAAATACAAAATTCCCTATATTAAAAGGAAGGTATAGCAATTTGTGTCAGAATCTGACAGTTTGTTTTTGACTCATTTCAGTCCTCTACAACTCTCCATCCCTCTTTGTTTACTTGGTCATTTTAGTCCCGTCAAATTCTTTAAGACCCCATTTGGTTTTTGTTTGTTTGTTTGTTTCCTTTTGTTTTGTTTTGCAAAAGTACTGGAACAGGGGCAGCTAGGTGGCACAGTGGATAGAGCACCAGCCTTGAAGTCAGGAGGACCAGAGTTCAAATTTAGCCTCAGACACTTAATACTTCCTGGCTGTGTGACCCTGGGCAAGTTACTTAACCCCAATTGCCTTGGGGGGTGTGGGGGTGGAGAAGTACTGAAATAGTAGGCATTAGTGAGGAAACAAAAGCAGGTCTCTCTCAATAAAATGTGCCACCAAAATACTTCAGCACCCTCAACCAGACTTAAGCTCTTCTCTATAGGAATCATCTTTCTAAATAATAAACCAATGTGACCCATTTTATTTTTATCAAGACACTAAAACAACATCTAGTACAAACACAAAAGTCTTGATTTCTTTGTATCTAAGGTGGAAATAGCTTTTCTGAAATCACTATCACACTCAGCCAAACCCAGTGAAAGCACCTTGGCTTTTTTAAAATTTACTTTTCTGCTACTTCACTAAGTGATGAAAAAGAAATATACAAGCTAAAAAGATCTCTTGGAAGTCAAGGAAATATTTTGATAAAAATCAACAGAATTTTTATTTCTTTGGAAAGATAGAAAACTACAAACAAGATGTTTCAGCAAAGAGGGGTCATGACATTTACTAATTATGCCATGGGGCAAATTTTATTAAATAAGTATTCATTATTTATACATGCAAATGCTCCTTCCAAGTACTCACCTTGGGAGGCTCCTATTAAGGAACTGTTAGTGTTCAAAACATTCCTGAAACATCTACTTTGTGACTTCCTCACTTTTTGAAGCTACCAAAAAAGTCACTTGAATTGAAAAGAGAAGTGATTAATCTGAGCAATACCATTTCTGGTCAAAAAATGAGATGTGGTCATATAAAGTAACAAAACTGAGCTTCTGGTGTGGCTCATCATTTAAGCTTGAAATAAATTCCAAAAGAGGAGTTCCAAAAATATCTTGAGCAATAGCAACATCATTAAAACAAGTGTTGAGCCGCCCAAGGTAACTACTTGAAACTTCATTTAAATGAATAAATTGTGTTGTATGTGTTTCATCATTTTAGTTGTCTCCTACTCTTTGTGATCCTTTTTGGAGTTTTCTTGGCAAAAATTCTGGAATGGTTTTCCATTTCTTTTCCAAGTTCATTTTACAGATGAGGAAACTGAGGCAAACACAGTTACATGACTTGACCAGACTGACATAGCTGGCATCTAAGGCCAAAGAAAATAAATCTTCCTAATTCCAAGCCTAATTACACACTATCCACTTCATCCAAAAAAAAAAAAAAAAAATTAATTACTTCATAATCATTATCCATAAACAGTAATAAGGATGGATCTGCAATTCCACAAATATAAGAAACTCCCAGTTGAGGAATTTCCACTATCAATAGAACTTGGTATCATGTTTCCTTTATAATTTAAGAATCTTCGTGCACTGAATTGAAGTCTTGCCTAGATGTGTGTGTGTGGCACAGATCTGAATGCACAATCTTTCTATCTTCATTCAAGGCTATATTTGACTTCCTGTACTTTCTCTACAAGTTCTTACAGCAAAGAAAGAACTTATCATGGCCTATTCTCCTCCTTCAAAGAATTTTAGAAGCTTTGCAAACTCATTTTCTGTCCCAATTCAGAAAATGAAGGAATATCCTGCTTCACTTTATTTTTAGGAACCTTAACTTTCATTTAGATACAAGTGACTCAAATTAAATATATAACAACCCTCGAAGGACAACCAAGTGCTTTCATTAGTCCCTTCCCTCAATTACATTTTTTCCACACAACAGAAGTTATAGCTTGTTGAGCATATTCAATTTTAATGAAAGATTTCCGGTGACGTTGTAAAACATAGGAAATAATTATCCACCTACACTTTTCCCACTTAAATTGTAACAACCTTGGGTAAAAAATATTGCTTGTAAACTTTAAAAGTAAGGCTTTGAAGAATTTTGTTTTGCGCATTATTTTCTTTCCAGATAAGCCAAGACATTTCAGATAGTATTCATCAAAATAATAACAAAAATAAATTTTTTTTTTAGAAGACAGCATTATTCTTAAACAAGTGAAAGAAACAAGGTTAGAAACATGGAGGCATATGCTAGGTGGAATTACCTCACATCCTACATTTCTCAGATACCTCACATGGAACTTAGGGAAAATCCATGGAAGACATAGGTGTCACAAGTCTGAAGTTCTACTATTTACAATAACATGAATACAACTCAAAAGAGAGAAGCAACAATATTCTGGTCAAATACATTATTATGATAGTGCCAAAGCTAAAAAAAAATATTCTGTGTCCTTGCAGTTAATAACAGAATATACAACTATGTCCTAGAAAAATGCACTTTAGAAAACAATTTGTTTTGATTATTTGTTGGAAACTTTCTAACTCTCTCATATTATATAATAAAATGTATTTGTCCTTTTTTTTTTTTTTTTTTTTTTTTTTTTTTTGAGTTAGGTTTTATCCTTTTAGCCTGTTATTTTTGGCCAAAGAATTATGGAAAGAATCATAACAGAAGAGACTCAGATTCACTATTTTTCCTGGGACAGAAGAACCCAAATTAAAACAGGTAATTGTATCTGTGACTGTATGTCTATGAGCATATTAATAAAGAAAGCTCACCCCAGTACGTGGAAGCCAGGGGAAAAAATGCCCCCAATGTAATCTAAGTTTTATGAAAGTTGGAATCAGTAAGTGAAGAGCAGTTTTTAATTTTTATCTTACAAATCCGATTACGCTACATATTAAACATTCAAGAGTCTATTGTAAAGTATCTATAGCTACAACTCTAACCTGACCAACACTCTGGAAAGACCAAATGGATGAAAAATATCTGCCAGTTCAACTAGATAGATAATACATTAAGTTAACTAATCAGTAAGTATATCAATTAATAAATATATAACGACAGAGAGTAAATGTACAATGAATTGGGCCCAGAATTAAGTAGGAGGAGACTAAGCTGGACTGACTTCAAGAAATTATAAAATTTCTCCCAGAAATAAAGGATGAAATTTTCTAATAATGATATTCTATTGGTATTGTTGTAGGTTTTCAAAATATGAGACAGCAATCCAAATTTTAACGAATTTCATACAAATGTCATTGGAAATATATGCTAAATGTGAGTAGGCTACAATAAACAACCAACAAGGAACTTCTTGAAAAAACAGGAGTAAGAGATATCATACAATGGGAAGTAAAAGATGGGCTAGTTTAGTGCAAAGCATATTAGGTAGTCAGGCTGAATTCTCTACTATTTCTCTAATTATATTAAGAGATAGTGAAAAGGGCTTGCAAAACCTTGGGTGGACTCCTCATAACAAACTTATAGGAAGACATGAATAAGTCACAAAATGAGAAACTATACAAATGAATGTAATCACAGGATTAAAAAAAAAAGCATTCTCTTAGGCAAAGTAATAATATGATGTTTTAAAAGGTGTTAAACAGAGAAGAAATTATAAATGATCTCTTTCAATATAGGTAATATGATGCAAGAGAAGGACAACATATACCAAAAACTACAATAATGTAGATAAAACAATTCCAAAAGGCCTTAATTCAGGAGAACTGAAGATGACATAGACATCTCTCCTGTTGGTAGAGTTAGGGGGACCATGGATACAGGATGTCACAGAGATGCTGCAAGAAATTGTACTTTTGTCCATTGATTTTCCTTACCTCTTTCTCTGTTATAAGAGGAGGCAAGATGAGTGTAGGGGAAGCATACTGTGAAGTAACATATTAAAAATGAAACAGCATTATTTAAAAAGAGAAAAACACAATAAGAAACAATGTAGGAAGGCATTTGTATTGCATGAAAAAAATAAAGATAGATTTCCAAGTTTTCAAAGACAGAAGATAAATCATTTGACCTTTCCTGACTACTGATATTTCCTAGGCAAATTTTTTAGTTCTTGTGGATGACTATCAAATTATTTTCTTTTTAATTTTAAAATTCTGAGCTTTTAATTTCCTAATTAGAAAGTTAACATTTGGTATAAACACATTTTTAATTGCCTCAAACTTCAATGACATAATAAAAGCCTTCATCATGACACTGGTGTCTGATATCACAACAAAATCAAGAAGCTAATGAAAGTGAAGCAGATCCAATATTCCTATATATAGATGCAAATGTAACATGGCTTTAAAGAGTATTTAATATCAATGTTCTAATCTCTGTCTTGGGCCTTATAGGCAGATCCATTAGTTTCTTTGAGACTCAATTTACAAATCTATAAGGATCCAATATTCTCCTAGTCTGTTATAATGCCCAGGAGACTGACTATAAATTCTATAGTCCACCTTAAAAATTAACAAATAAATAAATTAAAAAACAGAGGCAAATGAAAAGTTACTTAGATTAAAATGGTACTTTGAGATGCAACTATTTTTCCTTCAAGAAAAGAGTCAAAAAATAAAGGCCTGTTCAATTTTTGGGTCTACCCATTGTGATTATTTTATCCTAAAAGTAATTATGACCAAACTTCCGTTTTCTCCTACTCCCTGCCTAACATACATCTATCTACTCTTTAAAATAAATTTAATTTTTTTCAATTAGATCCTCTTACTTTCTCATCCCCAAATCTACTTTCAGGCTAACTATAATTAGAAAGGAGATAATAGATCAATGATTCCAAAACTAGTCAAAATCTAAATTAAGGGTGAATAATGTCAACAGGCACATCCTGAAGGACCTTCCAAAAATATATAGTATTTAACCTCCCCTTTCCCCCCCCCCACAAAAAAAGGGTGCAGTGGGTGAGGGGAAATAATGGCTGAAGAGAAGAAATTTTGGGAAAAGAATAACTGGGAAGTAAGGCCTCCTCAGAGACAAAAGCTTTTTTCAGCTCCAGCAGTAAGAGTAGCTGTGGCACCTTATTCAATGAGAAATAATGGATGAACCTATTATTTTTATTTTCTGAAAAAGTTCTCTGTAACTGTGGAACTAAGCTCAGTGGGGGGGAAAAATCAGTAAATGTTGATTAAGCAGTTGCTAGAAGATAGACTAAAGACTTGGGCTAGTTTCTGGCCTCAAGTACCTTATATTCTCTACAGAGAGAGAAATACAAAATCCATATAAGAGAATGTTAATCACTACACTGATTTCTGAAAGCTATTTGGAATTATGTAAATAAAATGACTAAAATATTCATACTCTTTGACCTATAGATTACACTACAAGCCTTATACCCCAAGAAGACATGTTCATAAGAAAAAAAAATCATCATTATGACAAAATAGTTATAACAACACTTTTTGTAACACCAAAGAATTAGAAGCAAGTCAGTCCATTGCTTGAATAAACTATGACACATAAATATAATGTAATATTTCTGGGCTCTAAGAAACTACAAACATAATAAATCCAAAGAAGTATGGAAAGAGTGCCATACAAAGTAAACAAAACAAATAAAATAACATACATGACTACAAGAATGTAAATAGAAGCAATAACCACCAAATAATCAGAAGCCAATGTTGAAAAATTACAAAGAATAAGCATTGCTTCAAGGAGGAAATGAAATGATAACCCCATTCCTGCTTCTTTACAGAGTTGGAAAGTATGGTACAGTACATATCACTTTAAAACTTTTTGGATGTATTAATCAATTGTGCCAGGTTTTTTTTATTCTTTGTACTTCTTTGAAAATACTATTGAAGTTGAAGTCGATAGAGCACCAGCCCTGAAGTCAGGAGGACCTGAGTTCAAATCTTCCCTCATACACTTAATACTTCCTAGCTGGAAGTCACTTAACCCTAATTGTCTCAGCAAAAAAGAAAGAAAAAATACCATTTATTGCATGAGCTGGTTTCTCTGGGAGAGGTGTGAAGAGGAATAATGGGAGAAAAATTAGTGAATTACACAAGGTATCAATGAAACTTTATTTAAAAAAAAAAATTAGTGAATTACACAAGGTATCAATGAAACTTTATTTTAAAAAAATTAGTGAATTACACAAGGTATCAATGAAACTTTATTTTAAAAAAGATTAGTGAATTACACAAGGTATCAATGAAACTTTATTTTTTTAAAAAGAAGAGAGACAGCTGGATGGTATCGTGAAGAGAGCACTGGTCCTGGAGTAAGGAAGACCTTCAAATTTGGCTTCAAATATTTAACACTTACTAGTTGTGTGACTAATTGTGTAACCAATTAATCTCAAATGACTCATACAAAAAAAAAAAAATTAAAAGGGAGGAGGGAAGAATTACTAATAACTGGGAAGAACCAGAAAGTCTCTTGAAAGAGAAAAAGGCCCTTGAAGGGAGCTAGAGATATGGAGAGGAAAAAAATGAGGAGGGAGAACATCCCAAACATGGGAGAAAGGTAGGCTGTGTTAAGGCACATAAAAGGGAAAGATCACCCATAGTTGGGGAAGAGGCAAATAAGCCACTTTGGCTAACAGGTTATGTAAGGAGAAGCAACGTAAAAACTCTGTGGAAAGCTAGATTGGAGGTTGATTACATGTTAGAGAGCAATCACATTTGGTCTTAGAAACAAGAGGATGACTATGAAGCTTCTTAAGCAAGGTAAAGAGATGGTCAGACTTGGGCTTTTAGATTTTGGCAGTTCTGTGGAAGACATTGCAGAGGGAAAGTTTAACAGGAAGAACAACTAGGAGGTTACTGTAATAGGCAGGGTCAGAACTAAGTACCTGAATCGAGGTGGTTATGGTGGGGGTAGGGGAAAGGAAGTAGATGCAAGAAACTTTGTGCTTGGAGATAGACTCTAAAAGCCTAGGCAATTGATTGGCTATAGGAGGATGGAGACAGGGGTGGGGGTAGCCAGGAGATCATAGGATGCCTTGTTTACAAGGAGTATATTTAGCTGGGCAGGCAGATAGTTAGGGTTTGGAACATGCTAATTTTGCCATGCTCATGGAAAATCAAATGAAAGATAAAGGCTCTAACAATGTGTTACCCTTTTTCAGGCACTATGAAAGCATTTAATAAATGCTTCATGAAACAAAATTTAACATTTTTATACACTGTATCAATGCTTAGATAACACAAACAGTATCTTGACAACCCATATAAAAGCAGGGCCACAGGTGAGTTATCTTTTCTATGACGATTTATAGAAAGAAACTGAGAATTGTCCAGAATGAGGAATTGTCATCTATATGGATTTAAGGTAAAAAATGTACAAAACCTCCTTGATGTCTCATTTAGAGTCACAAAATTAAAAAGGTCAAGAATAATTCTTAATTTTACAGGATGGTTCTCTTAAAGGAGTAAAGGAAAAGGGAAAATCTTGGCAATATAAAACAAAAAGATTATCATAAATCCATTTTTTAAAAATAGATTATCTTTGGTAGATTCATCCAGCCTCTGCTCATCTCTCAAGATAAGCCTTCATCCTTCACACAAATAATACAAACTAACCTCATGAATTTCAAACTAAGGAATCATTGAAGCTAACTTCATGCTATAGGAATCAGCTCTCTCTGAAGAAGTAGATCTGAAACTCCCTCATCAATAACTTGGAACCTTTGGCTGCTGCCAAATGAAGTGTTCATTTTACCTAACTTAATGTGGTTTACTACAAACTGCCTTTCTCCTGCCCCAATTTTATTGTAACTGCATATGTGACTACACTTAGTACCCCTCCAAGCCAAATTAATTTATTCTAACATAGAATAAAAGTTTAAGTTATCAGTTCTGACTTAAGTGTATGAGTTAGGGAAGGCTGCTAATAGAGACAGTGTAGTCCATGGGATCATATATCTGAGGATCAAATTTTAAAACTGGAAGGTACCTGAGAGGCCAGCTAATTCAGCTAATTCAGGACACTGAGGCATGCAAAGGGATTGAGTGACTTGCCTATGATCCCACAGCCTACAAGGGATGATTTTAACACAAGTCTAGACATTCCACTTGTGGGTTTCAAACTTTTTGGTCTCAGAATTTTATACTCTTAAAAACTGAGGACATTCCTTTTCAAGGGTTTTCATTTAAATGGCTTATAACCATCAATATTGCTACTACTATAAAAATAGCTTTGACCTCAAAGATCATCTGAAAGAATCTAAGGGATCCCCAGATGACACTTTGATAATCTTTGATCAGCTGAAAACAAACTGAAGTCAGCCCAGTTCTCTGGGTAATTGGCCAAAATCCAAATCTCTCAGTCTCAGTTTCCCTATTTGTAAAATGAGGGTTAGGGAAACTATAAACTCTACAATGTCTTCCAGATCTAAATTCTATAATATAGAATTATGAAGCTGGTCCCTCTGTAGTACACACAAATATTTTAGAAAGACAAACTAAATTGGGCTCATTTTTCAATAGCATCTTGGGGAAAAAACATTAAAAGGAGACTCTGTGGCTTAGTTATAAAGATCTGTTTGGGTTCCACTAGTTACATGTAAATTAATTATCAGGTGAAGGTCAGAATAAATGAAGGTTCTCTGATGCACCTGGATAGAATTGCTTGTTGCTCTGTAGTGTTGTGCTTCCAGGTGTGTACACCATCAGCCACTGAGTGGAAAGGATATAATTCCAACCCCCTTTGGTTGATAAATAATCAAAAGGGGTTACTGACAGTCATCAAGGTTATTATTGCAATGAAGCAAGTACTTAGACAATCAATCAATATTGGGGTCTACATATGTCTATATTACAAAAAATTTATATATATGTACATATACACACACAACAACATATATATATGTATGTATCTATCATACTGAGAATTTTATGATAAACTAAGTACAAGTGGAGAATAAGGTCTCTGCAAGCAGCTATTATACTTTAATCCATTCTCTATTTGCACTATTTTTCTCATCTGTATAATAAGGAAACTAGATGGCCTCTGAGGTTCCTGTGAACTTTCTGAGTCTATAAAATGAGGAGATTAGGCTTCTAAGGTTCCTCTTAGTGTTACAACTATGATTTTTTTACATCTTATGAAATTTCCAAACTTCAATTTCATGTCTCTGGCAAGGGGGTGGAACCAGATGGCCCTAGAATCCAAGTCCATCACTTGGCAGCTAGATGTGAATAGATACAATACTGGAACTATAGTTAAGAAAATGGAGTTCAAATCCAGCCTCTAGCATTTAATAACTTTGTGACTCTAGGCAACTCAACATCTTTCTACCTCAGTTTGATTGGTAAAATGCGGATAATAAGAGCATTTACTTCAAAGGATTCTAATAAAGATAAAATGAAGTTGTAGAGGAAGATCTATTAAACCATGCGGGTTTTGTATGCCTCAGAGTAAAACTAATGTTGTTATTACCTTACAATAAATATTAAGAATCTATCATGTTCTTAGTACAGTATGAAAGTAGAACACTTATTCCTGACCTAAAAAGGCTGAATCTAACTAAGGAGATAGGTCCAGAATGCAATAAACCACTAGAAAGCAATAAAAGTCAGTGTGTGATTACTAGTTTATTGCCCCGAAAAAATAGTTCAAAGTTTAAGAGTCTTCTTGCTGACTGAGTTTAAAGGCAAAATTATTTGATGGAGGAAGGTGGAGGAGGGGGGAGGAGGGAGGGGAGGAGCAGAAGGAAACTATGAATCCAAGTTCAGCTTCAGATATTAGATTCTTTTTTTATCAGTTTGCCAGTTCATGCAAGCTAAACAAATTCACAAGAGACTGATTTTTAAAACAGAATGTGCTTATTTTATTTATTTAATATGAGAGAAAGAACTGGCCTAAGAATCAGGCTTACAAAGCAGATTACCAGTGCAGGACACTGCCTCATGGTGGATAAAGCTTGCTCAGGAGGCCAAAACATCAAAATAAGATATCTTTGTAAGCTCAGAATTAGAGAACAAAAGGAATTGGATGTCTTTAAGGGATATTTCTATTAAGCTCTAGTAAATTAATGATTTAATTTTTGCACTCTAGAAGTTTCTGTTTAAAAAAAACATTTTTAATTATTGAAAAATAATACCATATTTCTCTTTTCTCTCTCTCCTGGACTGTACTAGGAAACACTGACTAATTCTGAATCATCAACTCCTCTTTTTTAAAATTATTTTTTAACAGTGGTAAAACACCTAGCATTTTACTTTCCCTTAACATGTAACAACTTCCAATACAGTATATAAATAAACATTTATAATATTACATATTATCAGGACACTTTTTATTCCAAGTTCTTCACTTCTGGATGTGTTCTGGTCACATAAGTACCATTCATTATAAATTATCTCTTATAAGGGTCACTTCTAGATTTGGGCCTATTCTTAGCTCCTCTGTTTGAGAAAAATAAAGGTTTCATGAAAGTATTAATAACAATAACTAACATTTATCATTTAAAGTTTTGCAAAGTGCTCTGTAAATATCTCTTTTTATCTTAAAAATTTAACAATCATTTTACAGATGAGCAAACTGAGGCAGATACTGGTTAAATGACTAGACCAGGGTCACACTAATGTCTGAGGTAGAATTCAAATGCAGGTCTTACCTGACTTCAGGTCCAATATTCTAGCTACTATACCATCTAATTTTGTAGTAAGCACCACCGGAACCTCAGAGTATATCTACACTATTCCCTCCCTTTCATTTTACAACTAAGGATAAGTGAGACCCAAAGAGTTTCAATGATTTGCCAAAGATCACATGGGCAATGAAACAAATGATTTGAATTATTTGCCAAAGATCACATGGGCAATGAAATAAATGATTTGAATCTAAGTTTCCAAAGCCTCTCTTTCTTGTCTCTCTTTCTTGGTAGATCATGAGAATGTTGATTAATAAATCAATTAATCTGTTGAGTATCTTAGATAGAATTTAGTTGCCAGACTAGTGTTATCCCAAGCCTCCAATGATCAGCAAAGATTGGATAATTCGCTCCTTAACTTTACATGTTCCCCATTCAATATGAACATATTAACAAATTATATAGTCAAGTTTTATGAAGTAAAAATGGGAAAGAAAAAGTTTAGAACATACAAAATCAGAAGAACTAGGAAAAAAAATTTTGCATTCAATTTGTAAGAACTTAGAAAAGAAAGTATGGTATAATGAATAAAAGAAAGGCCCTGTAGTTAGGAAGATCTGAATTCAATCATCCTCCTTACAAGACACAGCCTCTCAGTGCCCCAGGCAAATGTCTAACACTGTAAGTCATTTCCAAGGAGCCAGTTTTCTTTTAGGATTAAAAAAGAAGAGAACATTTACTTATAAAATTTTTGTTTAGAAAATATTTACTAAAACAAGAGATGCTGAATATTTGCCTCTCTTTTTGATCAGATTCATTTAGAAAGTAATCATTGTATGTGGATTGATAATGAAGTGATAATAATCACTATGGAAGACAGTGAGGAAACAGATACCATCTATCAGGGAAACCCCCAATATAACACATAAAATGCTAGGAGTAAGAAGATCCATCTGTTGATTTTGCTTTTGTCACTTACTAGGTGACCTTCCTGGTTTTTTTTTTCCTTTCTGGGCTAAAGTTTCTTCATCTATAAAATATGGACTAAATCTCTAAGGAACTCTTCTAAAGTAGAATAATCAAGTTGTAAATTTCTGTGATTCTAACATGGGTATGTTCCTCATAGCCATCATTTCCCTTCTAGAATTAATTATCTCATGTGTAATCTATTAGTCATCTAAGATCTCTCCTTACCAGGTACACCATTCTACTACTAGCATCTGATTAACATTCAAAAGACTGCAAGAATCACCTCCCATTGCCCTCCCAGAATCCTTAATATAAAATTGAAAACTACTTGGTTTGACATTCCAAATCCTCCAACATTTAATCTTTAACCTATCTATTCCAACTTTTCTCCCACTACTTCCTTAAGGGGACTTTTAATTTTCTGTGGTCAACTCAAGTCATCACTGATCCATCTCTATATCCTTTACTTAGACCCTAATACCATTCCCTCACTTCTTTTCTCTTTGTAGACAAATTCTGGCTCTTTGGAAAACTCATAGGGCTTTAGTCCCTTCATCTAATCCAGTAGGACCATTTTGCTACTTGAGAAGTGTCTGAGTCACAAGCTCACATAAATGTACGTGATATTATAGAAGGAAAGCTGGAATTCAAACCCCACCTGTGCTACTTAGTGATTTATCACTTATGAGATTTGAGGGGGCTCAAAGTCTTGGATCTCATTTTCCTTATTATAATGAAGATGTTCTCCAAAGCTTTTTCTGACTCTACAATCCCAAAGATCAGACCCTGGGACTCTGAACTTTGAAAATGCATCCTTAGCCCCTAAAAATTTATAGAGTCCACTAAGTAGGTGATTCAGCTACTGTACAACCTCAATTCAATTATCAATTTCTATTGTTCTTAGGATATAAATCAAACAAAACTCTCAAAGTTCTATCAAGCAAAACCTAAAAATGAGACAAAGACAGTTCAATTGTTACTAATATACCTTCAAGATGGATTATAAACAAAGAAACAAACTTATCTAATACTTGGGAACTTTAAAGGACTTTCTTGGAATACTTTGAATCACCAATTTCTAGTCTTTTTTCCCACTGTTTTGGCTTGTTTTATTTTATTCTATGCCAAAGGGATAGGGAGGGAATTTCAGCAATGATTATGATCTAAAAACAAAAGGGATCAATATTTTTAAATCAAAGATATTTGCTGAATGACTACAAAATGTAGAATCTTATCAGTTCTGTTGTTAATACATAATTTGTTATATATTTGTGATTCTTTCCATCCAGATTCAAGGATGAAAATAATGATGAGCAGCCTGAGGAGGCCTGAAAAGGCAGAGGAAAATAAATAGGCGTAATCTGTAGTGGGAATGGTTTAATGGCTGAAAACAATCCATAAAGCCAGAGAATAAATTCTTTTTGTAGACTGTCCTGAAAGAGCAAAAAGGGAACTAACATCTACTTGTACATTCATCGGTATCACTGTTGTCTTTCCTGATATGTAGTCCTGGACAGAGATCAGAGCTTAAACATTCACCAAAATGAACAGAGGTCATATTACAGTTCTCAAAAGTTCAATATGCTGGAACAATTTAAGAATTTATATCAGAAGTTCCACTAAAGTGGATGGGAGTGTGGAGGCTGGGAAGATTACTTTTTAGTAAATGTTCTCATTTAAACTGGCTTCAAACTGTGGCTAGGTACATGGCTTAGACACATGAAGTTACATGAAGGCAAAGGCGATTTTGATTAATTTTTTTAACGTCATCCCTTTTGCACATAGTAGGAACTTAATAAATGCTTGATGAATTGAAATTTAAATGCTAGCTTTCCTAAAGTAGCATTTCCTAAAACATAAGATATCTATATACAAAAGAAGAATACTTAGAAAATCATAGGTTCCCCCCCATGCTGGAGGGCTCAAGAAAAAGAAAGAAGGAAACAAGCATGTATTATGTGCTTACTATGTACCAGCACTGTGTTCAGTGCTTCACAAAAATCATTATAGGCAAAGAATGCTTATAACAACTATGGGAAGAAGGCTACTATTTTTCCCATTTCAGTGTTAGAGAAACTGAGGTAGAAAGAGGTTAAGTGATGAGTTCCTGAGATTACATATGAACTCAGATCTAACTCCAGGCCTTAGACCCACTGAGCCATCTCTCTGTGACCAGATGGGAAGACTACTTATGCAGTTTATTGTAATTAGGATTTTGGTGAAGGTATCATCTGGACTAAGTGGGAGTCATCTCCAAATCTGAAATTCCATTATTCTGCCCTTGGCAAAGAGTTCATGGAATCATAGATTTAAAAGGAGAAATCCATTTCATACAACTCATTTTACAGATGATGAAACCAATTTTAGCTAAGTAACATACCCACAGTCATATACAGAAGCAAAGGCTCTGACTCCAAAACCAACATTTTTTTCTAAGTATCATTTTATCAACATTATAATTGTGTGCTAATTAAAGTAAGCTTATTATACTTAATATATGCCAACAAAACAATTTTAAGACTATAGAAAGACCAAGGTTTGATCAATGTTTTTTTTTTCTTTTTCTTTTCAATATATTTATCACTAGCTTCCTCCTTTGAAATGAGGTCATTTGGATCTGTAGTCTGTTTGTTTTTCCTCTCATGAAAAGAAACTAGTAAATCATCTAAATGCTCCTGTAAAAATATGCAAAATGGTTTGTGCTTAGAGGAATGGTAGCTATAAAGATGAGACACCAAGGTCACAACAATGGGGGTGGAGAGAAGAGGGAATAGATGAAGTTGGCAATACAATTACATAAGTGCTTTGTGACTTCGAGTGCCCTTACTGAACTGGCCAGTCCAAACTGTAAGCGGCATGTGACAAGTTTGTTTATATACCCTTCTCTTCTCTGAAAAGAACACCTTGACAAGACATTCAATTTAAGTTTTTTTCATCCATCAAAAGAGAATGACTAAGTTAGGACTATTGAAGTTCCCAGGCACCATTTGTAAAAATAACCCAGCAAAAATAACCCAACTATTTACAAACTGCTTGCCTCAACCACAGATTCTAACATTATCAATTAAATATTGGCCTATGTGGTTCATATTTATGATAAATGAGAGGTGAAAGGATTGAGGTGTAGGGGGAGAAAAATCTCCAACTTTCATTTTTACCAATAATACCAAACTTCCTTCCCCAAAAAAATCATTTCATAAGTAGCACAAATGTTTCATCTCTATTTCCTGGCCCACTTTAGACCTACTGATAATAAGCAGTGTAATATCTCCATAAAGAGATGGAGAAAGTATAGAGTATGATTAATTCATTGAAGGAATGAAATTTATCTGATCAAGAATGACTATATAGCTCAGCTTGGTCCATTTATTCAATGTCCCAACCAATTCAGTTTTTATCTTCTTAATTCTAGTAATATTGTAGCAGTAAGATTAAATGTATATGGCCAGGAAAATAGCCTTTATTCTCTTGGCACTTTGTACACTTTTTTATATAGTCTCTCTATACTTTTATGGAGTAAAGTACTAAGACAATCTATTGAAAATGAATCTGTAACATCAAAAGAAAAAACTGCGGGTCTCAAGACTGGTTTCATTCTTATAGTACAGTAACCTTACTAAGTCTGTATTTTAACTATGCTATTCACAGGTTCATTTTTCTCCAGCTCTGAGTCATTAATAGTTTCTCTCCTGACTCATCACATAGAAAGGTAGACAGTCTGGAAAATAATGGCCATTCCAAAAGGTGTTGTGGGTGTTGGGTTGTTTTTTTTTTTTGTTTGTTTGTTTTTTAATCTATATAGAGTTATCTGGCCTACTAAGTAGTGCTGAGGCTACAGTTACTTGAGAATTACCAAATGAATTATTACCATCTCTAAATGCTGTGGGCAACTAGGTGGCACAGTGGATAGAGTGCCAGGTTTGGAGTCAAGAAAATTCATTTTCTTCCCGAGTTCAAGCTTAACCTCAAATACTGTTTGACCCTGGGCAAATCACTTTACCCTGATTGCCTCAATTTCTTCATCTGTAAAAGGAGCTTGAGAAGAAAATAGCAAATCTCTTTAGTATGTTTTCCAAGAAAACCCTAAATGGAGTCATGAAGAGTCGAACATGATTGAACTACAAAATATATATTAGAAACTAAAAGCATTAAGTTTTTATAACATTTGTTTAATATTCAAGTAAAAATATACCCATTATAATTCACCATAAATAACATTTTTATGAAAAAAATTTTTCCAAAAGGAAAATTAGTGAGAAGAATGACATTGTTTGAAGGGTTTGGGGGACTTCCAGGGATTCAAGGACCATATTTTAAAAAGTGAATCTATAGAGAAAAAGAACTCCCAAGTGAGGAAACTTCTTTTATTAATAAAAGTAGACACCTCTCTACAATTATAATCTGTGACACACTGCTAGATTACATAAGTATCACTGTGCTATTCTACAGCTTCACTGCTCTTTTTTTTTTTCCTCATTCAGCTATTTATAATCAATAAACAAGCATTTATTTAAAAACTACAGAATATCAGGTACTGTGTTAAGCTCTTAAGATACAAGAATAAAGAATAGGATTTAAGTACAAAAAATGAAACTACTCTTGCTCACCAAAAAAACTTACATTCTAATAGGGGAGATAACAAATACATAGAAAATATATATACATAATAAATTATCACATTGCTTGCCTTCTCAAGGAGGTTGAGAATGATCAAGAAAGAAGGAAAGAATTTAGAACTCAAACATTTAAAAAAGATGAATGTTTACAATTTTTTAAAATGTAACTGAGAAATATTTAATAAAATAAATAACATACTTAAAAGAAAAAACAAAACCACATACATAAAAATAAAGTTAATACATATATATACATATATACATACATATATACATACATATACATATATATATATACATACATATACATATATATACATATATACATATATATATACATATATACATATATATATGTATATATGTATATTATATATATATATATATATATGTATAGTGATCACAGACTAGAAAGTCTGTGAAGGAGAGTAATAACAATTGCGGGAGGTGGGGGGAGAGGGAGTGAAAGAAGTTAGGAAAGGCTTTATGCAGAAGATAATCCAAAACTACATCTTAAAGAGAGAGATTCTAAGAGGCAGAGGTTAAGGTAGGAGTGCATTCCAGACATGGGGAGGAAGGGAATGGCTAGTACAAAGCACAGAAACAGAATTCAGAAATGCCCTGTGTGAGAAAAAGAAAAAACACCAGGGTCTTGGCTGAATCACAGAGTGAAAGAAGGGGAGGAATATTCGATGAGGCTAGAAAAATAAATGGAGGCCAACCTGTAAAAAGCTTTGAAAGTGAAACATGGGAGTTTATATTTTATTTAGGCAATAGTAGGAAGCCACTGAAATTGGATAAGGAGGGACACATAAGGCAAAATCTCTGCTTAAGGAAAATTGTTTTGGCAGAAGAATGTAAAATGGACTCAAGATGAGACCAATTAGGAAACATAAAAATCAGGGTTAAAGTGATGAAGGATTGACCTAAGGAGTGTGTGAGTGTGTGTGTGAGTGTGTGTGTGTGTGTGTGTGTGTGTGTGAAGATGAGATTGAGTGGGAGAAGTGCTGTGATGGTAAAAATAACAAGATTTGGCAACTGATTGGATATGTGGGGGAGAATTCGATTTTAAACATTAGAGTTTAAGCTATTTAATTAATGAGGAAGCAATTGAGACTGGAGTGAGACAAGAGCTCTGGGAAGAAACTGGATCTGGATACATAGATTTAGATCTAGCAATCATTAGAATAGTGATAATAAACCAAAGGAGCTGTTGAGGTTACAGAGAAAAAGTCCCAAGACTTTGAGGAACCCCTACATGTAAGGAGAATATAATGGGGACACCAAAGTGGAGTGGAAAGGAACAGTCAGAGAACAAGAAAATTAAGAAAGGTTAATGTCACTAAAACCCAGGGAGGAGGATAAACATCGATCAATGTCAAATGGAGCTGAAAGGGGAAAAGGATTAGAACTGGGGAGTTTGACAAATGAGAGATCACTGGAAAAGCAATTTTTATTAAGTGATGAGGTAAAAAATATTACAAAAGAGTAGAGAGTGAGAAGAAATGAAATGGAGATGGTGAATTTAAACAGTTTTTTCCAAGGTATTTGACTGAAATAAAGCAGGAAAGATACAGAATCATGGGTTGAGGAAAGGATAGGATCTAGTGAGGGTTTTTTGTTTTGTTTTGTTTTGTTTTTTAAAGGGTGGGAAAGATATGCATTTTTGTAAGAAACTCTGAAGGAACTAGTTGGAGAGATTCAAGATTCCAAGTATGAAGGATGTGATCTATGGCTGATATTGAGAGGGGGTGATGATCAAGTCTGCATTGATAAGAGCAAACCCTTTTGTTAAATTGACAGAAAGAAAAAGTAGCAGTTGATTTTAAGGGATTTTGAAATAAAAACAAGAAAAAAAAATCACATCAAATACCTTTTTCAAAATTAAAGTAAGAGACATTGATAGGGGAGGTATGTAGAACTTAAGGGGGGAAAAGAATATCCGGAATAGCTTCTGTGGGCAATGAAATATAGATTTGCCTAATTGGTCTATACCCAAAGATCATTTCTGATCAAAACCTTAAGAAAGTCACAAGGATGCTTAACAATGAAAAAGAAGACAGGATTCACAGGAAGTCTAATCTCATTTCTCTTCATACCTGTGAGCTGGCTTTCTGTTCCCCACAAATGCCTTGAGAGATTTGAGAGAATTGGGTTCTAGTCTCTGTTCTGTCACTATCAAAGTGACACCTGATAAGGCAAAATCTCTTTGGAATTCAGCATCTTCATCTATGAAATGAGGTAGTTCAACTCAGGTAACCTCTAAAACTGACTTAAAACTCTAAGGACCAAAATCCTAGAACACCTTAGACTCTGTAACATAATTACAAAAAAAAAAAAAAAAAAAAAAAAAAAAAAAAAAAATCATATTAGAGGTTACATGGTTAAATCAAGAACCAGCTCAAATACCAGCTTTGCTACTTAATATAGGTGACACATATTCCCCCAACCTTTAGGTTTCATAATCAGTAATATGAGGGGTGTTGGGTCACTTTTAAACAAAGACCCTATGAACTTGTCTTTCTCCTCTTCAGATGCCTAACATGGCAACAGCCATATTTCAAAGAGCTATTAAGCAATTTTTCTGTCTTTTTTAATCTTTTTTTTTCTTTGAAATATAAAAAAAGATTCCTCCATAAATCCTTCAAGACTCAATATAATCTCTCCCACCTCAAAACTCACAGCATATATAATTTCTACCATTCATTTGGCAAAAAAAAAAAAGTTGTATGTAGTATACCATGATACCTCTTTGTATTAATATCCAGCTTTTTGATGTTTATTTGCTGTCTACCACCTCCCTCAACCCCAAAAGTTAGGACCCTGGAGAGTCCACAGCTCCTCAGAGTTCTCCTATCATCTAAATCACTTAGCTTCCAAAACTATATAGTATGATTAAAGGGAGGGAATGATTAAAGAATGATTTAATAAGGAAGCATTAAGAAACATTTCAATATTGTAATGTATAAGCAGAAGAAAGAGAGATACAGAAAATATGGAGAGTATTTTTCTAGGCCAATTCAGGAAAAAATGAAGAAGAGGAAGAGAGGGGAGGAAAGAAAAAAAGAGGGGAGGAGAGAGGGAAAGAGAGAGAAGAGGGAGGGAGGGAAGAAAAAAGGAAGGGAAGGAAGAAAGGAAGGAAAGAAGGAATGAAGGAGGGAGGGAGAGAAGGGAAGAAAGAAGGGGAGGAAAAGAGGAGAGGGAGGAAGTAAGGGAGGCAGAAAGAAAGAAAATTCCTTCCACCGAAGCACAACAGTTTTGAAACTTGTCTGGAGAATTGCCTGGGGGCACTGAGAGGTTAAGTGACTTTAGTCACAGAACCAGTGTGTCAAGAGACAGGATTATTTTCCTAAGTCTTCTTGACACTTCTGGCAATTCTCTCCAGCCATTGCCACAATTCCTCTTTTCAGGGTACCTTCTTACATATATACATACATAAGCATGTACATACATATATACATGTATAAATATACACATACATACACGCTCAAGAACACACTTGATTCATAAACAGTTAGAAGGTAATCAATTTCACATTATCAAAAACGGAATGAACAGCACAGAGTTGCTTTCAATTCTACAGACTTTTGTCCTAGTCACCAGGCAATACTGCTTTCCAGTTCATCAATTTAACATAATTTTTCCCATAAAAGATGCTTAAAAGTCTGCTCAATTAACTATCTTTACTTGCCTACAATCATACAATTACATTCAAATATCTTGCAGATATCTAGAAGCAGAGGGAATTTCTACCCAGTAAACAGTAGGAGAAATCATAATAAATGTCGCCCTAACTATATGTTGATTTAGTCAAGTACTCATGAAAAGCTGGTCTTAGCCTGATATACATATCTAATAACTAATTCTATTTTTCATTCTTAACCAAAGTAACTGATTTTTGAGATTTATGAGGTTTCAACTTTAAAGGCAAAGTATGGGCATAGGTATTTTAGTGCCTAAAGAACAAAACTCAAAACTCTCTTTACAAGTCCAGTGGAACCCTCATTACTTAACTTATAACTTAGTTAAGACAGACTTCTCTAAGGAAAAAAAGGAACACATCTTCCAAGGACAACAACCCAAAACTATCCAAACACCTCACCTTATCTGGCTTTTATTTCTGAACTTTCAATGATTTAACAGGAAAAAAAAGTTTTTTCTAAAAAGCAAACCACAACAAATCTTGGGAGTGCTCAAGCCCTGACTGAGCCTGCTAATAATTAGGCACTGTTGAAAAACATTACAGTGTTGTAGTTGGGTCATACTATATGTAAAAGACAGGGCCCATGGTTACCACTGAAAGAAGGCAGCCTTCAATTCCTTATTCAATAAAACAGGATCAAATTCCACAGACAAAAATGGTACCCTGGGTTGTTTGTTTTTAGAGGAAGATTAAATTTGGGAGTTAGCAACACCCAAACAGAAAACATTCCACAGTATTTAGACTCAATTGTACTTGGGAGTCATCTACATTCCCAGCACTACATTCTCTAACTAAGGGCATGAGTATTAACAAAAGATGTTTCTCAAGATCTCACGTGATACACCCTATTTATTTCCCCCACCAAACGTAGCTCTTCTTATAAAAAGAATGGTGCTTGAGGAAATTATTTCACAAGAAACAAATACCAAATAACAAAAAGCAACATTAAAATTAGCCAAGATACTGTAGTTTGACTCAACTCTCAGAAAGATGAAAAATGAGAAACATTTGAAACTGAAGCAGGCCATTGTCAATTGAATCATCAACTCTCCTTTTTAAAAATAAAGTTGAGGAATGTAGTTTTCCTCAAGTCCTTTGTCTTCAGTTTCCCAACAATCTTTATATTTTTAACTAAAAAAAAAAAAAATCCTTAGAAATTTGATTACCATTCTTATGAATTCCTTTTAAAGTAATTTAATGAATACCAGATCTTTTTGTGCAAGTAGCAAACCACAGAGGACAGTTTTGTTGACTGATAAAAATATCTTTCTCCCTCTTAAACACAGAGAACTGCTGCATGCTTCTAACTTCAGGAATTCCTATGAGATTCAAAACTGAGGTCTGATCAAACATATACCTTAATTTATCACAAATGGTTTGAATAAAGTACAATTTAAAAAGCACTAAATCCTTAACTTAGCTGTATATTGAATTTTCCAAGTAAGTGAACCAAATGCCAAAAAGGGGCAGGAGTAAACAATGGAAAATATGATCAGAGATAATGATAGAAAGGATGAGGCAGCATGAATTTTAGACCCAAGAGCTTTAAATTCACCTCTGTGGTGCCAAAAGGGAGAGCCAAGGGTAGAGAATGGTTAGAGATACAAGATAAAACTTTTTCTACTACTTCTTTGATAGGAAGGTGCCTTGATGCTGCCTCCTGTGCGTTTGAGTTGTCCCTGAAAATTATTTGGTTAGAAAACAAAATATCTACATATATTTGCTCTGATCTCAATATTTAGGTTTTCCAAGTAGTCCACTAAACACACTTTTAATTATTGTATTTTTAAAAGCCACCTTAATTAACAAACTGAGTGCTTATTCATGCCTTAAACATTTTACTTAAAAAAAAAAAAAAAAGAGAGAAGTTCTGAGAAGACATTTCTATATGTATGTAAAAGATGGGACAGTTAAATCCCCCTTTCCTCAGACTTCAAAGCAAAATGATTATCTTCAATTCTACTAAAGTCACAGATTTGCTTACAGATGGATGGTCTCAGCGAATGGGGAGGAGGAAGAAGAAAGAGACCAAAAAAAAAAAATTCAAACAAAACTTCAAAAACTTCTCTTAACTGCAGCAAGCAAAACAGCCAAGGCCAATGTGTAGAAAGATCCTGAATCGGATCGATTATCTGGTGAATGCCCCCAAACACGTGTTTCAAAGTTTTTGAAAACTTAAAAAATTCAAAGAAGCCATTTACTCCGGGTGGATTTCCCTCCACGCCCTCCCCCCCCCCCCCCATCTTACTCGATTCTCCCCCACAGAGGTGGAGAGGGAAGAGGGAGGAAGAAGACTCCCGGGAGGGAGAAAGAAAGAGAGCTAGAGGGAGGGATCGAAGGAGCCCGCTGAAACCTGAGGAAGACCCTTCCTTTTCACCCGGGCTCACCTCAGTCGCCGGAATATTCACAACTCCCGTAGATCGCCTCTTCTCCCGAAGCTTCCTCTTCTCGATCTGCCCCTTGCCTTTTCTGGCACTGGGGCCGGAACTCTTCCCTTTCTCTTTGGCATTGTCCCGGTCCTCCCTGTCCCCCGAAGAGGGCTGTGCCCCCAAATCTGGGCTGGCTCGGCTACCCGACGGGAGAGTCTGTGACATGGGAGGTGCCCCGGGAGCAGCCCCCGCCACGGAGGTGGTGGGGAGCTGCTCCTCCTCGGTCCTCCGGGGTTCCGGGGAGACTCGGGCCGGAGCTGGGACAGAAGAGGAGGTGAGGGTGTAATTTGCGCCCCCGGGGGCTAGGTTAGCAGGTGCCGGCGCTCTGGGGGGATGGTTGTTGTTAAACTCGTTAGCCAGGGTGGCAGGCGAAGCAGAGGGGGAGGGAGCCCCAAGAGCTCCGGCCAGCAGCTTGCTGACCCCCTCGTTACCCACACCTCCTCCTCCTCCTCCTCCCCCCACGCCAGAGGGGACCATCATCTGACCCTGGGGATTGTGTTTGGCTCGCATCTTCTCCCTCTTTGCTTTCCATTCCTCCAAGAAGTCTGTAGTGGTGGTACTAGTGCCGCCGCTGCTGGTCCGGTAGCCACCAGTCGCCATATTCCCAGAGGGGATGGGTAAGCCCCTCTCCCCCCAGAGCCCACCCTCAGTACCCGGCACAGCACCACCTCCTCCTCGTCCTCTTCTCAGAAGCAGCGCTCCTCTCCTTCCCGCGGCAGAGGCTCGGAGCGCCAACCAGGTCCGAGGAGAACTTGAGAGAACGACCCCCGAGAGGGGGGGACCACACCACACCCCCTGCAGGAAGAAACACAAAAGGGGAAGGGGCGAGAAGGGGGACGAGAGGTGAGAGAAAGGGGAGCCGGGCCCCTCAGCATTCCCCCGCCCTCCAGACCCACCCCCTCCCCATCCAGGACACACCACCCCCAAGGCTGACACACACATCAAAAGGAATAACCACCCCTTCCCCAAATACAGCTGGAGCCCCTCTCTACTTCCCACAACTTTCTGGGATCATCTCCGTAAGGGGCGCTTTCTAAAAAGTGGGGAGGGGACGTACTCTAGAGGGCGTCATAATTAAGATTTTACTGGGAGTTGGACATGGGGGGAATAGGGCAAAGAGGCAGCTTAGCTTCCCTTCCAGAGGGGTTAAAACCCCCCGAGAGTCCCCAGGCCCTGGACTATTCCACCTCTACTGAATTGTGCAAACCCCCGAGGTGACGGGGGAGGTAGGAGCGAGAAGAATACACCTCCACCTGCCCGCCAAGCACACTGCCCCTTTAACCACACTGCCCCGCTCTTCCGAAACCCCCCAAATAAATAAGGAACAATCACAGCGACAGCGCCGTCCCACCCGAGCCAGGCAGGGAGGCTCGGAACCCGGTGCACGCCCTGCCCGGCGGGAAGCGCGAACCTGTCCGGACACAGGAACGCGCCCTGGTCCGCCGCGGGAAGCGACGGACAGCGCACCCCCACTCCCACTGCCACCGGGCTGGAAAGCTACAGGGTCAGGAACCCGAGCCTACTTACCCGCAGGAGTGTGGAGCTGCGCTGGCTCCGAACCTCAGCCCAGGTGAGCGCAGCGGCCCGACAGCGGCGTGCAGCAACGGCTAGCTGGACCCCAAGCAGCCCGCCCGCTGGCCTCCCAGTCCCGGAAGGAGTGGCGACAAACTCTTTTTCCCTGAGTTCCCAGTTCTCTCCAGGGAGAGAGCCGAAAGAAGCCGAAAGGCAGGCGGAAAAGACCGAGGCGGATCTCGTTGCTGAGAGGGGGAGGAAGGGGTGAGGTGGGGTGGGGGCCGGAGTCGGAGGGAAGACGCCCGGGCTGAGATGATTGGTTTGTGGCTCAGGCCCCGCCCCCTTCCCGGCCCACCTCGGTTCCTCCTGGGCCAGTGAGGCTCAGGTGCGAGGCACTCGGAACCTAGGTGTTTCCCTCCTGCTTCGCTTCGCGTCACCTCCCTGCACTCTCCTCGGCCCTTTTCTCTTAGCTCCACAAGCCTGGGGAGAGTGACGGAGACGCAGCTGCCGCGGGTAGGGGGCACACGTCGCTCACTGTCAGAAGTGTGACAAGCCAACCTCCCTATCCCCTTCCCTGATGGATCTGCACCTCTTTTGAGAGTAAATGTGGAGTCCTTTGCCTTAACCCACGAGCACTTCTCTGAGGCAAACACTATTGCTACAGAGAAAAGCAAACTCTTCTAGAACTCCGAGTGTCCACTCCCTCCACCTCCTTCCTGCACGCGTGTCTGAAGCCTCCTGGGATCATCTCTCACCAGCACTCCCTTCACCTCACCCCAGCCTCACGGACGCGGCGGCACCTTGCAACCCCTTGCACCTGTCCCTTTAATGCCTCAGATTCTTTCCTTCCTGTAATGGAATTTCTCTCTCCTCCCCGGCTGGATCACCAATGTCTATTTACATACCCTTGTCTATTTACATACACCCTTCAAATGGATGGATGGAAGAACTGAGTCAGAAAATAATATAATTAATCCAAAATTCCTAATTCCTAGTATTCATAAGATCCTCACTCATTCCTCTCTTTAAAAAAAAAAAAAAAAACCATTTTTACTTGTATTTCTAATCTGTCCTTTCCACTATCTCACCATAGACCCTCCAAAAAAAATAAACGAATATGGAGAAAATCTTAGCATAATCCTACATAGTCCAGAAAAACACATTACCACATTGGCCAAAATTATCTTCATTTTTATAGATGTGGGAACTGAATAGAAGGGAAAGGAAAAGTCTTGGCCAATACCACAGGTTTTCAGATTGTAAATGTAGCAGTTCTCTCATTATTCCTAATTATACACTGATAATGCTGGTAGAAGACGTGGAAAGGGAAAAGAAAAGTAGAATGAAAAGGTTTCAAAGAAAGGCTTTGAAATGTGTCTTGGGTAGAGAGACAGAGACTGAGATACACACAGAGAGATATAAAAAAGAGAATGGTAAATATTTAGGGCAAGAGTAAGGCAAAGCTATCCCAGTCTAGAATTAATATCTTAACTAAACAGAACTTTTTTTTTAATGGAATCAAATGATTAGAAGACAAAAAAAGGTTTGTATACAACATTTTAAAACAATTTACATAAAAGAAAGAAGCTATCTCTGAACCATTAAGGTAAGATTATGCACAAATAGATTGGAGAGAAATCTTGGTATCTCCAGCCCACCTTTGAAGAGCAAAGGAAAGATATAATTGTTTCAAAGAAGGGAGATTTTGATGAGTCATGGGCTCTTTAGGCTTCTCCGAGCAGAGATCGCAGGCTTAAGGGAAATCCTAAGGAAAGGTCAACTCTTTCCTCAACTTTCTCTTTTATTCTATCCTCAGACACTAAAATCTAGTTCAGTTGGTCAAGCCTGTCCAACTCTTCATGATCCCACTGTAGGTTTTCTTGTCAAATATACTGGCAGTGGTTTGCCATTTCTTTCTTTGGCTCATTTGACAGAAAAGGAGAGTGAGACAAACAGGGTTAAGTAATTTTTCCAGGGCCAAATCGCTAGTAAGTGTCTGAGGTCAGATTTGAACTCAGGAAGAAGAATCTTCCTGACTCCAAGTCTAGTGTTCTTCCACTGCACGACTAAGCTGTCCTATGTATTTTTTAAAAATCTATAATACAGTAAACTGGATTTTGATTCAAACACAAGAGGGCCAGGGATTAACTATTAGATAGATAGATAGATAGATAGATAGATAGATAGATAGATAGATAGATAGATAGATAGATAGATGGATGAATGGATGGATAGATGGAGATAGATATCAAAGTTTCCATCTGTCTAGGAATAAAAAATTTTCTTAGCTGGGGGCTCAGAGTTCTGTTGTAACAGAACTCTGAATTTTTCATCTAAAATAAACTTCCTAAAGCTGAAAAGGAGGGAATCATTTGGACTTTAGTATACCTTATATTGACTCCAAGTCTTAAAATGAGCTAATTATTATGATCAATACAACTAAACAGCACCAAAAATATTTCTATCATGGGAGGGAATAAGGGACCTTGGAATTCTTCATAAGAAGAACAGATTGATGGGAGAAAAAAAAAGTCACATATATACTTGGACTTATAGGTTTCATTTATTTCATTGTCCTTGAAAACTTCCTGATTAACTTTTTGGGCACACTGGGAATAGAGATTGTAAGTCAGTCCATACCGCCATCTGTAGTGATCTAGACCAGTATATAAAAGCAAGCCAAGACAAGAGAATGAGATGATTGGTATTAATTAGGTCTAGACCTGATTCCAGTTTTCTAATGTTGGGAAAAAATAATGCACTTGTAAGTCATTGAACATTTAACAAAAGGAGGTTTACTTAGCCCTTACAGTAAGCTTATGCAACATGATATAATAGCTTCTATATATACTATCCTTTTTCACATGGAAACAAGTCTGGTCATCAATACAGGGTTGGTCACTTTAGTGACTAATTATGATAATGACATGCTGCCTTTCTGTGACCCTAAGCTAGCTAGCACATTAGCTAGTAAAAGGTTCTTAGACTACAATGTCGAAAGTGTCATATCCACTATGTTAGAGGGGCACCAACCCAAGGAAGTGGGGCTATACATACTCCTAGTTGACCAGGAAGCTACATCAATATAGACAACAAGAAGCTGTATCAAGGGAAGTACATCTTGAGTCTTGCCATACCCCCAAGACAATCAAGTTCTGATCTTTTAGCCTTCTTGGGAAAATCTAGCTAACCCAAGCTATAAGGATAGTGGAGAGAACTCTAGTAAATATTGGTCTCATTAAAATTGTGGACGGGTGAATATGGGAAGAAGATTATCAGTCTGCAATACCAGGCTGTATTAAAATCAAACCAGAAATGGAAGTTTTAAAGATTCCTATCAAGTAATAAAATGAAGGAAAGGAAAATTTGCCTTCTTATTGAATTTCTCCTGATTTTTCTTTCTTTCTCAATTGAGTCTCTCACACACATACTTTTAAAGATTACTCTCTCCCTTTACTCACTTTCTAAGACCTGAAGGCACTAGAAAAAGTTCAGGAGATGAATGACTAGATGTTCCAGACAAGAGACCTTGGTCCATTCCTTTTCCATTTTCATTTTTGTGCGATAAACTTGTAAGTCCTGGTAATTTGGTGACTGTATTCTATGAATGTAAGGATTATCTGTACTGAAACAAGACATTTGGAGTAGACATGACCAAAATCATATACCTTAAATTTTAACATTTTTGGTGATTTTTTTTTTTTAATGTCCTAACTTAAATTTAACTCCTTATGGATACAATCTTTAGAAATTCCTCATCCAGTGGGTGCACTAAAGGGAGTCATTGGAGTTTGCTGCCTGTGGTCCCCCTGGTGGCCAATAAGAATACTACAATTTCTAAGAAAGGCTCTCCCACCCAGGAGGCCAAGTTCCTCTGAAAGGACTACTTGATGAGTAACTTGAGTATAGTTCCATCTGATGGATACATAAAATATTGCACTCCCTCTTTGGATGATTATTATAGTGACATACTGTCTTTCTCTGGTTTTACCTTAGGCAGCACATAACAGCCAAAAAGAGTTGCTTGTGCTACCTGCAGTGCCTTGTCACATGAAGTACCTATGACATGTCATATGCAACCCATAAGTGTCACATTTAAATTGAGTGCTTTTCAAAATGCTGCTTCCATTCAGATACCATGGTATTTGAAATTTCAACATTAGAGATTTATCATATTTTAATATAATAAATAAGGTCTCCTTTTAAAATCTAATAATCTAAATGAGGTAATTCATTACATTAATTCACAATAAAGTGTTACTGATTCATCAGACTATTTCTCTCTTCAACATGGGAATATGGAGCTGGTGGCAAAGTGTGGAGGGGGGAAGTGAATGGGGCACCCAACAATTTACAAATTTGAAAGAAAAAAAATATATAAAATAAAGCATCCTTTCCTTTTCTTACATTTTTCCCGGGAACACTTTAATCTAACTGTTAGAGACTCTGAGTCAGGAGTGGTGGAAACTACTACTCGTGTAGCCTGGGGCAAATTGCTTAATTATGCCTCAACTTACTTGTATGTAAAATAGGGATAATAATACTATCTAGTATTAGAGTGGATGAGATCCTTAGATAATAGGTATTATAAAAATATATTAAAGTAGCTATTATCATTCCATAAAGTGTCCCAGGAATCTTGGATGAAAAGAATTGCTGACACACAAAGCATTATTTATATTATTATTTATTATAATAATGTTGCCTATAATTTACTATTACTTCCAAAGATAAATTTTATATTATGATTCCTTTTGGTTTTGTACTTGGTTATTTTGGCAAGTAAATTTAAAATAGTAAGATGTTCACATATCCTAAAACTTTAAATTATAACACCTGAATATCAGATTCAGGATTATAATGTATTAAGGCAGAGTTTTCTCTTTGATCCTTTCCATCATCATCATCTGCAGAGCCATGTATGACCAGAAAAGTTAGGTTGCTAAGTTGTGGAGCAAGATTGTAGAATACACAAATTGTTTTGCATCACTATGCATGAATTATTAAAAAGAACCAGATTTCTATCATTTGGGGTGGTTCTTGAACTCTGGAGAATTTATGGAATGACATGGACAATTAATTACACATGATGAAAAAGCATTGGTGAATTTCAGTCTCATGGAAAAAGTGCCTTTATCAAAAAGGTCTGATGGATCCATCTGTTTTTGAAGTTACTTTAAAATGCAGTATAATTAATATATTATATATGAAATGTATAATGAATAATATATATAATATAAAATACCTAAATAAAGTAAACTTTGTTAATTCGGAGATTAGATTATTATGATTAATTAATCTCTAATGGCCTAATTATAAGGAAGAGAGTTGATATGTCTATTGTATGAAGTTTAAGAAACAATAAATTTTATGAATGCACATAATATTTTTCTTCAGGGAAATACTAAAAATTAATCATTATTTTATACACATAAAATAATGATTAATTTTTAGTATTTCCCTGAATATTTCTGATAAAGGAACTAACTATAATGTAAAATAGAATTTTGCATAATTCAAAATGATTGCAATGATTGTTTTGAGAAATACCATTGTATCTGCAGTAAATTATTTTTTATTTTATTTTTAGTATTATTAAAATATTATATTTAAATGAAATGCCTGGCACAAATATTTTAATGACCACTTATTATAAAATTAGAAGATCCTTCAAGAAAACCATCACAAATAAACTGCCAAGATATGCAATCTTTTTAAAATGATCTTCATTTTTTAGCATAGTATGATCATTCCTAAAGAATTTCATGTTCATTTTATTTAGCTATAATAAAACAAAACATAAATCTTAATAGAATATTAGAATATTTTAAAGCAAACTGATAAACATTTTATCTTTCTGTAGAAGGATATTGCTTAAAAATACTCTTATATTGACATCATCATAGGGTATATCAACAATGTGGTCACTGAATAACAAAGACAGTTAATTTTAAAATTGAGTAAAATGGGATTAACTAGCAAAAAAGATACCCTGAAGTTTTTTGTTTCTAGGGAAAATTATTTGTTAAGTTGCCAACACCAAAAGGAAAAACATTCCACAGTATTTAGAAGAAATTTTACTTAGGAGTCATTTACATTCTCCATTATCGTTTCTTCTAACTAAAAATAGCACTAAAAAAAGAATGTATCATAAAAAGTCATCCATTTCATTAACTCTCCATGAGTAGTTGCTTTGGATTTTAAAATGGTGACTTTGTAAGCTCAGAGGGGCAAAGATGCAGTTCTTATTCATCTTCATATTCCCCCTAGTGCCAAACACATTACCTTTCTCGGAGGAAATATTAAAGAAATATTTGTGCAATGAATGAATAAGTGAATGAAACAGAAAACTGAACATAGTTTTTTAAAGTATGTCTTCAATTCTCAAAATGGATCTGAAAAAGAGATGTTGCTATTCTAAGTAAATAATATTAAAATTGTATTATATTTTTATTATTTCTTATATCAGCTTACATTAGAATTTTTATAAAAACAAAAATTGTTTGTGCACTTAAAAATGAGAATGGTGAGTCCAGGGAGGTCTGGACACTGTAGTGTACAGATGGGCACATAGGGAAAAGAACACTGGCCTAGGAGTCAAAATGTGGGTTTGAATTAGGAGAATCAATTATTACATTTTATTTTTTCTTTCTTTCTTTCTATCTTTCTTTTGGCAAGGCAATCAGGATTAAGTGACTTATCCAGGATTGGTCAAGTGTTTTAAGATAAGATTTGAACTCCGGACTCCTGTCCTCTGACTACAGGACCTATGCTCTATCCATTGTATCCTGGCTACTTCCTGTTTGATGATTTCTGAAGAACATTCATTGGCAGCATTCTTATCTCTGTCCAGGCTGCTTTAGTTGTCCCTTGAGGTCTTTTCCAACTCAGAGATACTGTGAAAGTAGAATATTATCGGAATCTCAAACTACTTTTCTCTACTTCATGGTGTATCTCAAATCATTTTTTGTGACCACCTCAAATGAGATTCTGTCTAGTGAATAAATATTTATTAAGTCCCTACTATGTATGTGTATCTTAGATCCAACACCATTTTATGTATGTTTCATACTGCAAATATACCTATCATCTTTAATCTAAGGCAGGATTTTTAACTTTTTTGTTAGTCATGAACTCCTTTGGTGGTCTGGTGAAACCTATGGACCCTTCCCAGAAAAAATTTTTTAAATGTATAAAAGAAAAAAATACATAGGATCACAAAGGAAACCTATTTTTATTGAAATATAGCTATTAAAATATTTTGACCTATCCAAGTTCACAAACTCCATGAAAATTATTTGTAGACTTGAGCTGAGAACTTTTGATCTAAAGGATCTTTTTTGAGAAAATAATGTTTTTTTTTATTATTGTTCTGCCATATAGCAGTCAAGCGTTGGAATGTAGGATCATAGATTCAAAGCTGGAAGAAAATATCAAGAATTTCATCTAGTTCAAAGTCTCAGGTAACTTTCCTAGCTTTCCTCCTTCCTCCATCTTCTCTGCTATTTACAGTAGATTGGAATCTTCCAACTTTGCCCCTTCCCCTCTGTTCCCTTGGAAATGATGACTCAGCTGCCTCCTGAAACTGATCATCCAGCTGCTTCTGACTGATACAGGTGGCAGGTTTGTCTGTGTCAAACTTGTTATTACAGTCTAGTGGAGCCTATAATGAAAATCTTATCTTCAAGCTTGAAGTTAAGGGACCTGCTCCCTTGAGAGGTAGAGACATCAGGATCACCCACATCAAGTGAAAGGATCAGAAGATGCGCACCTTTTTGGTGTTAGTTATCATAGGTCAAGAGGAGAATTTCCTTCTCTCCTCTTGTTTGTAGAAAAGGAACGTAGGATCAAAGAATTACAATTTGGAAGGAGTCAGATGGCATCTGGTCTAGCCGTTTGATTTTGTAGATGAATAAACAGGCCTGGGGAGTTTAAATGACTTTGCCCTAGGTATTAAGTGTATAACTTGAGTATCTCAAGTACTCAGATGTGACAGCTGAAGTTGTACCAGATGGAACAGAATCCTCTTGGATTGTCTAGTATGTGACACTATATCTGGACCCTAGAAAGGCTAGACCTACCTGGTCCCCTCTCTCTTTTCTGAAACCTTTCATACTAGGAGCTTCTATGTAGGCTCCACTCTATATTTAGCCAGGTCTCCCTAGTTCATTCCTGACATCTCCTCTATCTATATCATTAGAGGTAGGGGGAAAAGTCAGGTGCAACTGAGTCCCTATCCCATGCTCTATAAAACGCTCACCTGTATCATTAAGTTACTCCAGTATGAAGGAGAGACTGCAAACATTGCCATATTGCTAAGAAGGAGTGATTGAGAACTTGAGCTAATAAGTGTGCTATGGCTAAAGAGCAGTCTCTTGAAGGACCCTCCCTTTCCTGATGATCATTGTATCCAAGATCCAATAAGGTCCCTCTCATAACTGAATTCTGGTTGCATTTTTCCTTTATCCTGCTCTTTCATTGCTAAATTTAGATCTTATATCTTCCTAAAGTTTATCATTTTTCACACCATTAACCAGTCTTTTGTAAAATTCTCTAATTTTCAAAAAGATGCAATCAAGTGGGATAAATGGTATGATCCATTATGGTTTTATCTTCTAATAATTCTCTGGAAAGGAGTTTTGAGTGTCCAGCCTAACGTAGCATATGCTTTGGAGTTACTATATCAACTTCCACTAGAATGGGAAGTTTGGATTACAGAGAACAGTTTTTATATCTTCTCAGGGCCAAAAAGGTAGTCCAGAGGGCCAGAGAGGTGTTTCTAATGCTATATAATCCATGAATCCACACTGAAGTATTCACCCTCATGATTATCAATTATCAAAAAACAATTAGTTTTGAGAAAGTGGTATTACTAAAGTAGTATAGTAAGAAAAGTTGTCACAAAACAATCCTTTAAAAGTCTGTGACAAATTCATCCATCAGGTCATATGGAGTTCAGGGAAAGTGGACTCAAGCTTAGAGAATACATTTGGCAAAAGGCTTACTTACAAATCCTTCTTAAGTTCTCAAGTTCTATTAGTACAGTATAGCTTTTCTACTGGTCTTCTGAAGCCTTGAATCTGCCTTTTATCACTGAGTCCAGTCTTTTCTTAGCTCTCTCTGCAGACATTGGATCAGCTGTCCCAGGGATGGTGCTAGGATACCAATGAAAAATTCCAATTCCTTCAGTCCTTTGAAATTCACATAGTCCTTCTCTGGCCAAGAGGTAGGAGGAGAGAGTAGACCAAAATCAATACCAGTAATGATTTCTTCTCTTTCCCTTCCCTTTAATCCCCAATAAGCAATCTTTTCTCAGAGGGTTGCTTGGGATGATTCTACCTCTTAAGCTTACTGATTCTAGACTCTCCACCAAATTTGTAAAGCACTTATCATAGTACTTGACACATGGTAGTCTTACTGTTATATACTCTTGTCCTGTCCTTTTCCTCACATCTTATGAAGCTGTCTTTAAGAAACAGTAACAATTCTATTGAATTTCATCTTGATAATCTTGATGCAATATTTTAATCTATTAAAATCTTTTTAGATCCTGACTCTAGCAACCATTATATTATTCATCCTCCATTTTTGTGTCATTATAAAATTTACTAAATATGCCATCTAATCTTTTATCTAAGTATTTGACTAGATTCAAGCCAAGATTTTGGAAGCAATACACTGGAGACTTCCTTCCAACATTCTTCTGAAACATGAATGATGATTTTTTGCATCAGCAAGTTTGTTGCAAAAGAGCCATTTTACTAGTTGCAAATATGCTTACCTGAACTATTGTTTTTTATCACATCATTTCAGCAAGAATACCCTGAGAAGCTTTGTCAAAGGCTTTGCTCAAATTAAGGTGAATAGAAGTATGTGTACAATAATTTCACACACACACACACATACACACACACACGCAAACTTATTTGTGTCTAAATAGCTATCTCTATGGGAGGGGAAGGAAAAAAAAGAAACATGATAAATTTATCATATATTTAAAAGCAAGTTGGACATAATGGTTTTACAGTTTCATGTGCAATCTTTTTTTAAAAATTAAAATATGTTACAGAAATGCTTGTTTTATTCCATAAATTATGATAAAATAATTTTTAAAAAATCCAGATGAATTCCATTTCAGAATTTCATCATTAGCTAGCCCAATGACCTTATCAAAATAGGAAAGCTTAGACTTAATATGAATTCGAGCTGACTATCTGTATTTACTAATTCCTTTTCTAAATGTTCACACATCAATAATACATTCAAGAATATTATTAGTTAAGATTATTGGCTTAAGGTTTGTAGATTCCATTCTCTATTCTTTTTTCCCCTTCTTTTTGGCAATCAGATCAATATCTTCCCTTTCTTAATTTGACAATCCCTCTTCCATTCTCCATTATCTTTCAAAGTTCACTAACAACAGCTCAGCAAACACATCTGCCCTTTCTTTCATAGCATTGTATAATGTAGTTCATCTGGGTCTGGTGACTCATCAAACCTGCCAAGACTCATCAGATTTGATGGCTGCTTCCTATTTCTGCTGATTCACATAGAAACAAATGAACTAACAGAAGATAATTAGAAAGAATATAAAATCATTGAAGACCCAGTCTTGAGGAACTCTGACCCATGTTTTCTTCATCTAGATGAAGATATGAAAAATGAATAGTTATCTATGAGGGTAGTGTCCAAGAATGCAATTTTATTTTTTGTACCATATTAGAGATAATTTTTTATGAGCTCTTTGCTAGAGATGGCACATATCTCATGAGAACTGAATGCTTTTGTCAAGAGATGTGTTGATTTGATGAAAGCTTTAAATTGAAAATATACAACAAGAAAGAAAAAGACCTAGATAAAATTATAGATTTAGATGATTTTAAGAATGTCAATTATGGCATAGAAAGAAAAAGAATCAAGGAATTACCTAGCAATTCATAAAAGAAAATAATTGGGGGCAGCTAGGTAGCAAAGTGGATAGAGCACCAGCCCTGAGAGGACCTGAGTTCAAATCTGGCCTCAGACACTTAACACTTCTTAGCTGTGTGACCCTGGGCAAGTCACATAACCCCAATTGCCTCAGGGGGAAAAAGAAGAAGAAGAAGAAAAGAAAATAACTGGAAGAGGTTCAGAAACAATATTCATGGCTTCAGATTTTCTTATAGAAATGTACATAATGTAGATAATGAACAAAAAAAATACTTGAGATTTTAATATAAGATTGACATAGTTTCATAGCTATCCCTAAGAGTTGGTGAGATAGATTCACAAATGGAATATTACAAAAAACACGGCTGATAGAAATAGCATCAAATAGTATTATACCATTGCAAGATGTTCTTCCTGAAAATCTATTAACCTGAGAGTTAAATAACAATGGATAAAATTTGGGTGTATAATTTTGTACATTGTACATTTTGTACATTTGTACAAAATGCAAAATGTACATATGCATTTTATATATGCATAAAAGGAGAGGTGCATTCTCTCCTTTTATGCAAGGAAAGAACAACAAATATTATATTATCATAGAAGAACACTATAAACTTCCTGGCTCATTGGAAAAAAAGGAAGGATGACAGTTATACAGATCACAAAACTGATACCAATACAAGAGAGAAATGATGGAGTACTTCAAGTGTCCAGACATTTAATCTCTATTTAATTCACCAAACACTTAAGTGACTATTTGATACAAGACATTGTATAGAAAGCATAACTTCTGATGGATAACCTTGACCTGCTTTTTCAGTAATATTACTTCTAGATAAGATAAAGAAAAAATCCAGAGCTGCTCCTCTGGATTTAAATTTTGCATTGTTGAAATGAAAGGGATATGAGTCTTTAAATCACTGAATTATATATTTAGAGCAGGAAGGGACTTGGTGATTATTATTCAGTTGGGTTCTATTTTTTTATAGCATGCCAGGCCTTTTCATGGGATTGCCTTGGCAAAGACACTGGAATGGTTCACCATTTCCTTCTCCAGTGGATCACTTTTTTTCAGAACTCTGCACTATGACTTATCCAGCATAGTTCATAAATGTCATTGAGTTATGCAAACCCCTTGGCCCAACAAGGCAGGAGAAAGAAGGGACTATAGAATTCCACTTATTTTACAAATGATGAATCTGTAATCCAGAAAAGTTCAGTTGAAGTCACTCAAAGTGACAAAGAGTAAGAATAAATAGATCCTCCAACTCCAAATTGAGTATAATGGCTATTTGAAATGGCTTTATAGTTCACTGAGAAAAACTGAGACCATTAAACGATAAATCTCCTCCCCTCCTTGTCACACATCATTCAGATATGTTCCCTGATAATGTCTTACTTCATCCTCATCTCACTTGAAAAGGTGGCCACTTCTCTCTGCCAGGGTGACACTTTACATGCCTTATGGATCCTATTCCATCCATCCTTCTCTGACATATTGTGTCCTATATTATTCCTATTCTCTCGTTAATCATCATTCTCTTCCTTTCTCTTGAAGCTTTACTACTGCTTACAGACATGCTCAAGGTGCCCTGATTTTTGAAAAATCCTCACTTTATTCAGTTGTCCCACTAGCTATTATCATCTTTCTCCTCCCTTTTGTGACTAACCTTGAGAAAAATTTAACAATCATCTCTCACTAGACCAGTTCAACTTGTGCCTCCACTTTCTCTCCTTTCCCTGCTCTAAACCTTCTGTAATATGCTTCTGCCTTCATCATTCAACTCAAATTGCTGTCTTCAAAGTTACTAATAGCTTCTTAGTTGTCAAATGTAATGACTTTTTCTTGATCCTCATTCTCTTGCCTTGCTATTGCTTTTGATAGTCTCTTAGTGGTCATATCTAATGGGTTTTCCTTGATCCTCATTACCATACTTTGCTTTTGCTTTTGGTGCAGTGGATAGAGTGCCAGGTCTGAAGACAAAGAACTTTGTAACCATGGACAAGTCACTTAGCTCTGCTTGCCTCTAATTATTCATCTGTAAAATCAACTGGAAAAAATGATGAACCATTTTAGTATCTCTGCCAAGAAAAGCCCAAAAAGTGTCAGGTCAGCTAGGTAGCACAATGGATAGAGCACTGGGTTCAGAATCAGGAAGGTGATTCATCTTGAGTTCAAATCTAACCTCTGACATTTACTAGCAAGTCACTTAAATCCTGTTTGCATCCATCTCCTGGATACAAATAAAATTATCTGGAGAAGGAACTGACAAAACTCTAGTATCTTTGAAAAGGAAACCCCAAATGGGGTCACAAAGAATCTGACATTACTAAAAAAATAATACATATCTTTGACATTGCTTCTGCAATACTTTCTCCTCTCTAGTTTTACATGATCTTTCTTCTTCTACTATCAGCCTTTTGTCACTCTCCTTTGCTAAATCCTCCTCCAAATTATCCACACTAATTGTGAATGTCCTCCATGCTCTTCCATTTTTTCTTTTCCCTCCATAATATTTCACTTGATGAATTCACAATATCCCACAGGTTCAATGATCATCTCCACACAGATGATTCCCAGATTAATATATCCAGTCCTACACTCTCTCCTGCATTCCTTTTCTGCATCATTGATTAATTATTGGACAATTCATATTAACAAATCCAAAACTTTCCTTTTAAGCTCTCCTCTCTTCCCAGTTTCCCTATTATCATTCAGTGTTCCACTATTCTCCCAGTTATCCTGACTCAAACACCTGGAAGACAGAGAACTCTTTTATTTATATGTAATTATTATTGTCATTGTATTCTCCATGTTGAACATAATTCCAGGCACATAATAAATGCTGTTGAACACAATTCCTGGCACCTAATAGGTGCTTAAACAAATCCTTGTCAACAGATGAAATTCTTCATTTTCTTCTGTCTGCTCTAAAAGAATAATCTCCAGGCCAGGAAAAAAAAAGGTACATAACTAAAGAAGTTGAAAATCAAGATATAAGGATACCAATACAAGAAACTAGAATAATCATAGTAACAATAATAGTAATTATCATTTACATATGTTAACTCATCTTATCCTCATATCTGATTCTGTAAAGTAAATACTATTATTAATCCCCATTTTACAAATAAGAAAACTGAGACATGGAGATTTTAGGTAACTTGCTTAGGACCACTGGTATTAAGTGACTGAGGTAGGACTAAAATTCAGTCCTTCTTGACTCCAGGACTCAATATCTATCCACTATCTCTTTCTATCTGAGCTACTCTTCTGAGGATAAATTACATTTACATCCAGGGATGTAATAGTAAATATTTAACAATTTGCTCCCAGGAAAGCATAGCATACTTTTAATCTGATCTTCATCATTAAGCTTTTCTCCATCACTTTCCTAAGTCTAGACAATCAACAAAAAAATACTTTCCATATCACGGAAGCCCTGTGAGGAATGCTCCTGTTATCTGGAAAATCCACAATACCAGAGAAGAAGCCTGAATTTTTTATGTTTACTGTATCTTGTTATAAAATTTGGATTAAATATTTGGTCGTAGGCTCTGTCATCTACTGGCCTTCATACATTATCTGCAGCTTCCACAAAACTTCCCTCTCAATTCCCATTTCATTTTTTATGCTGATCTGTAGTATATTGAAACCATGATAGGGAAATCTGTGATGTGGAAGAAATAACTGTAAATCAAACCCTAATTTGTAGAATTTTGTAGATTTTATCAGACTGAAAATTTAATAATCATATCTTATTAAACCTATTTATGGCTTTAATACATTTTTCCACTATTATAATTTATTTTAAATTTAAGGACATGGAATCTCTGAGAAGAATCTAGATCAAAAGATCTACTGGCATCAAGGGGAAAATAAGGTCTGAGAGATGAACATTAAAATCATTAGATTATAAGCTCCTTGAGGGCAGGTACTATCTTTTTTCCTTTTCTTTGTTTCTGCAGTGCTTAGTATAGTGCCCTGGCACATAGTAAGCACTTAATAAATGTTGATTGACTAATTCAAATAAATAAACTTAAGAACAGAAGAAAGAAAAGAGCATGTTATATATACAACAGATCATAAGAGAGAATTCAATATAAAGCAAAGATTTCCATTTCAAAAAAAACCTATATAATAAATACTACACATTATTTTCATAGCTGCCCAGGTTTTCTTTGCTTCTTTATAGGTATTCTTTTGTTCTTTACTGTGCATATTTTATATTCCCCCCCTTCCACTCCACAACTCCTTAAAAAAGGCTACAATGTGTGTATGTATGTGTATATATACACACATATAATCACACATTTACATATATGCATGTATATACATATCTATACACATACATATACATTGATATCAATAAACATAGATGTCATACTATTCTTCCCTACATATATAGAAATAGATACACTCATATCCATATATATATATATATATATATATATATATATATATATATATGAGACTATACTGAATGTAAATAGCAATTATTTCTGCTTTGATCAGAAATCCTGGGGGTTTTCCCCTCTCAGATTTATTTATTTATTTATTTATTTATTTATTATTTGTATTTTTATATATTTAAATTTTTAAGATTTTTTTTTGACTAGGCAAAAGAGAAGATTCGTTCCCTCAATTATTATGTAGCTTTAATCACTGAATGGGTGAGGTCTTAGTCAAACTGAGACTTGTTGAACACCTTAGCTTAAAAAGATCAAGATCTTCCACTGCTTCCAGGGCCATCACCAGTAGTCCTGATCTATATCTGGCTACTGGACCCAGATGGCTCCAGGGAGAAAAGTGAGGGGAGTGCACAGCCCTCCCTCACTTATATCCAATTCACCTGAATGTCATAGCATCACCTCACTGGTTTCATGGTCTTCTTTAAAAACAAAGGACAAACAACAACAAGACATATTACATTTGTTACTTGTCATCTATTTCTCTGGAGTTGGATAGCACCTTCCTTCATGAGTCCTAGTTTTTTCAAGGTTTTCTAAATCAACTAGCTCATCATTTCCTACGGCAATATTCCAACCCAATGTATCTAAGAGATTCTATCTAAGAGATTGTCTTAAAAAGTTTATTTTCCCATTTTTCTGCATCTCTTCTATTCTTGGCTGCAGTACATTTTTTGCTTATAACTCCAAGCTTAGAAAGAATTTAGAGATCATAAAGACATAGATGACCTGAAAGAGAACTCAGAGGTTATCTAGTCTAATCTCCTTGTTTTATAAATGAGGACCAGGAAGATTACATAACTTGCCCAAAATCACATAGGTAGTATATGTTGGAGGCAGAATCCCACAGAATTTAAATGCTGAGAGGGACTTGAGCAACCAACCAGTCCAACCATAACAAGTGGTCTTCTAGCCTCTGCTTAAATGCCGCAGGGAGAGGGAAGCCACCACTTTTCTGGGTAGTTCATTCTACTCTTGGGTAACTCTTCCTGTTAGTGTAATGGTAGGGGTGTCCTCAGGGAGGGCCTAAACCTCAAAGCATACTTAGACTTTCCCCTTCTTGGTGGTTGATATGGAACATAAAATTCTATTTCTTGACTGACTTCATCTAAGTAACTATACAGAAAGTTGAGGGAGTCTCTTTTCAGCCATAAATGGCAGAATCTGATACTATGATGACCAAATGTCTTTTCATTGCCTGAGGTACTGGGGGTGCAAAGCAAGGAATGATCCTTTGATCTCTCACTCCTTTTCCTTCCTGAGGCAAGAACTGCTTATTTGCCAGGCTGGGCAGAAGAACAGCTATGATTTCTTACACCTGATCTCATCTGGGTCCAAGAACATATGACTTCTCTATTTCTTTTGTGTTTAATACTAGTTAACTGATTAACTATCTAGTCTTTCCTGATTCAAGATGAATGAGTATTCTGATAGGAGAGTACCCAAGTGACCATGTGAGTTGGAGGAGCCATAGGGATTGCACTGGCAACAAGGATTTGACCTCTCTCTAGCAGAGACCACCAGTTGCCAATATGACAGTGGCCAGCAAAAGCAGTGACTGCAGACAGATGTAGAAAGGTAGTGGCTTCAAAGATCATGTACCCTCAGGATAAAAAAAAAAATGCTGGCTGTAGACCATGGCACTCATGGATGCCAATAGAGAACTACTTCTAAAGAAATAATTCTTCTAGTTCTCTCCAGTCTTCAGGAAGACTATACTTGGAGACAAAAAAGACTTCCCCAGCCAAGAGTCAGTTACTTTGTACCTTTGTTTTTCATACATATTGCTTGCTATCATTGTAGTTTGAACTCATTTTCCCCAGGTACCCTAGGTGTGTTAAAGAAAAGTATGCCCCTTTCCCCCAATAATGGGGAGAGTTTTTATTTAACAAGTTTAAATAAGTTTAATATAGCTTAGCAAGAACTTGTTATACTTTCTCAGCAAATCATTTTTATAAAACTTATTACTGTTCAGATAACTGTATAAATATGTATGTATATATTGTATTTAACATATACTTTAACATATTTAACATGTATTGGACTACCTGCCATCCAGAGGAGAGAGTGGGGGGAAGGAGGAGAAAAGTTGGAACAGAAGGTTTTGCAAGGGTGAATGTTGAAAAACAACCCAGGCATATGTTTTGTAAATAAAAAGCTATAATAATAATAATTTTTAAAAAGTTATTGCTGTCCAACTGGTTGACTGATAATTGGGAAGACACCAGTGAGGATTCAGGAACTATAAACCCCAACTTTCCTTAGGGAAATTCCTAGAATATTAAGGAGAAGTGATCATCCATCCTTTGGGTTTGCAATGTTTGAGTGCTAGGGAGGAAAGGCTGGTTACATTTCCTATTATAAAGCCAAAATTAATACTACTGTTCCTCCTTCTGTTTCCTGGGACCAAAAATGAACAAACAAACAAACAAAAAACCCAACACTTCATAGCTAATCTCTGTTCTATATTGTTCATTTTCAGTCATGTCTGACTCTTTGTGACCCCATTTGGGGTTTTCTTGACAAAGATATTGTAGTGGTTTGCCATTTCTTTTTCCTGCTCATTTTATAAATGAGCAACTGAGACAAACAGGGTCAGGTGACTTGCCCAAGTAAGTATCTGAGGCCAATTTGAACTCAGAAAGATGAGTCTTCCTGACTCCAGACTCAGTGCAACATTTAAGTTCCCCATATTATAATCCTATTATTTGGAGACAACTATCATATTCCTTCTAAGTATATTCTTCTCCAGATCAAATATGACCAGCTTCCTCAACTGATTCTCATATATCATGACTCAAAACTTTTCATCACTCTACTTGCCTTCCTCTGGAAGTTTTCTAGTTTATCAAAGAATTTGTAGAATGTGGGATGGGGTCCTCTAATTCCAGAGCCTCTATTCTGTAAGTAAGCCCAATTTTGACTCTAGAATAAACTATCTAGTAAATGGTTTGTGAGAACCTAAAAAAAAGAAATTAGTGATTACTAGAATTTAGCACAAATTCCCTAAAAATTACATCCTGGAAGGTAGTCAAATACAATGATTATGAGCTTAACTTTTTCTTTTTGAAGGTACTAGACCACCAAGTGGTGCAGTGAATAGAATGATGATCCTGAAATCAAGAAAATTAATCTTCTTGAATTTAAAATGGGGCCTCAGATATTTACTGGCTATGTGACCCCATATAAGTCAATTAACCCTGTTTGCCTCAGTTCTTCACTTGTAAAATGAACTTGGAGAAGGAAATGGCAAACCTCTCCACCATCTTTGCCAAGAAAGCTCCAAATGATTTTATGAAAAAGAGTGGGACATGACTGAAAGGATACAACAATAACAATAACAAGATCACAGAAATACCATACTAAGTCAGCAAGGCATGTAACAAAATTTCACATAGTAGCCCTGACAAGATGGAAAATGTGGTTTAGAAGGTGATACAGTTATGTGCCAAAATGTTTGTGGCAGCCCTTTTTGTAGTGGCTAGAAACTGGAAAATGAATGGATGCCCATCAATTGGAGAATGGTTGGGTATATAATGGTATATGAATGTTATGGAATATTATTGTTCTGTAAGAAATGACCAACAGGCCCACTATCACTATTACTATTCAATATTTTATTAGAAAGGTTAGCCTCAGCAATAAGAGTTGAGAAAGAGATTAAAGGAATAAAAATAGGTAATGAGGAAATCAAACGGTCTCTCTTTGCAGATAATATGATGGTATACTTAGAAAACCCCAGATATTCTAATAAAAAGTTATTAGAAATAATTCACAACTTTAGCAAAGTTGCTGGATGCAAAATAAATCCACATAAATCCTCAGCATTTTTATACATCACCAACAAAATGCAACAGCAAGAGATACAAAGAGAAATTCCATTCCAAACAAATGTTGAGAGTATAAAATATTTGGGAATCCATCTAACAAAGAAAACTCAGGAATTATATGAGCAAAATTATGAAACATTTGCCACAAAAATAAAGCCAGATTTAAATAATTGGAAAGACATCCAGTGCTCATGGATAGGCCGAGCAAATATAATAAAGATGACAATACTCCCCAAACTAATCTATTTATTTAGTGCTATACCAATCAGACTCCCAAGAAACTATTTTAATGACCTAGAAAAAATAACAACAAAGTTCATTTGGAAGAATAAAAGGTCGAGAATTTCAAGGGAATTAATGAAAAAAAAGTCAGATGAAGGTGGTCTAGGTATACCTGATCTAAATATATTATATAGCAGCAGTCACCAAAACCATTTGGTATTGACCGAGAAATAGACCAGTCGATCAGTGGAACAGATTAGATACAAAGGACAAAAAAGGGTACAACTATAGCAATCTAGTGTTTGATAAACCCAAAGATACCAACATTTGGGATAAAAATTCATTATTTGAAAAAAACTGTTGGGAAAACTGGAAATTAGTATGCCAGAAATTAGATATGGACCCACACTTACTTAACACCATATACCAAGATAAGATCAAAATGGGTCCATGATTTAGGCATAAAGAATGAGATCATAAATAGATTAGAGGAACAGAGAATAGTCTACCTCTCAGACCAAACTAAAAAGTTTCTGTACAAACAAAACTAATTCAAACAAGATTAGAAGGGAAGTAACAAATTGGGAAAATATCTTTATAGTTAAAGGTTCTGATAAAGGTCTCATTTCCAAAATATATAGAGAATTGATCCTAATTTATAAGAAATCAAACCATCTCCAATTGATAAATGGTCAAAGGATATGACAATTCTCAGATAATGAAATTGAAATTATATCCACTCATATGAAAGTGTTCCAAATCATTACTGATCAGAGAAATGCAAATTAAGACAACTCTGAGATATCACTACGCACCTGTCAGATTGGCTAAGATGACAGGAACAAATAATGATGAATGTTGGAGGGAATATGGGAAAACTGGGACACTAATACATTGTTGGTGGAGTTGTGAAAGGATCCGGCCATTTTGGAGAGCAATCTGGAACTATGCCCAAAAAGTTATCAAACTGTGCATACCCTTTGATCCAGCAGTGCTACTACTGGGCTTATATCCCAAAAAAATACTGAGGAGGGGAAAGGGACCTGTATGTGCCAAAATGTTTGTAGCAGCTCTTTTCGTAGTGGCTAGAAACTGGAAGATGAATTGATGTCCATCAATTGGAGAATGGTTGGGTAAATTATGGTATATGAAGGCTATGGAATATTATTGCTCTGTAAGAAATGACCAGCAGGATGAATTCAGAAAGGCTTGGAGAGACTTGCATGAACTGATGCTGAGTGAAATGAGCAGAACTAGGAGATCATTATATACTTCAACAACAATACTGTATTCTGATGGAAGTGGATATCTTCAATATAAAGAAGATCCAACTCACTTCCAGCTGATCAATGATGGACAGAAACAACTACACCCAGAGAAGGAACACTAGGAAGTGAATGTAAAATATAAGCACTACTGTCTATCTACCCAGGTTACTTATACCTTCAGAATCCAATACTTAAAGTGCAACAAGAAAATTGGATTTACACACATATATTATATCTGGGTTATACTGTAACACATGTAAAATGTATGAGATTGCCTGCCATCTAGGGGAGGGAGTAGAGGGAGGGAGGGGAAAATCTGGAGAAATGAATACAAGGGATAATGTTATTAAAAAAAATTACTCATGCATATATACTGTCAAAAATGTATAATTATAAAATTAATTTAAAAAAAAGAAATGACCAACAGCATGAATACAGAGAGGCTTGGAGAGACTTACATCAACTGATGCTGAGTGAAACGAGCAGAACTAGGAGATCATTATATACTTCAACAATGATATTGTATAAGGATGTATTCTGATGGAAGTGGATATCTTCAACATAGAGAAGAGCTAATCCAATTCCAAATGATCAATGATGGACAGAATCAGCTACATCCAGAAAAGGAACACTGGGAAATGAGTATAAACTGTGAGCACTTTTTTGTTTTTCTTCCCAGATTATTTTTATCTTCCGAATACAATTCTTCCTTTGCAACAACAACAACAACAACAAAATTCGGTTCTGCACATATATATTGTACCTAGGATATACTATAAGATATTTAATATGTATGGGAATGCCTGCCATCTAGGGGAGGGAGTGGAGGGAAGGAGGGGAAAAATTCGGAACAGAAAGGAGTACAAGGGATAATGTTGTAAAAAAAAATTACCTATGCATATGTACTGTCAAAAAAAAAGTTATAATTATAAAATTAATTTTAAAAAAAGAAGGTGATACAGTTAATAGAATTCATGAATAAATAACCATATCAGTCAACCAACAAGTATTTATTTAGCACTATTATATGCCAACCACATTTTGGGGCACTAGAAATAAAAATTTAAAAATGAAAGAATTCTGGCCCTCAGGGAACTAACATTCTACTAAAATGATACAACATTTTCAGAGATAAGGTACAAAAGTACAACAAAAATTTTAAAATAAAAACATGGGGTTCAGTAATGTCTTATTTAATACTTTTATAAAAAATTTGGTGATACATCTGGCACACTTAGTTTTAGAGCTGAAAGGAACTTAATCCTTATCACAGAAAATTTAAAAAATTACAAAAAAAAAAAAAAAAAACACCCAAAAAACCCCTAAAGGTACGAGCATATGTCATGAGGAAACAAATCTATCACCTTTTTTTGCAGATGATGTGATGATTTACTTAGAGAATTCTATTGAGCCAAATAAAAAAACTACTCAAAAGAATAACTTCTGCAAAGTTGGAGGATATGAAATAACCCACATAAATCATAAACATTTTTGCATGTTACCAACAAAACCCAGCAGGAATAAATAGAAAGAGAAATTCCATTTAAAAAAACAAACAAATAAACAAAATCTATAGACAGTTTAGAATGCTTGGGAATCTACCTCCCAAAACATATATAGAAATATTTTTATAAAACACTCCATACCAAAAAAAAGACAGTTCTAAGTAACTGGGGAAATCTTATTTGTTCACAAGTAGGTCAAACCAATAAAATAAAAATGACAATAGTATATAAAGTAATTCACTTATTACTGCTATGCCAATCAAATGACCAAAGAATTAGTTTATAGAGATGGGAAAAAAATTAAACTCATATGGAAGAAGAAAGGGTCAAGAATATCAAGTGAATAAATGAAAAAACAACAGGAAGGAAAGTAGTTTAGCAATACCAGATCTCAAACTATACAACAAAGCAATAATTAGCAAAACAAACTGGTACAGAATAAGAAATAGAAAAGTTGTTCAGTGGAATATTTTAGATATGCAATCAACAGATGTAAATGAATACAGTAGTGGTTGATAAACCCAAAGATTCCAGCTTTTAGAGCAAGAATTCATTATCTGACAAAAATTGAAGGGAAACTTGGAAAGGAGTCTGGCAGAAACTAGGCATCTCATACCAAATACCACCAAATTTGCTCAAAATGGATACACAATTTAGATATACAGAGTAATATCATGAATAAATAAGTGGATCTTAGAAGAAATTAACTTTTTAGATTAACTTTTCAGGGTAAGTGAGGAGCTCATGACCAAACAATAAGATAATTCTAATTATATAAAGCTAAAATATTCTGTATAAATAAAATCAATGAAATTAAATTAGAAGAAAAGCAGAAAATGGGGTGGAGCTTTGTTGAAGATTTCTCTGATAAACAGCTCATTTCCAAAAAACTTAGGGAACGGAGTCAAATTTACAAGAATTAGAGTCATTTCCCAGATGACAAATGTACAAAATGAACACTCATTTTTGAAAGGAAGATATCAAAGTTATCATTAGCCATATGAAAAAGTGCTCTAAATCACTAATAATTATAGAAATGCAAATTAAAATAATTCCAAGGTACTGCCTCCTACTCCTAGATTGGCTAAGATGACAGAAAAGGAAAATGACAAATTTATGGGAAACAAGTAACCAAAGTATTTTTAGTGGAGCTATGAACTAATCCAACCACCTAGGAAAGCAATTTGGGACTATTCTCAAAGAGCTATTAAACTACATACTAATACTGCTAATAGGTCTATACCACAAAGAGATCAAGTAAAGAGAAACAGGACCTCTATGTATAAGATATATTTATAGCAGCTTCTAAGAATCAACTAGGAATACTTACTATGATATAATATATCATATTATTACTATATTATACTATTATGCTATAAGAAATAATGAAGAAGGTGGTTTCAGAATTGTATGAATTGATATAATATAAAGTGATTTTTGTCAGATAGTGACAAGAGCGTGGAATGCACAACCTGTGAAAATGCCAGAAATCAGGCCAGCTGTTCTGGTTCTCACAGAGACCATGAAAAGCGAGACAAAAGAAAGACAATCAGACACTGGTGTTCTTTCAAAGTGAAGTCATCACAAGAATAAAGTAGAGCCCTTTATTATCATTAATTGTACCCTTAAATGCTTTCTAACCACAATGTTGCTAAGGAAACATAAATGAAAACAAAAAATAGATAAATCAGTCAATGTATGAAGGGTCTATGAGAAAGTTGGGTTCAAGGAGAAACTTTAGCACTCAGACAAACTGTCTCTCTTCCTATCTGGGCAGGTGGCTTATCATTCCTGCAAATTCTGTTCTCATAACATCTCAATACTCCTGAAGCTTCCTGGCCTCTGCTGGCCAGTGAGCAAACTGAAATGGGGATTTCAGAATGACAAGAATTACTGCAAACTGAGTGCAGATTGAGCAGGCCAGAGATACCTCGGAAAGTACAGCTTGGAAATAGCAAGCTATGCACAAGCTAGGCAGGTGTGATTACATCACTAAGGCAGGTATGATTACCTAGGAAGTCACACAAGAGCACTATGCAGTAACCATAATATTATATTGACAAACAACTTTTAAAAACTTAGAAACGCTGATCAACACAATGAGCAACCACAATTCCAAAAGTATAAAAAAGAGGGGAAAGATATTTTCAGAGAATCCTGGGAATTAAAACTGATACATAGTGATATAAGGAACGATGCTATCCACTTCCAGATAGAATCAATTGACTCAGAGTGCAGACTGAAGCATATTTTTTTCTTTATTTTTTTTCTTCTTGCTTTTTTTGGGTGACAGAAAGGTGGAGAACATGGTCAATGCAGAAATTTGTTTTGCACTTCTATACATATTTGTAATAGATTTTAGTCTTCTTGTCTTGTCAATAGGTGGGGAAGGAAAGGAAGAATGATAAGATTTTAGAACTGAAAATAAAATAGAATTTAATTTTTAAAAAAGGGGTAAGAAGAGCAAACAAATATGGATAAGGAGATGAGAGGACTTTGAACCATCTTACTCCTATCTAAACCTGACATAGAAGAATGGAAAACATACACATGGACAGAGTTTTGTTTAGAAATGCATCAAACTTAGTAGAAAAAACAATTGAAGATATGGAGAGAAAATGCTAATAGTAAATATGTTACCAGGGAGAGAATGATCACAATTAAAATTTCTTGAATTTGGAAAAGAGATTAAGAAGAAAGAAAAGAGGGAAAAAACTGGAGTGTAAAAGGAATGGCTGAAAAAGTGGTTATTAATGAATGTAATGGAACATTATTATAGTATGAGAAATTAGGGGAAAATATTTTCAGAAAATCCTGGATATTCTGAACAATTCATAGTGAAATAAAGAGAATCAGGAGAACAATTTATATGACAACATTGTAATAGTAAAAAGAAAAGAAAACAAAACAAACCCTAAAAGCAATGACTCATCATGGTTTCCAAGAGCCTGTGATGAAGTCACCCATCTTCTCACGGGAAGAGGCAGAGAGAGAGATTTTTTTAAACATGATCTGTTTCACTTGACTGTGCTAATTTTTTCTCCTCTCTCCACCACTGCTACCCTGTTCCTAAAGGGAGGAGGAAATTTGGGGAGAGGGAAATGCTTGTGACAGCAAATAACAGGAAACTGAAGGGGTGCCTGTAAGTTGGAGTATACCTGAACAATGAGTAAAAAGTGAGTAAAAATAACAGAAGAAAGCCATTAAATGGCTCAGTGAATAGAGCACTGAACTTGGAATTAGGAAGACCTGAGTTCAAATTTGACCTCAGACATTTACTAGCTTGTGATCTTAGGCAACTCTCTTAACTTCTATTTATCTAGGAGGTAGCTAGGTGCTCACTGGATAAAGTACTGCGCCTGGAGTCAAATCCAACTTTAGATATTTACCAACTGTGTTACCCTAAGCAAGACAATTAATCTGATTTCCTTAACGCTTTACTTCCAAGAAAGAAATGGTAAACTACTCCAATATCTTTGTCAAGGAAACTCCATGGATAGTATGATCCACAAAGTCATAAACAATCAGACATGACTGAAAAATGGAAAATTAATAACAAAATATAATAGAATAATTATGTATAAAATATGATGCAGTAGTTATGGAGAAGCCTAGGAAAACTATATATGAACATTTAATGTGGAATAAAATGAACAGAACCAGAACAATAGCACATACAATAACATTGTAAAAAATGAACAATTTTTAAATCTTTAAAAACTCTAATCAATGCAAAGATCATCCAGAGGATGGATGAGGAAGCATGCCATCTACCTCTTGATAGAAAAGTAGTGGACTACATATGCAAAATGAGACATTTTTTGACATAGTCACAGGAGGACTTTTTTTGTACTTCATTCTATATATTTGTTAACAGGATTTTTTTTCCATACTAGGCGAGGGAAGCAGGAGAGAAAAATGAATGTTTGGTAATTAAAAACAACATTAATTTTAAAAATTAAGTGATAAGAATGGAGACTTATAACTTCATATACAACTCTCTTTTTGTATCCTGCTGTGTATTTAGAAATGTTCCTTTTATGATTTTTAAGTTCAGAATTAAAAAAAATTTTTAATTAAAAAAAAGTCATCCATATAATCATAATCAAATCAATTAACCTCTCAGAGTTTGTTTCCTTAACTATAAAAGCAGTACAATAATACTGTACTACTTACATCCTAGAATTGTAAGACAAGCTCTTTATAAAATAGAAATATCATGTAAATATGAGTTATTGAATTTATCAATAGACTGGGAAAGACTAATCACTGAAGATGTGAGTGATCCTCGGGCTGATTCAGGAATAAGACAAATGTCACACTGATAGGGGCTCAGCCACAAAAGATGAGCTTGGTGGTACCTTTGCCTAAGCATAATGAACTAAAAGTTAGCTAGTGTAGGAAGCCATAGGCATGCCCATCAGCAATCCCAAAACTGCCTTGAAAATAAAGGATCCTAAGGATAGCAAGGGAAACAAAGTTTTACATGCCTGCATCAGAATGTGCAGTATCCCTGATGATTCTAATTAGACTGATCATTTTATTCAGAAGCAGCCAAAGTAAGCTAGTAAATTGTTGAGGTCACATTTTAAAAGAGAAATTGGTAAATTTGGATATGAAATATGGACAATATGGATAGCGAGAGGATTTGAAGTCCCCACATAGGAAGAATGGCTGAAGAAACTGGAGCTTTTTAGTTCAAATTTGAAAGACTTTACAAAGATGTGATAGCTCTTTTTAAACATTCAAACATAGATTTAGAGCTGAAAGTAACTTTAGATACCAGCTAGTCCAATCCCTTCATTTTACAGATAAGAAAATCAAAGATTCAGAAAGATCAAAATATTTGCCCAAGGTTATACAGGTAGTACCTGAACAGAGTTGAGATTCATACCCTGTTCCTCTGATATCAACCTTAGTCCTTTTCCCACTATATCGTTTACTACAATGGGCAAAAATAAGAGCAATGGATTTTGGCACCATATTCTTTACATATCATTCCTAATCATGACCACCCAAGTCCAGCTTCAGAAGGTTTTTTTAACTCCTTAAAACATCAATTGCTGTGAATTCTGGAATTGTTTTGCTTAGGAAAGAGGGATTGCCTACTGAAAGAATTCCTAAAACTTAAAACTGTTGAAATGGGTTACATGCATTGTCTTCTGTAAGAAGGAGTTCCTGTTACTGTAAGTGTTTAAGCAGAAGTTTGATAAGGGAGAAAAATTTGGAACACAAAGTTGAATAGAGCTTATTGGATGAAGTATTTCTTAGTATTGAGAGTAAGTCACATGATCCCTGTTCTCAGATCCGGGAGATGTGGCTTTGGATTCTGGCCTGAGAGGGCTCTGGGGAATCACATGATCTTTAGAGGATCAGGCTCTGGGTTGCAGGAAGTGACAGAAGGCAGTAAATGACATGACCTGTGGAAGGCAGACAACATTGATGATCACTGGTCAAGGATGGTTACTTCCTTTTAGTCTATCCAGTGAAAAGACTTGGGTCTTTTGTTATTTAAACCTGAGAAGACAGAAGCTGGTTAGGTTCTGGAGCACTTGGCAGGAGTTAGGATGGTTTCCAGTGTGTGTCTGGGCCTCTCCCTGTAGAGATTAAATAAATGCTTTCTCTTTGTATCTGAAGATACCTTTGATTAGTTAATTTGGGAAAGGGGGGTCAAGCACCCATCTCACACAAGGTTTTGCAAGAATTACAGTTGAAAATTATCTTTGTATATGTTTTGAAAAATAAAAGCCTAAATAAAAAAAATTAAAAATAAAAAATTGTTAAAAATATTTTATTGATCCAAATACATGTAAAGGTAATTTTCAATATTCCTTTTTTTAATTTTGTGACTATTTTATTTTTCCAATTACATGTAAAGATAGTTTTCAACATTCATTTTTGTAAAACTAAGTTTCCAAATTTTTCTCCTTCCCTCCTTTTTTTACTCCTTCCCCTAGACAGCAAACAATCCAATATAAGTTAAGCATGTGCAATTCTTCTAAACATAATTCCACATTTGTCATGCTATGCAAGAAAAATCAGATCAAAAGGGGAAAACAGAAAAAAAAAAACAAGCTAACAAACAATAACAACAACAATTGAAAAATGAAAATATTATGCTTTGATCTACATTCAGTCTCCACAGTTCTCTCTCTCTTTCCATCACAAGTCTATTGGAATTGCCTTGAGTCACCTCATTGTTGAAAAGAGCCAGATCAATCACAGTTGATTATCACATAATCTTTTTGTTGTGTACAATGTTCTCTTAGTTTTATTTACTTCACTTAGCATCATTTCATGTATGTCAAATAAAATACTATTAAGAGTGAAAAGTGGTCCCTACACCAAAAACTCAGACAATCATTGATATAGGGAAATGCCAGGTTAAAAAAAAAAACTTCTTTTTACTAAAAACAAATTTGCACCTTTTCTGCAATTTATAGTCTTAAAGTGGTTAAATTTTTCATTCTACTTCCCCATCTGTTTTGTAAAAGTAAATAAATAAATAAAAGTTTAAAAATCAAATGTCAAAAAAGGCATTGAAATCTTATTAACTAACTGATGGGAAGACTATTTCAAGTACCCAGTGCAAAAACACTGGCATTCAGCTATTTGCATTCCAATGGGAACACTATTTATTCTAGATTCAATTTCAGAAATAAAGTACCAAATAAGTTATAGTAAGTATCATTTTACATAAATTGAGAGAAACATAATAACCTTGGAAATGTTTTTAACATACCTTTTCTGATTTACTGAACTTCTTAAAAGCCAAATACTTTCTAGATTGGAAGATGCATTGCTTTAAGTAAGAATCCTTGCCAACAAAGGCTAAACATTATAGAATTCTGGAGTTTGGTGAGTTCTTAGACATCCTGGGTCTGGTGCTTCTTAGCCCCCCTTTTTTGGGGGGTGTGGGAGATATTACAAACTCTTTGGCAATCTGGAGAAATCTATGAAACCTTTCTCAGAATAATATTTTTAAATGATTGAAGGAAAGGTTGAAATTTCAGTGAGAAGTTAATGAAAATAAATTTTTCCTTTTTTTTTCCCCTTGCAATTTTATGGATTCTTTGAAATCTATTGACAATTTTCTTAGAGGGGATGTCCCTGGATATAATCTCCCCCCTAATTTCAGATGAGGTAACAGGCAAAAATGGTTGAGTCACCTGTTCAATGGCAAGGACTCCTAGATTGGGGTCCTAGATTAGCTCAGTGCCCCTTCCATCATTTCTCCAATCCTTAAAACATGAATTATGTGTAATTCATTATTATTTCAATTTGTAAAGTCATAGAATAGGATTTTAATGATTTTTTTGAATGAATGATTGAATTAATGTGAAGATCAATTAACCTGACATACTTTTAGCTAGAAAATTTTTTCCTACTTCATTATAGAACTCAAACTCAGTAGCTTCTTTTTTTTTTTTGTTATGCATGAGCAATTTTTAAAAATAACATTATCCCTTGTATTCATTTCTCCAGATTTTCCCCTCCCTCCCTCTACTCCCTCCCCTAGATGGCAGGCAATCCCATACATTTTACATGTGTTACAGTATAACCTAGATACAATATATGTGTGTAAATCCTATTTTCTTGTTGCACGTTAAGTATTAGATTCCAAAGGTATAAGTAACCTGGGTAGATAGACAATTTACATTCACTTCCCAATGTTCCTTCTCTGGGTGTAGTTGTTTCTGTTCATCATTGATCAACTGGAAGTGAGTTGGATCTTCTTTATGTTGAAGATATCCACTTCCATCAGAATGCATCCTCATACAATATCATTGTTGAAGTGTACAGCGATCTTCTGGTTCTGTTCATTTCACTCAGCATCAGTTCATGTAAGTCTCTCCAAGCCTTTCTGAATTCATCCTGCTGGTCATTTCTTACAGAGCAATAATATTCCATAACCTTCATATACCATAGTTTACCCAACCATTCTCCAATGGATGGACATCCATTCATCTTCCAGTTTCTAGCCACTACAAAAAAGGGCTGCCACAAACATTTTGGCACATACAGGTCCCTTTCCCCTCTTTAGCATTTCTTTGGGATATAAGCCCAATAGCAGCAATGCTGGATCAAAGGGTATGCACAGTATGATAACTTTTTGGGCATAGTTCCAGATTGCTTTCCAGAATGGCCGGATTCTTTCACAGCTCCATCAACAATGTATTAGTGTCCTGGTTTTCCCACATTCCCTCCAACATTCATCATTATTTGTTCCTATCATCTTAGCCAATCTGACAGGTGTGTAGTGGTATCTCAGAGTTGTCTTAATTTGCATTTCTCTGATCAGTAGTGATTTGGAACACTCTTTCATATGAATGGATATAATTTCAATTTCATCATCTGAGAATTGTCTGTTCATATCCTTTGACCATTTATTAATTGGAGAATGGTTTGATTTCTTATAAATTAGGGTCAGTTCTCTATATATTTTGGAAATGAAACCTTTATCAGAACCTTTAACTGTAAAAATATTTTTCCAATTTGTTATTTCCCTTCTAATCTTGTTTGCATTAGTATTGTTTGTACAGAAACTTTTTAGTTTGACATAATCAAAATCTTCTATTTTGTGATCGATAATGATCTCTAGTTCTCCTCTGGTCATAAATTCCTTCCTCCTCTACAGGTCTGCGAGGTAGACTATTCTCTGTTCCTCTAATCTATTTATGATCTCATTCTTTATGCCTAAATCATGGACCCATTTTGATCTTATCTTGGTATATAGTGTTAAGTGTGGATCCATATCTAATTTCTGCCATACTAATTTCCAGTTTTCCCAACAGTTTTTTTCAAATAATGAATTTTTATCCCAAATGTTGGTATCTTGGGTTTATCAAACACTAGATTGCTATAGATGTACCCTTTTTTGTCCTTTGTATCTAATCTGTTCCACTGATTGACTGGTCTATTTCTCGGTCAATACCAAATGGTTTTGGTGACTGCTACTATATAGTATAGCTTTAGATCAGGTACACCTAGACCACCTTCATCTGACTTTTTTTTCATTAATTCCCTTGAAATTCTCGACCTTGTATTCTTCCATATGAATTTTGTGGTTATTTTTTCTAGGTCATTAAAATAGTTTCTTGGGAGTCTGATTGGTATAGCACTAAATAAATAGATTAGTTTGGGAAGTATTGTCATCTTTATTATATTTGCTCGGCCTATCCACAAGCACTGGATGTCTTTCCAATTATTTAAATCTGGCTTTATTTTTGTGGCAAGTGTTTTGTAATTTTGCTAATTTCTTTGGTAGATGGATTCCCAAATATTTTATACTCTCAACATTTGTTTGGAATGGAATTTCTCTTTGTATCTCTTGCTGTTGCATTTTGTTGGTGATGTATAAAAATGCTGAGGATTTATGTGGATTTTGTGAACTTTGCTAAAGTTGTGAATTATTTCTAATAACTTTTTATTAGAATCTCTGGGGTTTTCTAAGTATACCATCATATTATCTGCAAAGAGTGACTGTTTGATTTCCTCATTACCTATTTTTATTCCTTTAATCTCTTTCTGGACTCTTATTGCTGAGGCTAGCATTTCTAATGCAATATTGAATAGTAATGGTGATAGTGGACAACCTTGTTTCACTCCTGATCTTACTGGGAATGATTCCAGTTTATCTCCATTACATATTATGCTTTCAGTAGCTTCTCCTAATCTGATTTGATAATTTAATACAACTGGCAATGTAGGTACTGCAACTCATCTTATCTCATAGTTACCATTTAGGGTTTGCACAGTCCTTTATATCTGTTATCTCCTCCTGCCTTTCCTAGGGCAGTTCTTTTAGCTTAAATTCTCCAGAATGGGACCACCCCCTGTGCTGAGAACCTGCCTACGTTGATAACCTATGTATACCAGTGGAACAGACAAGATAATCATTGGTTATCCCTTTATTTCACCACAGGACTGGTCCACCTTCTTTTTGATTTACTAATGTCTTTGATGACCTCTTTGATTTCATTTGCTCTTATCTTCATTGATAATATTCTGCAACTTATTTAATGTCAGCTTAGTGGTATAGTAATAATGTTTGGGCTTGGATATAGGCAGTCAACTTCAAATCCTGCTTCAGTAAGTGGTAAGAACTAGCTATTTGATGCTAACAAGTCACTTGGCATCTGTCTCTCTTAGTTTCCTCAGTTGTAAAATGAAGATGACAATAATAGCACCCACCACTTAAAGTTGTTTTCAGGATCAAATGAATTAGAATTTTTAAAGCATTTAACAGAGTGGTTCCTGCATAATAGGCATTCAATAAATGCTTGTACGAAAAAAATCTGCATCACCTTTCTTTAACCTAGCAACTGTAATTCTTCCAAGATTATAGCATTCTATTTGCAGTCGTGCAACATGTTATGAAAATAATATTGTTAAAAATATAAATCCTTGTTTCAGGGAGGAGCTGGGAAAGAACCTTGCAGAGTCTCCTAAATCCCAGCTTTTTAAACTGTGGATTGTGATCTCATTTGAGATCTCCTAACTGAATATGGTGCTTGCTAAATCATGATTTATTATCAATAAATGTTTTATTTGCATACCTATTTTATTACCTATATACCTAGAATCATGTAAAAAATTTCTAAGATAATAGAGTTACTAGTGAAAAAGTTTAGAAAGATCTGTCCTAAATGACAATTTAAATTGCCAACAAGTCTTTTCTTATTTATTCTTATCTCTAGTTTACTTCCTGATTTAAGATTTTGTCATGGGGCCAGGAGCTCTGGCACTTTTAGATGGAAGTAGTCTGTTTGGTCTGACCTTACTTTCCTGAGTTCCCAAACATTAGCTTCCAATTCTGCTATATTTGGTTTCAGAATACTGGTAGACTTCAATATTCCCAATCAGCTCTAGAGTTGACTGTTTATGGTCAAGATTTTCACTCCAGCTAGAAATTCCTGTATAAGGTGCTGGCTGATTTGTTGCCCCTGGGCAACTCAATCTGTGTGCTGGGTAATGTTCTGTCATCCCTGGGACTTACTTTTTCAGAATATTTCCAGATCTTCTTTGTTGTTGTTGTTGTTATTGTCTCTTCTTCTTCCTTCTCCTCCTCCTCCTTCTCCTTTTTCTCCTTCTCCTTCTCCTTCTCCTTCTCCTTCTCTTCTTCTTTCTTCTTTCTGTTTACTACTCTTTGTCCTTAGATTTCTTGATCATTATTAAATTTCAGTCAGTCACTATTTATTAATATGTGCACTGAGATACATTTAGTGCTCTTTTTGGATCATCAGGGATAGACACTGGACCCCTGGTTTTATTGCTATAGAGAATTCTAAGGTAAGGAAACTCCTTCTACCATTGCAGATTGGTATCTTCTCTGCAACATTTGAGAGTTACTTAGTGCAGATAGGGTGTAAAGTCACACAGCAAGTATGAATTAGAGATAGACTCAAGCTGTCTTCCTGATATACTGTATACTGTATACATATATATGTATGTATATATATATGCTATCCTTGTGCACACATTATATATAGATACATATACTTCACATATATGTAAATGTGTGCACATGTATGTGTTATATATGACATGTAAGCATGTATAAATATATATATATATACTCTGAGTTCATGCTGTATATACCATATTTTCTCTCTACACATACTCTATATATGCTCTATATATGTATACTTTGCACGTGTGTATATATGTTTTTATGTATGTTTACATATATACATGTTTGTATATGTATATAGTACACACATTTATGAATATACATACATATATACTGTAATCATTAGTATGTCTTTTAGATTACTGATGGAATAAAAGTGGGAATGTTGAATTTATCTATGATTTTTCACACTGCCATCTTACTAGAAGCCTACCTCACTCAAAAGATTTTGAGCTAACTACATACACAGGAAAAACAAAGTGGATGAAGAATACCTATGATTCAAACAATGATATGCAGCTGAATGAATGATCCATAGAATTGATTCATTTGTACATCTCTTCAACAGAATTTGAAGATGGTCAATGAACTGAGCTCAGAAACAAGGAGAGAGAGTAGAGTAGATTGAAATGGGGTAATAAGCCTCACTTTTTTAATAACCTGATTCTAACTCAGTTAAATTCACAATAAGCATGTATATTAAATGTCTCCTGTCACAAAAGCAACATCTGTCTCACTCAGGCTGGACTGAATTTTCCAGAAAAGTATTGAAACCATATTTGAAATTTAATTAGTGCAGGGAGTTAAGGCTAAAGCCACTGAAGTGACTTTTCAGTCTTAAGTAAAAGTAGTCAGTGCCCGATGAGTCAGAAAAGCAAAAACAAAAGAAGGGCAGCTATGTCAGGCTGAATCGATGTATGCCTGATGAATATCTTTTCTATACTATTATAGCTAAATATCCTTTGGTTGAATATTAGATAGTTGATGAGAATTTCATTTCCTCCCAGTACCAAGACCAAAACCATAAGATCAGCCTGAGTCAGGTCTGTCCATCACATTTATGTGTCAGGGACTGTGCTAGGTGCCAGATAGACAAATAGATATAAATTACCATGCACACCTTAAGTGTGATATATAAGCCAATATAAATATGAGCTGCTGATGGGTTGTTAGATCCACTAGGTGGCATAATGGAGTAAGTATTCCATGTGGGGTCAGAGCTAATTTTGAATTGTTGTCCAGTGTAACCCTGGGCAAGTTATTTAAACTTTCTCGGCCTCAGTTTTCTCATATTTAAAATGGGGATAAGTCACAGGGCTGTTGTGAGGATCAAATAAGTTGACATGTAGAAAACACTTTGCAAACCTTAAAGAACAATATAAATACTAGGTATTGTTATTATCATTATTAATATCATATGAAACATTTGTCAAGCATTTAGCACAGTGCTTGGCCCTTAATAAATAATTGTTTCTATTATTATTATTTTTACAAAGTATCAAAGTTAAATAGTCTATTCCCTCAAGGAACTTAGACTGTATTTAGTGGTAGAGAAACATTTACAATAAAGTTTTATTTAAAATAATACACATATGTGTGTACATAGTTATCTAGGTAGATATTAGATAGATAGATAGATAGATAGATAGATAGATAGATAGATAGATGGCTAAATGGATGGCTAGATGAATAGATAGATGGATAGTGGACAAATAGATAGATTTGGACCTGTGATTTCATCATCGTACATTACTCCTAACAAGGAAATGCCTTTTACTAAAATGAAGTGGCAATGACCCTACAAGTAATAATCCTGGAAAGTTGCCTAGGGCAATCTTGAAAGACAGGGTTATATAATTAATATGTACCAGAAGCAGGATTTAAATTCTAGTCATTTGAATTTGGAGGGAAATTCTCTTTGCACTATACCAATCTGCTTGTCCTTTTATATAGTACAATTTATTATTGTTCAGTAGAGCCCAGGTCTTTACAACTTCATGGACTATATTGTCCAGTAGGTTTCCTTGATAATGATATTAGAGTGATTTTGTCCTTTCTTCTCCATTATAATAATACAGCAAATAACATACAAATAAGTAATAATGTTGAGTTTCTGAGTTATCTTAAGAAAGATAAATTCTAATTTGAACTATATCAAAGGACAATCAAATTGTGATTCAAAAAAGCCACTACTAGAACTGTATCCCAAAGAGAGTCTTTAAAAACCAGGGAAGGGGAGATGAAAATTGAAGGACTATGCATACAAAAACATTTAAAGTGACTCTTTTTGTGGTGGCAAAGAATTAGAAATTGAGAGGATGCTCATCAACTGGAAAAAGGCTGAACAAGTTGTAGTATATGATTGTGATATGTTATTGTCCTTTAAGAAATAATGAGCAGAATGATTTCAGGAAAAAAACATGGAAAGACTTATATGAATCAATGCAAAATGAAATGAGAACCAGGAGAACGTCGTACACTATAACAGCGATGCTGTACAATGATCAACTGTGAATGACTTGGCTATTCTGAGTAATACAATGCTCAAAGAGAATTCCAAAGTACTCATGATGAAAATAACTATTCACATCCAGCGAAAGTATTGATGGAATCTGAATGCAGATTGAAGCATGCTATTTTTCACTTTTCCCCAATTTTTTTTGTTTTGTGTTTTCTTAAACATCATGACTAAATGTTTCACATGACTGCATATGCATAATCTATATCAAATTCCTTACTGTTGTAGGGAAAGGGCATATGACAGAGGGAGAAAGAAAATCTATAATTAATTTTTTTAAATGAATGTTAAAAATTGTCTTTACATGTAATTGGGAAAATATATATACACACAGATTTTAAAAGGAAAGATAAGCTCTACAACACTGTATATAGCAAAATACTAGAAATAATAGATGCCTCTCAATTGGGCAATGGATAAATAAGTTTTGATATATTAATATAATGAAATATTGCTATCTTACAAAATGGATAAAAAATTCAGAGATGCATTGGAAGATATATAGGAAATGATGAAGATTAAAGAAAGCAGAATTATGAGAACAATATTTCCATAGGAAGACATAGCTTCAACTTCTGCCTCAGTTACTTATTAGCTAGGTAATCCATTATATGTTAAACATGGCAAAAATATATGTTAAATCCAATATAAGCATACATATTTATAAAATAATGTGCATACATATTTATACAATTATTTTGCTGCACAATAAAAATCAAATCAAAAGAAAAAAATTAGAAGAAAAAAAAAGCAAGCAAACAACAACAAAAAGAGTGAAAATACTATTTTGTGATCCATATTCAGTTCCCATAGTCCTCTCTCTGCATGTAGATGGCTTTCTTCATCAAAAGATCACTGGAACTGGACTAAGTCATCTCATTGTTGAAAAGAGCCATATTCATCAGAATTGATCATTGTGTAATCTTGTTTTTTGTACAATTATCTCTTGATTCTGCTCATTTCACTTAGCATCAGTTCATGTAAAACTCTCCAGGCCTCTCCAAAATCATCCTGCTGATTGTTTCTTATGAAGCAATAATATTCCATAACATTCATATACCATAACTTATTCAGCCATTCTCCAACTGATGGGCATCCACTCAGTTTCTAGTTTCTTATCACTACAAAAAGGCCTGCCACACACATAAAATTAATAGTTTAAAAACATGGAATTATTAACAATTATTCTTTGAATTTGGCCATCTAACCAATTATGAATCTATTTATTAGTATTATAACCTAATTTGCATCTCTACATATTCTTTTCAAGGAGAGCATGAAATTATTTGTTAAAAACTGTGCTAAAAATTCAAGCAAATTGTATGTAAAGTTATATTCCTCCTTACCTTCTTAAGTGATCCTGTCCAAAAAAAATTTTTTTAAAGGATGTGAAATTAATCTGATATGACCTGTTCTTGATAGCTCTTTATAACTACCATAGCTCTTACTTGATGTAGACTAATGATCTCTTAAGTGGAGTGTTCTAGAATTTTCCCAGGAAATTCAAGAACCCCAAAGTTTGATCATTTCCTCTTTTCATAATTTTTCTATTTGGAATTTAGTAATTCTTAAAGATTAGGCATTTAACTAAGTATTTCACCAGCCTGAAAAGTGCCTTTAACATTTCTGAGAATGTAATTTTACCTTTTTTTCCTTTCCTTCCTTTCTTTCTTCACAATTATTTGAATTTACTGTCATGTTTCCTGATATCTTTGCCAGGTGGTACCTTGCCAACTTCTTGAATTGTCCTTGGGCTAAGGAGTCAGTAGAGCTGAAGTCTGAAATGTTACATCCTTACACAACAAAGGAAGCTCATCCAAATGTCTGTTGAACCACATGCAGAACATTAGCTTAGGAGTTCCCTCTTTCTTCAGAATAATGGTTTATTTTTGCTGATAACTACTATACTTATTATTTGAACTTAGCAATAATAATAGCATTTAATTTAGCTGATAAAAATGATGATTTTTTTTAATAGGACCTATCTGTTATCAAGGTTTGAAGAGAGAAATCTGAAGGCAGGGACTGCCCTGGTCTCTATTCCCTTTATAATTACAGCCCTTTCAAATTTCCTGTAACAGTTTGTTTCATAAACCATTAATGCATTTCTCATGCAATATCCTAATACCTATATTATAGTTATACACAGCTAGGTCACACAGCTAGGAAGTGTTTAGGGTCTGAGACCAGATTTGAACTCAGGTCCTCCTGACTTCAGGGCTGGTGCTCTATCCACTGTGCCACCGAGCTGCCCCTTTTTTCCATTCCAAAACTGTGACCAGGTACCTGTGTTCCCTTGTACCTACAAGCTCTAATGTGCTGGTTCTCTTCCTTGTCCTTAGACTGCAACCCAGAATGGGCAATGCAATTGAAATTTTCCCCCAATGCCAGCAAGATGACTTCCGTAACCTAATGACCACTTGTCTTTTGTCATTTACCATTTGTGAGCTGAGAGTTTTGGAAGATACCACTGCCAATTCAGTCATTTTCTAAGCTTGCTGGGATCAACCTGAGCTGCCTTGCATTTCATTCTCATCCCAGTGAGGCAGATCTTTCTTGTCAACTTCTAAGTTGTCTTAGGCTGGAAAATTACTTTAGTCTATCTTTTTGTTAGTTCCACCACACCAGAATTTATTTTGAGGAATTATTTTAAAGTTGTTTGGAGGGGAATTTGGGGGAGCTCAGGTATGTCCCTGCCTTTACTCTGCCATTTTGTTACTTGAGGCTTTTTAAAAACACTATCCTCTACTTCCCACTTCTGATTAAAAAATTACATCCAAAGAGGCTGCCATTCACTACATTGTTAGCAGAACAGAACCAATCATAGACTGTTTGTTTCTGATAGCTTTCCAAGATACCATATTACACAGTCGTCATGAGTTTCCCAGAAGAAGACTCCCATCCTTTTCCATGTGAGGATGGCTATTACTCCTTGTTAAAAAAGATCCTGCTGGAATATTGGAGGGGATGTGGGAAAACAGGGACATTGATACATTGTTGATGGAACTGTAAATACATCCAGCCATTCTGGAGAGTAATTTGGAACTATGCTCAAAAAGTTATCAAACTGTGCCTTGCTACTGGGTTTGTATCCCAAAGAAATCTTAAAGGAGGGGAAGGGACCTGTATGTGCAAGAATGTTTGTGGCAGCCCTCTTTGTCATAGCTAGAAACTGGAAACTGGGTGGATGCTCATCAATTGGAGAATGGCTGAATAAATTGTGGTATATGAATATTATGGAATATTATTGTTCTGTAAGAAATGACCAACAGGATGATTTCAGAAAGGCCCGCAGAGACTTACATCTACTGATGCTGAGTGAAATGAGCAGGACCAGGAGATCATTATATACTTCAACAACAATACTATATGATGAATAATTCTGATGGACGTGGCCCTCTTCAACAATGAGATGGACCAAATCAGTTCCAATAGAGCAGTAGTGAACTGAACCAGCTACATCCAGCGAAAGAACTCTGGGAGATGGCCATGAACCACTACATGGAATTCCCAATTCCTCTAATTTTGTCTGCCTACATTTTGGATTTCCTTCACAGGCTAATTGTACAGTATTTCAAAGTCTGATTCTTTTTGTACAGCACAACAAATGTTTGGTCATGTATACATATATTGTATTTAATTTATACTTTAACATATTTAACATGTATTGGTCGACCTGCCATCTGGGGGGGGGGGAGGAAAGAGGGGAAAAATTAGAACAAAAGCTTTGGCAATTGTCAATGTTGTAAAATTACCCATGCAAATATCTGGTAAATAAAAACTATTTTAAAAAATCCTGCTGGTAATTAATGTGTCAGAAGGTGAATTTGAACTCACATCTCTTAATTCCAAAGCCAATACTTTTTTCACTGTATCTACCATATCATCAACTTAAAATGAATAAACAAAAAAAAACTTGGCTATGGTTCTTCATTTGACAACCTACACCACCAAGTTTATCCATCAATAGCACCTACCCTAAAACTGGTAGAGTTCCCTAGACTTGTCCACATGTAGTAAAGGAAAACAAAATAGAATAGGTATGGCCAAGTCTTCTAAACAGGTTACATTGCAAGCGGTGCATGAGCAAGGAGATATTTTTCTTTGTTTTGTAAATTTGTGCCACACCACACACAGCCAGGTACCCCATGGGCATCAAATACATTTTTAATTGAATAATGTTGAAAGGACAAAACCACTTTGAAAAAATTCCCAAACTTCAACTTTGCCTTGGGCTGATTTCTTTCAAAAGTTGAATAAATAACAGAGGGGGAAATACTCATTAGTTTCTGAAGAAGTCAGATCATGACTGGGTTCTCTGTTGCTCAATATTATTATTGCATTATTAATGCAAAAGTGCCACTCAACATGTAAGGCTGCAGATTACAGCAGGTTCATGGGATGGAAGGTGAGACTAAAAATCTAGACATTGCATACAAAACAATGATTTCTACTGAGTTAGAGACTGAGGTCTAGATATAGGTGAAGGAAGCTTGAATTTCAAAGACCAGAGCAGAAAGAAATTAAGACAGCATGTTTCCATCACTCAGAAAACTGAGGAGATTCCTAACTGCCAAGATTTTGAAAAGAACATGTAGGATAAATATGCACTTAGAACTTATTTGTATATTATTATATTATATATTATAAGTTATATATTTATAGCTAACTACTTCTTAATCACCTGAGGCATTTTGGATACTACCCTATTTTTTTTTTTTTTTTTTTTTTTTTTTTTTTAGTATTGTCATAATTGCTCAAGTCCCAGAATAGTGACAATGCTGTTTGTTTCAAGTACTTATTCCTGTTCCTACAGGTAAGAAACTAACATAGTATCTTGTTGTGTGTTAGGTTGGTTAGTTTGGCTAAATTAATTTTTTTTTTTTTTTTTTAGTGTTTTTGTTATAAGAGAGGGCTTCTTGGGAGAGAGTGAGGAAAGGAATTGCCTGAAGATAAAGGTGATATATCTGGAGGCAGAATTATGGAAACTGAATGCAGATTGCATTATATTATTTTCACTTCTGTTGTTTTTTGCTTTAGTTTTGATTTTTTCCCCACAACATGCCTAATATGGAAATGTGTTTAAAATGATTGTACATAAATAGTTTATATCACATTGATTAACAGTCTTAGGGAGGGGGAAGAGAAGGGCAGGAAAGAAAAGAAAACTTGGAACTCTAAATTTCACAAAACTTTATATTGAAAACTATTATTTTTATGTGTAATTGAAAAAAATAAAATACTGTTAAAAGAAAAAATAAAAATAAAATTAAAATGATATAAAAAGAAAAGATGGTAATAAAAATTTTCAAAGAAAATATTTTTGAATATTTAGATATAAAATATATAGAATTTTTTGAAATGGAACTTTTCAGAGAATTTTTGCCCATTTATTATGACTTTACAATTAGATAATCTGACTTTGAACCCTGATTGCCATTTTTAATCTGTGGAACCTTAAACAAGCTACATCTTCTTTGTGGGTCTCAGTCTTTCTATTTGTAAAATGAACACATTGGATTAGATAAACTCTAAAGTTTCTTTCCGTCTATGCATTCTATAATCCAGGTACCCTGAATGATTTGCTGTTCCTTATACAAGACACTATCTCCTGACTCCATGCATAGATATTGTGTGGCTTTGTCCCCTATTCCTTGAAAATTCTCATTTCCCCCCTACAACTTCTAGCTTCCCGGAATTCCTTCAAGATTCAGCTTAAACTGATTAAATTTTTCATCCTATATAAATTAATTTTTTTTGATACAAAAGAGGCACCCACAGCAGTCCTTCATCAAGGACATAGTGTGATAGAGTGGGTGAACTTCCCAGCACAATCAGAACAAAGTTTTACTCCTTACCTAGTACTTGTGGCTAGAATCTTATTAAAGGCCATTAAGTTTGGAAATAAATGCAAGTTTGGATGAGGGCTTGGGTTAGGGGAAAGATGAGTTCTCATACTCAGTTTGAGATGCCTACTGGATATCCAATTCAAAATGTCCAGTAGGGAATTCATGATTAAGGACTTTATCTCAGGTAAAAAACGAGGGCTGTATATATCAGACTGGGAATCATTTTCACAGAGATTATAATTGAACTCATGAGAGGTTGTTGACTTGTTTTTCAGTTATGTCAGTCATGTCCATGTATCAAATGTCTACCTCCTGACTTTCTTCAAATGCCAGCTAAAAATTTACCTTTTACAAGAAACCTTTTATGACAAAGTTAGTGCCTTCCCTCTGTTGATTATTTACAATTTATCCTGTATACAGTTTGTTTCTACATTGTTGTCCAAGATTGCACAATTAGAGTGTTTCTGAAGCTTGTGAATTTACCAAGTGAGATAATGTAGGGAAGAAGATTCAGGATTGAGCACAGGAGATACCCACAATTAATAGGCATGACAGGGATGGAGATCAAGAGAAGGACAGGAAGGAAGCTTCTGTTATATAAGAGAGAGCAGGGTCATGAAAACCTATAAAGCAGAGTATCCAAAGAGGAGAAAGTGACTAAACATGTCAAATACTTGCAGACAAATTGGTAAGGATGACAAATGAAGAATGAGAAAAACTATTAAATTTAGTGATTAAAAAATTGTCAGTTGAACTGATACTAAGTGAAATGAGCAGAACCAGGAGATCATTATACATGACATCAATATTACATGATGATCAATTCTGATGAACATGACTCTTTCCAACAATGAGATGACTGATGCTAGTTTGTGATGAAGAGAGCCATCTATACCCTGAACTGGATGTGGATCTCAACATAACAATCTCACTCTTTTTGTTATTGTTCACTTGCATTTTGTTTTCTTACTCATTTATTTTCTTTTTTTGTTCTGATTTCTCTTGTGCAGCAAGAGAATTGTATAAATATGTTTATCCATGTTGGATTTAACATATATTTTTTAACATCTTTAAGATATATTGAATTGCTTGCCATCTAGGAGAGAGGGTGGGGGGAAGGAGGAGGAAATCTGGAACATAAGGCTATGCAAGGTTAATGTTGTTAAATTATTTATGCATATGTTTTGAAAATAAAAAGCTTTATAAAAATTGTTTGTAATATTGGAGAAAACAGTTCCACTATAATGATGAATTCAGAAGTTGTATTGCAAAAGGTTTAGAGTAGGAGAGAAAGTATTGGCACCTACCATATATAACTTCTCTTAGAATTTAGTGGAGAAGAGGAAGAAACATGTAGGATGAGAGCTATCAGGGATGATGGGATCCAGTGAAAGTTTTGCTTATACTTAGAGGGAAAGGAGCCAGCAAGTAGCAAAAGACTGAAGATTTAAGGAATAGTGTGGACAATAATGAAAACACCTCATGAAGAAGGAAGTAGGGGATAGAATCATTGGTATGTGACCAGCTGGTTTTGGAAAAACTGTGTTTGTTGTTGATCATCCTTCATTCTCAAAGAGGACCTGTCTTGACTTGTAAGTGAATTGGATTTAAGTGAGGCAAAGCAGAATCACTCTCTCCTCCACAGTCATCAGAGTCTATCATTGGCCAATCTTTGAGAGCAAGAGTGATTTGGGTTTAAGTCAAGTAGCTCCAATTGAATAATGGAATTTCACAAAACCTGGTTTTTCAGAACTATATTTCAAGAATCATAAAACCACAGCTTTAAACCACAGTTAAAACAGTTAAAACCACAGAAGATTAAAAAAATTAATTATCCCAATTTTGAACCCCCCCAGTTGAATAAATAAATAGGGAATAAAAAATATCTAAGTCCAAAGTACCTTGAGAAATAAAAGAGATCAAAATTTGGTTGTTGTCCTTAATTTTTGAAGAGGACCAAAATGGCATCACTATGTTAGAATTGACTTAAGAATGTCTGGCTGATCAGATTAATATGAGCTTGGAATTCTCTGTCACCGTTCAGACATAAATTGGGGGTAGTCTCTCTAATTTTGCATACTTTGTTTCTTTTGGACTAATTCAATTCTATGTTGCTTAAAGAATACAGCATCTTCTCTGATGTGGGCATATCATGTTGGGTGGTCCTGTGTCAGTGTCTCCCATATCATATAATCGATTCTAAAGTTCTTAAGAGATACCTTGAGAGTGTCTTTGTATTGCTTTTTCTGACCATGTTGTGAGTGTATGCCCTGTGTGAATTCTCCATAACATAATTTTTTTGGCAAGCATATATTTGGCACTCAAATAATGTGGTTAACTCCACAGAGTTGTGCTCTCTATAGTAGAGTTAGAGTACTTTGCAGCTTAGTTCGAGAAAGGATCTCAATGTCTGCTATCTTATCCTGCCAGGATATTTCTCCATTCTCCAGAATGTTTCTAGGATCAAAATGTATATTCCTTTGGACAGAAAAGCCATATATAAAAGCATGACTCTTCACATGGACAGAGGGAAAGGAGGAGGCAGAGAAGGAAGAGCTAGAAAAGAGCTATCTCTCTTCATTAGACACTAGAATTAAGAAGAAAGCAGTAGAGTATTATATAAGAAGGATTTGAGATGAGGAGAGAGAAGGAACAGTTGGTTTATTTTTGTGCAGAATAGGGCAAAATGCTCAGATAAAGGGTGTGTGTGTGTGTGTGTGTGTGTGTGTGTGTGTGTGTGTGTGTGTGTAAGATGAAAAGAAGAGAGAAAGTTTGAAATAGCTTCTATGGTCAGTGAGATGGTGAATTCATTAGGCAGGAATAAAAAGATTGTCTTGCTGTGCTGATGGTCCTGATAAAATTAGATAATATAAATTTGTAGTGGACTCAGTTAATATAGTTTTGAAATTTTCTCCAATTCCATTCAGCAGCCCATGTATAGAAATGAATTAAACAGATGTTAGGAGTAATCAAGGTTTGGAATTTAGTAAAGCATTATCAACCATAGAATAAGGGAACGAAGGATTTAAATGTAAAGCTTAGTGTAGAGTTGAACTGGTTTACCATGGAGTTGAGATTAGGAAAGTAGACAGAGGAGGGAAAAGTAGATTACTTGGAGGCTATTATGAGAATAAATAGTAGGCTTAGGAGACAGAAGAATTGAGAGATGGAAAGATAAAAGATGATCAGATTAAAGAATTTCAGAATTCTTTATTGTGGAAATAGAATATTTATGTGACAGCAAGATCAAGTGTATGACTATCCCCTATATATAGTTGAGATGGAGTGAAGATTAACTCATAGAATCTGATTACATTAAAGAACTTGGAAGTATATGAAGGAATATCAGCCTGTATGAAGTATACTAATATGAGCCTAAGAGTTGTGTAGAGAAAAAAACTGAGCCATGACACTGAACTTACTGGGAAAGAAAGAACATTATGGGAGAAGGGAAGAAGTCAATAGGAACAACTAGTAGTCAGACTATGGATTGGTTGATAAGTTTGGATTTCATGAATCTCAAATGGGGAAAGATTACTGAATGGTGTCAGTATAGGAAAAATTTGCAAGTGGGAAGAAAGCAAGGAATAGATTAATAGCTCTACCACTAATACATGTGTAGTGATGGTGAAAGTTGTAGTGGTAAAGGAGCAAGAGGAAGATTAAAGAAAGTATAGCCATTACCAAAAAGGTTGGTCAGCCATACAGTCTTATATAGAAGAAATCAGATTGCAGTAGATGCCACAAATGAGATGAACAAGAAAAGTGATTTAGATGAAAGTTTGTTAATAATGGAGTAGAAGATCTGAAACAGGACACAGGATAGGGGGAAAGTTGACATGAGATGGAAAGGGAACAGACAGCTGGAGTTAGAGAAAGTAGTTCTTCAGTAGTTGTGGTTTTTGTAACACTGACCTGAGAAGAGTAAGAATAGGTGACAATATACTAGCCACTAATGAATGAGTATAGGAAGACTACCAATGAAGTCCATTGAGGGAGTTAGAAGATTAGCAAGGTCAAGGCAGAGACCATGGGTAAGAATTGGATAAGCATTTAGTTTCCACAGAGTTAACAAATCAGAGAAATGATAAAACCTAAAGGTTACAAAACTTATAGAGGGAAGCTATAAATCAGAATTAGAAACATGCTATGAGATATAATCAGAATGGGAACTCATAGCCATGTGAGAGAATTGGGCGTTCTTGATAGGTTGTAACCTCTATAGTATATAATCAATGGGGAATCAAGGAAAGGATTTGCATTTGAGGACAGGGCATAGAAAGATATATTTTATTGATTTCAAGTGTTTCCATTTCCAGATACCCAGTGTTGGTAGCTATCCTTTCTTGCCTTCATCACTGGGTCTGTAGAGTTCTTGTCTCTTACAGTGTTATAATTCAAAAAAAGAACAAGTCTTCTGGCAAAAATCCAATAGGTCAAGGCATAATGAGGCACGAGTTTTTGTTTTTGTTTTTTCCTTCTAATTTCTTTATCACGCAATCTATCAACAAACATTTTTAAGTTCCTACTTTTACCAGGCACCGTGATAGGTTCTGGGGGGGTATAAAAATGAAACAGTCCCTATCCTCAAGAAATTATACTTTATTAAGGCTATTACTGATTAGGCCTTCTTTCAGCCAGTCTAATGACTCCCAACTTTTTAAACTGTATTTCTCAATCCCATAATCCAGTTACATAACTGAATGTGAAGGTCACAAAATTATGATTTATTACTGGAAGTGTTTGATTTGTATATCTATTTTATATATCTATTGACCCTGGGTGACATAAAAATTTCTCAGGTGAAAAGCAGTTGTGAATGAAAAAAATTTAAGAAGCCTGACAATGAATTCATATTGAAATTATAATTCAGGGAAATACTCCTAGGTCATAAAATTCAATTAAATAAAAGATTAGAAGGGAATAATTAATAACAACTAATTCTCATCACTAACCCCTTCATTGTGCCAACTTCTTCTGGGGTGAGCTTTTGTAATTCAGGAGACAAAGAAATCATACTAATGGCTCACCCAAGTTTCCTGAACCAACTAAATCATGAGGACAACCCAGAAAGAGAAACCAACCCAGCCAAATCTTTCAGAATTGTAATGTTCTCTCTAAAATGTAATGTGTTCTGTTGCGATTTTCTTGGCGTCTCTGGAGCAGCTTTCGTTTCAGTTCAGTAATCACCACAAAAATAGCCAGGTGTTAAAATCCAAATCCTTTATTGTCTCTTTCCTGGGGCTCAGTTAGATTTCTTATAGATCTATCTCTCTCCTTGGTTTCGACAGCTTGAGCTCCTGCCCCCAGTCTTTTGTGTTCTCTGCCTCTGCCAGCTTCTTGAGATCCTTCTTAATGTGTCTTGGTTTCTGTGGGGGAGGCAGGAGGACTGCCACCACAGTCTCTGTCTTCCAGTTCTGATTCTGGCTGAGTTTGTCTGAGTTTATATGCTCTTTTATCATAGGTGTGAATCTTGTGGAACTATAGTGAGTATTAAGTACATGTAGTGAACTAGAGAACTGTTAAGCACCAGGCTAAACAACTATTTTCTCTATCAATTCCACTGACTTAGCACCTTGTTTCAAGTTCTGGCCCAAAACACAAAATCAATCTCAAAACTTAGTTGCAAGATTCTTTATTCTTTAAATCAACTTTGGAGTACAATAATAGAGCTTTAGAGTCAGAAAGAACTTTTTTGGATTTCTGTGTCAGACACTTACTAGCTCCCTCACCCTCAGTTTCCTCATTTGTAAAAAAAAAGTAATCAGGTAAATCATGTATGATGTATGATCAAATGACATAACATATCTAAAGCACTTTTTCAAACTTAAAGTGATATCTAAATGCCAGCTATAACTAAAGTTTTGCTTTGGGGATACTATTTTGTTACTTTCTTTTAAAGAAGGACCCCAAAGATGAAAAATGAGTCAGGAAAAAGAGCGTTTTCCCCGCCCCCTTCTTATATTTAGTGAATGGAGGGAAATTTGACTTAGATCCAGGTGTAATTAGGTTTAGTATAGCTGGATGAGTGGGAGGAAATCTTGGCAAAAGAAGATTCCCTATCCTGGTGGGTGGAGCAGAAGGCAAAGAGGAACACAGCTGGGCTAATTTCTATTTAACTCACTTTCCTCCTTCTCTTTTGACTGCTCTGTTATCTTCCAAGTTTCTGTAGCAAGTCTTTTCTGGGACATAAGACCGGGGCATTCATGTGACCAAAATGCCTCAGGCCAGGAAGGACACAATGCTTTGATGAAATCAAACAGGAAGATTTGCCATGGGGGTAGTAACTAGGAAAAAGAGGCACAAAATAGTGAGAATGAGAAATGATTAACTTGTTCATAAGAGCAAGGGCATGAGAGAAAGAGAAAGAAAACTTCTGGACTTAGATTGCATAGTCAAAGAGAAAAAAATGAATTCAAAAACGATATCATCAGTATGCATTTGATTAATGGAAAGGACAATGGCTTTGGTTATGGAGAAAGCACTTCTTTGTAACTTGAAAAGTAAAAATTAATGCAAAACTTCAGAACATCTCACGGACTAAGAATGTGTTTTCCCTGAAGTCTTAGAATATTAAAGCCACATAAAATATTTTGTCTGGTGATTCATAGTGTTGGAATACCATAAATGATATTCAATTAAAGAATAGCTCTTGCCTCCACATATCCCCCTTCCCACAGAGAAACTGAGGCAAGTTTCTGTTAAAAGATTAACAAAGTTTCAAAGATAATTAGTGACAGATTGGAATCAAGTCAGAATTTCTGAATGATGCACCTTTATTCCTGATTTATCAAGTCCAATCCTACCCGATTTTTCATTTCCATCTCCATAGTTACCATATGCTCCCACTTTCTAGATACTTATCAGTCTGGAATAGTTTGATTTGGACTAGGCAGATGTAACCTAGAGGCCCCTTCCAGCTGTATCCTGTTGTGATCCCCCCCCCCCAAAAAAAGAGATATAATTAGCCCCGATGGCTTGCAGGATGCCTAATTTTCTGAAAGAGCTCCACTGTATTTTTATGATGGTGTTCCCTTTGAGAGTGAAGGACAAACAACAGCAACAACTTAATTGGGAGGGAATGTTTTCTTAAATGGCTTCCCTCTATCATGGAGACTTCCCAACACACAGAGCTTATATTTCTTCCTTTGACTTGGTATTCAGTCAGATACTACTTTGTGGGATCTTTTTGTTATCTTATGGTAGCAACAGCAATAGGGACTGGACTTGAAATTTCAGTTGACATATGGCACTCTCAAAATATAAAAGTTAGCACAAATTAGCACACTTCTGCTACCTTAAGAGTGTTAGAGAATTGCCTTGATCACTGAAATGTTGTAATTTGTCTAGGTAATACACCTAGTGAAGACTAATTAGTAGCTCAGTGGAGTCAGGAAGACGAGTTCAAATGTGACTTCAAATGCTTATTGGCTATTCGACCCTGGACAAGTCATTAATTCTGTTTGCTTTGATTTCGTCATTTGTCAAATGAGTCGGAGAAGGAAATGGCAAACTACTGTAGTATCTTTGCCAAGAAAATCTCATGGGCAGGATTGACATGATATGGTACACAAGGTTAAGAAGAATTGGGCATGATTGAACAATACAACTATTATGTGTCAAAGGTGGAATTAGAATCCATATTTTCCTTATCATCCCATGTGATGATATAGTCAGTGAATATTTGACTTCCTGTGTATTTGTAACTTGTCTGTCCAACTAGAATGTAACTCTATAAAACTTACAACTATTATTTCTCTGTTCATATCCTCCAACATGGCTGGGTACTCAAGAAAAAAATGCATGCTTAATAAACATGTGTTGCTTCATTGAAATAATATTTGGAAAATATTATTATTAAATGAGTCATTGTGATGTAGTGGATATATAGATATCCTTTGATTCAGAAAGCCCTGGATTTATGTTTTGCTTCTAAAGAACACTAGCTGTTCTTCAGGATACTTAATCTCTTAGTGATCCCAGACAATTCTCTACAACTGTAAATTACAGACAAATTGTCATTAATGCACTAGTGTAGAGAGTTTCCATTTTGGAAGCTAAGCCAGTGAAATCAAAGATCCAAACATGCCTTCCCCCCAACTGATTTATAGTCATATCACAATAAAATAGCCCGTTCTATGGATGGAAAAACCATGTCAATACATTTAAAAGAGAAAAAGTATTGTGTTAGATTTTTCTGGCTTACATTGGATAAGAGAGATATTGAGGTTCCTTTCATGTCTGCAATTTTGTGACCTTGAAATCAGAAATAAAGGTCCAATCATTAAACAGACAATATAGGCTAGAAGAATGTTCATTTTAAAGTCAGTTGAGAAATGATTTTTTTTTTTTTTATGAATCAAGACCCAAAAGATGTAAATAGAGATTGAATGAAATGTTCATATATTTGTTTCAGTTGAATTCAACAAATATTTCACAGAATCAGGCAGAATGGAAGAGTTGGTCAGTTTGTCTAACCCATATCCTTAAAGAATCCTCATTATTACATACCAGACAAGCCTCTGCTAGCAAACTGCCAGCAAGGGGGTTTCCACTATCTCCTGAGGCAGTCCATTCCACTTGTGAAGGAGTTCTAGGTGTCAGGTTACTTCCTGACACTGATTCTACATTGGTTGGGTTATACTGGCAGGCAGACTATTCAGCAATCCTATATCTTTCTGTTTGTTTCCCTGACCATACTGTAAAGAAGCTTTTGATGTGACTTGAAGAACCTTATCCTGTTAACCTTTGGTTTCAAGATAAAAGTGAAGTGCTCCAAGAAACAACAGCAGTGATGGGATTTACTAGATGCTGAGCATTGGGGAAGCATTGTTCCATATCATTTTATATAAGCAGTGACAAATACCATAGCAAGTTTTTTTGGGCCCTAACTAGAAGGAAAACTTATTTTAATTTGTTCATCAAGAATGGCAATTCTTTGAATTCCTCTTAAAATCCTTGGGGATTCTATGGGTTTGGGGCCCACGTTGTTTTTAAATATTTGCCTGAGACTTCATAGTTTTTAAATAGCTATAGACTCAAGGGGGTGCATGAAAACAATCACATTTAATATACTCTTGTTGGAGCTGTGGATTGTTCCAACTATTTTGGAAAACAATTTGAAACTTTTCTCCAAAGTAACAAAACTGTGCATACCCTTTGACCCAAGGGTACTGCTACTAGGCCTGAGAAAAAAAGGAAAGGACATATATACAGATAAAGTTATTTATAGAAGCTCTTTTTGTGGTGATAAAGAGTTGAATACTAAGAATGTGGCTGAAAAAATTACAATATATGAATGTAAAAGAAAATCATCATTCCAAACAAAATAACAAAGAGGATTGGAGAGGCCATAGACAGTAGGGGAACTCAGGGTGAGGTATAAGACCCTTTAGCTCAGAGGGAACCTGCTAACAATGTTTTGGTTCGCCCCTCCCCCCATTCCCCTAAGGGCTCTTAGCCTTCCTGAGAAGTCTGGGGGATGGTGACAATCTGTGTTGGGATTGAAGCAGAGTGATACCAGGTGGCAAAGAGTGATACCAGGTGGCAAAGAGTGATACCAGGTGGCATGGGGCTCTAGAAAACATGGCATGTCTTGTCACCCCAACTTGGGGGTTCTAGAAAGCAGGACACAACAGAGGATTATTTTAATTTTCCAGTTATGAGCAGATTTGGCTGAGTCTAGAATGAAGGGAGAAGTGATAGTTCAATTTATACTATAACTGCAGTATTGTAAAAATGAAAAACTTTGAAAGACTGAAGACCATCCAATACAATGATCAACAATGATTCCAGAGGCCTTATGATAAAGAACATTACTCTCCTCCTGATAGACTCCTGATTGGCTCAACTTACAGAAAAAGACATATTTTTGAACCTGGTCAATGAGAGAATTTGTTTTGCTTGTTCATGTATATTTATCATAAATGCTTTTTATTCTTTTATTTTCAGTAGTGGGGGAATAGGTAGAGAGGTAGAAGAAAGGGAAAATAAGTTTTCATTCATCGAAAAAAGTTTCAAAAATAGAAAAAATAGCTATAGGACTCTTTGTATATGAAAATTAATTTTCACCCTTTGTCCATTTCAAGTATTTCTTTGATGCTTTCTTCAAGATCCAACACAAATCCCATCTACCACAGATTTTTTTTTTAATCTCTCTCCACAACCACCCCCCTCAATTTGGATTGTACTTACGAAAGACAAAAAAACCCCCACTCCAAAACAAAAACAAAAACAAACAAACAAAAAAAACCTAGGCATTTGAGAAACTGAAAAATGTACTCAGAGAAAGTAGTCCAAAGTGTGCCTTAATTTAAAAGCAGGGGCTGTAATACAATAACAGCAATATTGTAAATATAATCAACTTTGAAAGACCTAGTAATTCTGATCAACACAATTCCAAAAGAATTATGATGAAACATATTATTAACTTCCAGATAGAGAACTGATAGACTCATCATGGAAACATTTTTTTCCTCTTTCTTTTTCTTGCTTTTTTGGGAATAGAAAGCCAGGGGGAGAGGAGAAACATGCATAATGCAGACATCATTTTTTTTGCATGACTATAAATATTTGTAAAGGATTTTGTTTTTCTTCCCTTTTCACTGGGTGGAAAAAGAAGAGAGAGAAAGGAAAGAATTTGGAACTGAAAATAAGACAAAATTGAATTAATAAGAAAAAAATAAAGAAAAGGGCTGGGACACTGTTCAATGAAGAGTAGTCAGAGACCATAATGCTCTCTGAGGAGAGGGCCAGAAAAAGGTGGCAGAAAGAAGGACAAAAGAGGAGCTCACATCAGTTTAGCACTTGGTAACTTCTTAGTTTAATTAAAATTTTAAAGAAAATATTTTATTATTTCTCCAATTACATATATAAACAATTAACATTCATTTTAAAAATTTCTGATTTCTCTTCCTCCTTCCCTCTCATCCCCCTTATTGATAATGCAAGCAATTTGATTTAGGAATAAATGTGTAGTCATACAAAATATTTCCATATTAGTCACATTGTGAAAGAAAACAAATGGAAAAATGAAGAAAAAAATTTTTTTAAAATATTCTTTGATTGCATTTAGACTTCAGTTCTTTCTCTGAAGATGGATAGCATTTTTCATCATGTCCTTTAAAATTGCCTTGGATTATTGTATTCCTGAGAAAAGCTGATCATTGTGCAATATTATCATTGCTGTGTACAATGCTCTCTGGTTATGCTTATTTTACTTTGCATCAGTTCTTGTAAGTCTTTCCAGATTTTTCTGAGAGAATCCTGCTCAGCATTTCTGATAGCACAAAAATATTCCATCACAATGATATACCACAATAGCTCAGCCATTCCCCAATTGATAGGCATCCACTCAATTCTCAATTTCCAATTCTTTGCCACCACAAAAAGAGCTTCTAAGAATATTTTTGTGCACCGAAGTCCTTTTTTTCCCCTTTCTCTCTCTTTTTTTTTTCTTTTAATCTTTTTGGGATAAAGACCTAGTATACTGTGTATGGTTTTAGAGCTCTTTGGGGGTGTAATTCAAAACTGCTTATCCCTATTTGTGAGGTCCACAAGCTAACACTGAAGATGTTGCTTTAACCCCAAATCTTGAAGTAGGTTACTGGGGTATAGCCTGCACTGACACAGCTTGCACTGAGTTGAACTGTATTCTACTCCTATACTACTGAGACAGACTTTCCCTGCCTTCCTTCTAAGTTGCTGTGGGCTGGAAAATTGTTTCACCCCAACCTTTTGCAGGTTCTGCTGCTCCAGAATTTGCTTTGAGGTGAATTCAAGAGAGCTCTGGTGAATCCCCTTTTTTATTGGCTCTACCATGCCAGCCCTACCCCCTTTCATTTAATTGTTTAAAAACTGAAGTTTTATTGACGTCTTTTTGCTTTAGAATAATTATATAATTATGTAATTCAGATAGACCTACTTCTCTCTACCTTCCCTTATACCGGTTAAACACAAGCTAATTATTACTGATAACTAGGAGCTAAACTATTTAGAATGTAAACATATTTAGAAGGTAAATTCTATCAGTACCTTTTAAATGTGAGACTAGGAAAAAAAGATCTTGCCACCCTTTTACAATTCTTACTTTAGAACTCTTAGTTATAAAGGTAAGAATAAACCTTATGTTTGGTCTAGTTCAACTCCTTTTTACATTTTTCTATATTTAAAATGTTTCTCTTTAGAAATGATGAGCAGGCTTTCAGAAAAGCCTGGAAAGACTTATATGAATCAATGCTGAGTGAAGTGAGCAGAACCAGAAGAACAGTGTATGCAGTAACAGCAAGTTTATGTGATTATCAATTATGATGGACTTAGTTCTTCTCAGCAATACAATGATCCAAGACTATTCCAATAAACTTGGAATGGAAAATGCCATCTGCATCCAGAGAGAACTATGGAAACTGAATGCAGATGTATTTTTACCTTTCTTTGGTTTAGTTTTTTTTTTTTTTCCATGATTTTTCCCTTTTGTTCAGAGTCTTGTTCCAGTCTGCAAATGTGTTTAGAATGATTGTAGATACATAATCTATATGAGATTGGTTGCTGAATGGGGAGTGGGGAGGTAAAGGAGAGTAAAAGAAAGGGGAAAAAATTTGGAACTCAAAATCTTTTAAAAATGAACGTTGAAAACTATCTTTACATGTATTTGGAAGAACAAAATACTATTAATTTAAAAAATATTTCTTTTTACATATAATTATAAGCAATTTTATAATAATCAGTACATATATAATATGTATTTATATGATATATACATTATATTACATATTATGTACATAATATATTACATATTTATAAAAATATAACAAAACTATAAATATATATGATATACTCATTATATAGATTTACTATATATAAAGTATATAAGAAATGTGCATGCATAGGTGGGAGATAGCAAGATAAGTTGGGAAGTGTCCTGAACTTGGTGTCAAAGGAACTCGTTTTGACCATTAGCTTTGTTCTTTATTCCTTGCATGACACCGGGCAAGGGACAATTTCTGGGTCTCAAAATTCCTCATTTGTAAAATAAAAGGTCTAGACTAAAGATGACATCCAAGATCACTTCAAGCTCTAAATCTATAATGTGAAAAAAAGAGAATTGCTCATGGAACCGAAGCTCTATGTTCATCTGCCAGCTATTTATACCATAGAATTTCTAGAAATAAGGACCAATGAATCATCTAGCTGCCTCATATTTTAATTTTTAAAAATTATTGATGTATTTGTGGTTTTGACAATAGGTGTTTTGCACTTTTGTAGGCTTAATGCTAAAAGGGATTTTAGAGATTATCTAATCCAAACCCTTCATTTATAGATGAAGAAATAGAGAGGTTGAGTCACGAGACCAAATTTTTACCCAAGTTCTCTTAACTCCAAAACTAATACTTTTCCCCCCTTTACAAAGAATTTTCCCCTAAAAAGTCAATATATAACTCCTGATCTCTCCTCTGCTAGTTCTTTCAGCAAATCCCACCCCCTTTCTCAGATTCAGTCTATTTCTACCTACAGACTTACTCCCAACTGTCTACACCCCAGTTCAATTTTTTTCCTGCCCATAATTCTCACTTGACCATATCATATATTCACATCATTATCCTTTTCTCTTCCTTTTACCCTAAACTCCTAGGAAAGATTAGTCATATTTGTTTCAAGTATGAAAATTTATCACACAATTGAACCTCCTCAAAAGATTTCTTATCCAAGTGCCATAGCTAACTAATCACATTTTCTCCACCTTCATCTTTGCTGAACTTTAAGCAGCACTTGATACTGTTAATCATCTTCCTGTTAATTCTCTTAAATCTGGATTTTCATGACATCATGACACAATTTTCTTTGTTCTCATCCCACCTGACTGACCTCAGTCAGCTTTCTTCACTAGATTATTCTCCATATCCTGCCTCATAAATATAGTTTACTCCAAAACTCTCTCCTGGACCCCATTCCTTTTCCTTCTTACATATTTTCTTGGTGGCTTTACCAGCCCTGATTGGTTCAATGATCATCTCTACAATTTCATCATTAACTGCCTATTGGACATTTCTAGCTGGACAATCCATACTTGTCACAAACTTTTTGTGTCCAAAAGGGAACTCATTTTTTCTATCAAATTTACTTCTCTCAGAACTTTTACTGTCAAAAACATCATCATCCTTACAGTTACCCAGATTTATAGCCCTGGAATCATTATTAATTCCTTACCCTTCCACATTGCATATATGCAATCAGTTGCTGATGCTATCTCTGTAAGAGTTCTCACATTCATCCTCTTGTCTTTACTCATACAAATGCTATAGGCTCTTTTTATTAGAAATTTAGAACAAGGCTTCTTAAACTTTTTCCACTCAAGTCCCTTTTTCACCTGAAAAAATTTTACATGACCCTGAGTATATAGATATATGTAATATATATATATGCAAATCAAACATTTACTGATAATAAGCTATATTTTTGCAATCCCCATATTCAGTTATGAGGCCTCATATAAGATTGACTCAGTTTAAGAAGCTTTAGTTTAGACTATTGCCAGTCTCCTAGTCTCCCTGCCTCAAGTCCTTCACCTTTCCTGTCACACAGCTACTAAAATATATTTTTAGCTTATTTTATTTTTAATGAAAGGAACAAAAGCAAACATTTCCAAACACAATACAATAAAAAAAGATGATTGTACAGTTCTAACCATATCACTTCAACTTACTACCATGTATCATATGATCCACTGTGCCACTAGCCATCTTGGCCTTTCTCACACAATTTCATCTCAACTTCTAGTTTTTCTCAATAGTTAGAATGTTTATCCTTCTCATCTATATTTCCTAGCTTTCAAGTTTCAGCTAAAATACAACCTTCTGCAAAAAGTCTTTCTCAGACATCTTAACCTTAGTACCTTTTCTCTGAGATTATCCTCAAGTAAAATGTCTCTAGGTGCCCCTGGAGAATGGATACTACTTTTTGGTCCTTCTTTTTTATCTCTCGTGTTTTAACACTGCCTAGCATATAGTAGGTGCTTAAAAAATTCTAGTGAACTGATTGCTCAAATAGTCCTAAGAACTCAGTGTTATCTCTAGAATCAAAAGCAAACTTTGGAATTAAAAACCCTTCAACAAGTATCAGCCCAATTTCCTTCCTTCCTTCCTTCCTTCCTTCCTTCCTTCCTTCCTTCCTTCCTTCCTTCCTTCCTTCCTTCCTTCCTTCCTTCCTTCCTTCCTTCCTTCCTTCCTTCCTTCCTTCCTTCCTTCCTTCCTTCCTTCCTCTTTCTTCCTTTCTTCCTTTCTTCCTTCCTTCCTTCCTTCCTTCTTCCTTCCTTCTTTCTTTTTTTCTTCCTTTCTTCCTTTCTTCCTTCCTTCCTTCCTTCTTCCTTCCTTCTTTCTTTTTTTCTCTCTCCACTTCCCTCCCTTTATTTCCTTCCTTCTTTCTTTCCTTCCTTTTTCTCCCTCCCTTCCTTTTTTTCTTTCTTTCTTTCTCCATTTTCCTCCCTTTATTTCCTTTCTTCTTTCTTTCTTTTTCCTTCCTTTCTTTTTCTTCCTTCTTTCCTTTTTCTCCCCCATTCCTTTTTCTTTCTTTCTCTTTCTTTTTAAAAAATATCATCAATAAATATTTATTTTATTTTAATAGTATTTTATTTTTCCAAATACATGTAAAGATAGTTCTCAACATTTGCTTCTGCAAGACTTTATGTTCCAAAATTTTCTCCCTCTTTCTTTTACCTTCCTTCCCTCAGACAGCAAGTAATCTGACATATATTAAATATGTACAATTCTTTTAAGCATATTTCCGTATTTGTCATGTTGTGCAAAAACAAAAACAAAACAACTAAGATCAAAAGGGAGAAAAACCATGATAAAGAAAAAACAAGTAAACAAACAACAACAAAACATGAAAATACTATCCTTTGATCCATATAAAGACTCCATACTTCTATCTTTGGATGCACATGGCATCTATTGGATTTGCCCTGAATCACCTCATTGTTGAAGAACCAAGTCTATTACAGTTGATCATCACATAATCTTGCTGTTACTGTGAAAAATGCTCTCTTAATTCTGCTTACTTCACTCAGCATCAATTCATGTAAGTCTTTCCAGGCTTTTCTGAAATCAGCCTGCTCATCATTTCTTATACAACAATAATACTCTATTACCTTAACTGATGGGTATCCACTCAACTTCCAGTTCCTTGCCACTATAAAAAGACTTAGTATATGTTAGTTTTCTCTGTGCACAGTGTGATATATTCAAAGTTGTCTGCTAGATATTCCTCACATATAACATCCCCTCATGCTTTTGCTGTTCAAGTGATGCCAAACCACCATGTCTTTGTTTATACACACTCAACTTAAACATCATGAGATGTCTAAATGTGGTTTGAGCCTTAGATATCTCTTTTAGGAAGACTGAGAGAAAATAAAAAAGAGCTTACTTGCTCCTTACTTCTCCTCTCTCCAAGAGAAATATTAGTATAGAATTGTCTATCTTCTCCTCCCTGATCCCTATCCCTAAATATTTCTGGCCCAGGGGCAGAATAAGTCCAGAATTCCCCAGCTGATCTTTTTGGTGAGAATAGATCCAAGTTCATAACTTCAGGCTTGGTTCTTTCCCACAAAATGTTGGTTATACAAAGATCATCACAAACAGCAAAAAGATTAGAATATAAAAATAGAATTAGATTGCATACATTAGCTACAATAGGCACAGTGGATAGAGTGCTGAATCTGATGTGAGAAGATCTGACTTCAAAGCTGTCTCAGACACTATGTGATCTTAGGCAAGTCACTTAATTGCTACTATATATATATGCTATTATTATTGATTAGAGATTAAGTCATTTATTAAGTGCTTACTATGTACCAGGAATTATGCTAAGCAAAACAAATCTAAGAAATTAATAAATATAAAAATATGCAAGATGAATGAATTAATTAGAGGGAGCAAGGGCCTGATCTCAGTCACAGGATTCTCTCCAAAGTCTTTAGGAAGGCAAGTTGGAAATCAAAGATATGCAGAGGAGGTGGTTTCTCCTGAATATCTTCAGTATCCAAAGCATTTCTCCATTTTTTTCTTAAGAGTTTCTCTCTTCCAAGAATTTCTTGCTCCTACCTATCCCTTATGCAGATGCTCAACATCATGCTGTGCTCAAGATTCTCTCTACCAATCTGCCACCCTTCTGCATAGATAGCAGCCTATAAAAACACCCCAATCCAGGATAAAAGCTGGGAGAGGAGGCTGATAGCAATGGTGATAATAAAACGTTTAGTGATTGCTGGAACTCTGTCTTCCCAAAATCAGCCAGAGTCAGGATCATTAAACATCTTTATTCTTGATCTTTTACAGCCAAGTTCAGGGGGTTAGGCCTAGCTACCTCACACACACCTTACTCCCTCAAATGCCAGGAGAGACTGAGTCAGTTTCTGTCTCACTTCCTCTTCCTCCTCCTCCTCCTCCCACACATGTCACTTCCCCCTCTTTGTCCCACCAATCAAGTCAGTACAGAACAGCTGGGGAGGGTCAACCTTCAAACAAGTTAATAGGGATCTGTCCCTAATTAGTCTCACGTGCTTCATTATCCAAGTGCATAGCTCAGTTCTAGCCCTTTACAAGTGATGAGTTTAGAAGTGGGAATTTATCCTGGGAAAGACATTTTGTTTTATGGAGTTGAAATCAGGCAAAGGAGCAGATGCAAAGTCGAGTGATTATGGATGAAGAAACAGAAAAATAAAGTTATGCTGAGGCTTTTACAAGGTCCCACAAATAGTATGAGTTGAAGCTGGATCTAGATTTTAGAAATTTCTCTTTCCAAGATGAGCCTTCCTTCCAGAAGATCAAGATCACTTTCTTGGATACCGTTTGTGGTCTAGAGAAGCCTATAGACCCTCTTCCTTTGCAGAATCATGTTTTTAAATGCACAAAAGAATTCACATAGGATTACTGCTTATGCTGCAAGATAGTCACGAAAATATAAATGTGGAATTTTAAACATTTAAATTAACTTACTTTTTTTTTTTTTTTTTGGCAAAGTAATTGCAGTTAAATTACTTGCCCAGGGTCACACAGCTAGTAAGCATTGTGTCCAGTCTGGATTTGAACTCAGGGCTTCTCTAATTCTAGGGCTGGTGCTCTATCCACTGTACTATCTAGCTGCCCCTAAAATTTAATTTTAAGTAAATATAACATTAATCTAAATTAAATTTATATTAATTAAATGTAATTTTGAAAGTAAGCTAATTTAATTTTAAATTAGTTAAATTATAAACTAAATAAATAAATTTTCCCCTCCTTTCTTCCACCCTCCCCTAGATGACAGGCAGTATCATACATGTTAAATGGGTTATAGTATATCCTAGATACAATATATGTGTGCAGAACTAAATTTCTTGTTGCACAGGAAGAATTAGATTCAGAAGGTAAAAATAACCTGGGGAGAAAGACAAAAGTGCAAATAGTTTACACTCATATTAGATCTCTTTGTTGAAGATAGCCACTTCCATCAGAATATATCCTCATACAGTATCGTTGTTGAAGTGTATAATGATCTCCTGGTTCTGCTCATTTCACTCAGCATCAGTTCATGAAAATCTCTCCAACCCTCTCTGTATTCATTCTGCTGGTCATTTCTTACAGAACAAGAATATTCGATAACATTCATATACCATAATAAACCCAACCATTTTCCAATTGATGGGCATCCATTCATTTTCCAGTTTCTAGCCACACAAAAAGGGCTGCCACAAACATTTTGGCACATACAGGTCCCTTTCCCCTTCTCAGTATTTCTTTGGGATATAAGCCCAATAGCAGCAATGCTGGATCAAAGGGTATGCACAGTTTGATAACTTTTTGGGCATAGTTCCAGATTGCTCTCCAGAATGGCCGGATTCTTTCACAGCTCCACCAACAATGTTATCAGTGTCCCAGTTTTCCCACAGCCCCTCCAATATTCATCATTATTTTTTCCTGTCATCTTAGCCAATCTGACAGGTGTGTAGTGGTATCTCAGAGTTGTCTTAATTTGCATTTCTCTGATCAATAGTGATTTGGAACACTCTTTCATATCAGTGGAAATAATTTCAATTTCATCATCTGAAAATTGTCTGTTCATATCCTTTGACCATTTATCAATTGGAGAATGGCTTGATTTCTTATAAATTACAGTCAGTTCTCTATATATTTGGGAAATGAGGCCTTTATCAGAACCTTTAACTGTAAAAATATTTTCCCAATTTGTTACTTCCCTTCTAATCTTGTTTGCATTAGTTTTGTTTGTACAAAAGCTTTTTAATTTGATGTAATCAAAATTTTCTATTTTGTGATCAATGATGATCTCTAGTTCTCCTTTGGTCACAAATTCCTTCCTCCTCCACAAGTCTGAGAGGTAAATGATCCTATGTTCCTCTAATCTATTTATGATCTCATTGGTTTTTTTTTTTTTTTTTTTTTTTTTGCTAAGGCAATTGGGGTTAAGTGACTTGCCCAGGGTCACACAGCCAAGAAGTGTTAAGTATCTGAGGCTAGACTTGAACTCAGGTCCTCCTGACTTCAGGGCTGGTGCTCTACCCACTGCATCACCTGGCTGCCCATGATCTCATTTTTTATGCCTAAATCATGGACCCATTTTGATCTTATCTTGGTATATGGTGTTAAGTGTGGGTCCATATCTAATTTCTGCCAAACTAATTTCCAGTTTTCCCAGCAGTTTTTGTCAAATAATGAATTCTTATTCCAAAAGTTGGGATCTTTGGGTTTGTCAAACACTAGATTGGTATAGTTGTACACTATTTTGTCCTGTGAATCTAACCTATTCCATTGATCAATTAGCCTATTTTTGGTGACTGCTGCTTTATAATATAGTTTTAAATCAGGTACAGCTAGGCCACCTTCATTTGATTTTTTTTTTCATTAATTCCCTTGAAATTCTCGACCTTTTGTTCTTCAAAATATGAATTTTGTTATTTTTTCTAGGTCATTAAAATAGTTTCTTGAGAATCTGATTGATATAGCACTAAATAAAAAGATTAGTTTAGAGAGTGTTGTCATCTTTATTATATTTGCTAGGCCTATCCAAGAGCACTTAATGTCTTTCCAATTATTTAAATCTGACTTCATTTTTGTGGTAAGTGTTTTGTAATTTTGCTCATATAATTCCTGACTTTCCTTTAGTAGATAGATTCCCAAATATTTTATACTCACAAGAGTTGTTTTGAATGGAATTTCTCTTTGTATCTCTTGCTGTTAGATTTTGTTGCTGATGTATAAAAATATTGAGAATTTATGTGGATTTATTTTGTATCCTGCAACTTTGCTAAAAGTTGTTCTAATAACTTTTTATTAGAATCTCTGGGGTTCTCTAAGTATACCATCGTATCATCTGCAAAGAGTGATAGTTTGATTTCCTCATTACCTACTCTAATTCCTTTAATCTCCTTCTCAATTCTTATTGCCGAGGCTAGCATTTCTAATACAATATTGAATAGTAATGGTGATAATGGGCAACCTTATTTCACTCCTGATCTTACTGGGAAAGGTTCCAGTTTATCCCCATTACATATGATGCTTACTGATGGTTTTAAATATATCCTCCTGACTATTTTAAGGAAAAATACATTTATTCCTATCCTCTGTAGTGTTATTAGGAATGGATGTTGGATTTTATCAAATGCTTTTTCTGCATCCATTGAGATGATCATATGGTTTTTGTTAATTTGATTATTAAAATGGTCAATTATACTAATAGTTTTCCTAATATTAAACCAGCCCTGCATTCCTGGTATAAATCCTCCTTGATCATGGTGTATTATCCTGGGCATGATTTTCTGTAGTCTTTTTGCTAATATATTATTTAAGATTTTAGCATCCATATTCATTAAGGAGATTGGTCTATAGTTTTCTTTCTCAGTTTTCAATCGACCTAGTTTAGGTATCAGTACCATGTCTGTGTCATAAAAGGAATTTGGTAGGACTCCTTCACTCCCTATTTTTTCAAATAGTTTATATAATATTGGGGCTAATTGTTCTTTAAATGTTTGGTAGAATTCACATGTAAATCCATCTGGTCCTGGGGATTTTTTCTCAGGGAGTTGATTAATAGCTTGTTCTATTTCTTTTTCTGAAATGGGACTATTTAAGCAATTTATTTCCTCCTCTGTTAATCTGGGAAGCCTATATTTTTAGAAGTAGTCATCCATTTCACTTAGGTTATCAAATTTATTGGCATAAAGTTGGGCAAAGTAACTCCTTATTATTGTTCTAATTTCCTCTTCATTGGTGGAAAGTTCCCCCTTTTCATTTTTAAGACTAACAATTTGATTTTTCTCTTTCCTTTTTCTGATCAGATTTACCAAAGGTTTATCTATTTTATTGGTTTTTTCATAAAACCAACTCTTAGTTTTATTTATTAATTAAATAGTTATTTTACTTTCAATATTATTAATTTCTCCTTTTGATTTTGTAATTTCAAGTTTAGTATTTGACTGGGGGTTTTTTATTTGGTTTTTTTCTAGCTTTTTAAATTGCAAGCCCAATTCATTGGTCTTCTCTTTCTCTTATATAAAATTTCCCCTTATTACTGCTTTAACTGCATCCCACAAATTTTGGTATGATGTCTCATCATTGTCATCATCTTAAGTGAAATTATTCATTGTTTCTATAATTTGCTGTTTCATCCAATCATTCTTTAAGATGAGATTATTTCGTTTCCAATTACTTTTGGTCTATTTACTCCTAACTTTTTGTTGAATGTAGTTTCTATTGCACCATGATCTGAAAAAAAAACATTTACTATTTCTGCTTTTCTGCATTTAATTTTGATTTAATTTAATTTTGAGATCTTTATGTCCTAATATATGTCCTAATATAATTTTTGTATAGGTTCCATGAACTGCTGAGAAGAAAGTATACTCCTTTCTATCACCTTAAGTTTTCTCCAAAGATCTATCATACTTAAATTTTTTTAATATTATATTTACCTCTTTAATTTCTTTCTTATTTGTTTTGTGGTTTGATTTATCTAATTCTGAGAGTGCAGGGTTGAGATCTCCCACTATTATAGTTTTGCTATCTATTTCTTCTTGCAACTCTCTTAACTTCTCCTTTAGGAAGTTAGATCGTATACCATTTGGTGCATATATGTTTAGTATTGATAAGGCTTCATTGTCAATGCTACCCTTTAGCAAGATATAGTTTCCTTCCTTATCTCTTTTAATTAGATCAAATTTTGCTTTTGCTTGATCTGAGATAAGGATGGCTACACCTGCTTTTTTGACTTCACTTGAAGCATAATAGATTTTCCTCCTTTACTCTGTATGTATGTCCCTGATTTACTCTTTTCCTTTTCCCTTTTCCTCTCCCCCTTTTTAATGAGGTGAGAGAGAATTCTCTGTAAAACAAATATGTCAGTTATTTTCTCTTTGAGCCAATTCTGATGATGAGAGTACAATTCACACAATGTTCCTCCCCCTCTCTAAATTCCCTCAGATATGTTAAGTTTTGTTTGCCTCTTCATGGGATTTAGTTTCCCTCTTTTTATCTCTCCTTTTCCCATTTTCTGACACTATCCTCTTTCCATTTCTACTTCCCTTTTTATGTTATATCAGTAAAATCAAATTATACACGTGGACTTTCTGTATATCTTCAAAAGAAAGACAGTTCTCAAGAGTTTCTTTTACCTTTTTCTGCTTCTCTTGAGTCCTGTGGTTGGAGATCAAATTTTTTGTTTAGATCTGGCTTTTTCCTTAAAAACAAATGAAATTCATTTGTTTCATTAAATGTCCATCTTCTTCCATGGGAGAAAATGCTCAACTTAGCTGGGTAGTTTATTCTTGGCTGTATTCCAAGTTCTTTTGTCTTTCAGAATATCAGATTCCAGGCCCTTCAATCCTTTAATGTGGAGGCAGTCTTGAGTGACACTTGAGTGTGGCACCTCTGTATTTGAATTATTTTTTCCTGGCTGCTTGCAATATTTTTTTCCTTAGTCTGATAGTTCTGAAGTTTGGCCACAATATTCCGTGGAGTTTTTTTTTGTTTTTTTTTTAGTGTCTTTTTTCAGAAGGTGTTCGATGAATTCTTTCAATGGTTATTTTACCTTCTGGTTCTATTACCTCTGGGCAGTTCTCTTTGATAATTTCCTATAAAATAGAATCTATGCTCTTTTTTTATCATAATTTTTGGGAAGTCCAATAATTATTATCTCTCCTAGATCTCTTTTCCAGGTCTGTTGATTTTCCACGTAAATATTTGATGTTTTTCTCCAGCTTTTCTTTCTTCTTTTTTTTTTTTTTTGTTTTGTTTTGTTTTGTTTTGTTTTGTTTTGCTTGACTGATTCATGGTGTCTCAATGAATCATTCATTTCTATTTGTTCAGTACTGATTTTTAATGAATTATTTTCTTCATTCGCCTTTTTTTTTTTTTTTTTTATTTTACTTTTTGTATATGTCCAATTGAATTTTTAAATGAGTTTTGCTCTATGGACTTTTTTTTTTTCCCATTTCACTATTTTTTTTTTAAAGAGTTATTTTCTTTTTCCAATTCACAGATCCTACTTTCCAGGTATTTTTTAACTTTTTCCAATTCACAAATTCTGTTTCCCTGCACTTCCTGTGAATTCTTTATCTTTTCCAATTCACATTTCACTCTCTTGCATAGCTTCTCTTTCCTTTTCCCATTTTTCTTCTAACTCTCTTTTGAGGTTTTTAATAGTCTCCTCTAGGAGAGAGTTATGTGATGGGGGCCAGATAACATTCCCCTTCAGCATATTATCTGGAGACTGTCTGCTATTAGTCTCCTCAGGGTTGCAAACCTGCTCTCTTTCTGTATAGAAACTATTGATTGTTCTTTTCATTTTTTTACTCATTTTAAAAAACCTATGGGGTCTGCCTTCAAGGCAAGGAGATTACCAGCTTCCTCTGCAGAACAGGGATAGGTACACGGACAGCAGTTCACTTGTGAACAGGTTGCAAAGGTATGAGGGTGCTCTTGGGAGAGAGTTCCCCACCCCTCTACTGATAGTGATTCAGAGCTGGTTAGCATGGGCTGGGCTGCAGAAGTACCCAGTGAAGAACCTCCACTGTGTGGCCTAGCAACTGCCCTGAGGTTAGAGGCTGAACAGTGAAAGTGTCACAATCCCAGGCCAAAGCCCCAGGGGCTGTGGATATTAGCAGCTGACCAGAGAATAGCCCTGGTGCACAGACCGGAAGTGTCACTGCTCTGAGAAGCACAGTCGCTGCTGTGGAAGTTTCGCTGCTGTGGAAGTTTCGCTGCCTCAGGCCGAGCCCCTCACCATGCAGATTAGAGGCTGCCCTGAGCTGTATTCCCCTGCCATGCAGGTTCTTAACTGCCCCAAGGAAAAGCCCAATACAGGAGAATGGGGTGCTGTGATCTGTGCTGAGTCACTTCCAGTTTTGGGTAGCTATAGGCAGAATATCATTTCTGATGTTTTTAAAAGTGGCTTTGCTTTCTCTGATGACCTGCTGTTTTGCAAGCAGAGTAGAACAATCAGACTACGCCAGAGTCATCTGTCTCTGTAGCTTTTCTAACCCCAGAGGCCTCCTCAGCCCGATCTACACAATATGTTAGCCTAGTTCTATCACTGTCCACGTCGGTCTTTTCCTGACCCTCAGGACAGACCTTTTCTGATGAAATTCCAGATTATCTTAGGCTGGTAAGTTGTTGTACTTCTAATCTTCATGGGTTTTACCAGTCTAGCACTATTTTTGAGGCTGAATTAAATAGTTGGTATTGAACTATTAGAAAGAGCTTAGAAAGTCATGTGTGGCTTCTCCACCATCTTGGCTCAGCCCCTAGCTATTCTTTTAAAAACATGTTTTTTTTCCTTATGTTTTTTTCCCTTTTGATCTGATTTTTTTTTTTTTTTTTTGGGTGCAGCATGATCAGTTTGGAAATATGTTTAGAAGAATTGTACATGTTTAACCTATATTGGATTGTTTGCTGTTTTGGAGAGAGAGAAGGAGGAAGGAGAGGGAGAAAAATTTGGAACACAAGGTTTTGCAAAGATAAATGTTGAAAACTATCTTTGCAAGTATTTGAAAAAATAAAATACTATTAAAAACTAAAAGTATGTTTTAAATTTAAGATGTTTGCAACAGACATGCCTTATTTGTGTGCCCATATATGTGTACACATAGAACATGTTCATATATGCATGTATGCATATATGTTATTTATGTCCATAGCATATTGTGCACCCATGTGTATGAACATTCATACATTCATAATGAAATGAGCTTACTTGCATCTTAGAAACTTGTTCTCACTAAAAGTGTAAAAGTACAGGCTGGAATATTAACAAAGGGGATTCTTACATTTTGTGGGCTGCTGATTTGAAAGTCCTTTCTAAATCAAAGAATGTTAAGGTAACGCTATGTCCTGCAACTTATACTGTCTTCCTAAGCAGATCTGTAGATTTTAGGGCTGTCATATATGTTTTTCTGTCTGGGATTTCAGGTGAACGTATCCTCAGGAAAAATCATGAGCCACTACATGTATACTGTCTTGAATTTCTGAAAATGGTTGCCACCTGGTGCCATCTAGTGACTTTAGCAGAGCTGCCAGTTTCTTAATTGTGCAGCTATAGTATCCTAAAAACCAACAAACAAAAAAACCTCAAACGAAACCCATAACTTGAATACACACATTCCTTTCTTCAAAACAGTCATCTCAATAACATTATTTTAAATCACATACCTGAATTTCTTGACCATTTTTTCAGGATAGGAATATAGGCAAAAATTATTTTCTATATAGCAGTTTTTATTTAAGGTATTTGAAAACATAAAAAACAGTACCATTTTAATGATAGACTTCTCTAATTTATTTATCTGAAATTTACTTTTGTTTACTAGTTGAAACTTAAAAGATAAATCAAAATTAGAGAAAAAATTATTTTCAAACACTTTCAACAGGGATTCTAAATCTGAACTTAAAAAAAAACTTTGATAATTGAATTTCAAATTAATTGGTCTTCATTGTAATCCTATGTATTTGATGCATTTAAAACTTTCAATTTAAATTAAAACTTAAACTTAAAAACTTCTTCTGAAAAGCGGCAAAGGGGAACATTCATGACATAAAAGAGTCAAAACTCTTTATAAGTACTCAATTACACAAGACATTGGTAGAGAAACCATAATATTATATGTGAACATATCAATATTTCACATTTCACCTTCCAAAAGTGTACTTTTATCTAGAGTAAGTAAAACATGTGGTAAGATAGGAAATGGTCCTTCTTTAAGACTTAAGATATAAATGCCATAAATAAAAATGGAACACAATTTTGATTTTTAAATCATAAAAGATTCTTATCTATTCATTTAGCAGAACAGATTCTCCATAATTATTTGCCAATCTAACATGTATTATGACATATCTAAAATAATATGGCCATTTATTATCTATTGAAACTCTGAAACTCTTAAAAATCCTTGAAGGAGAAAATCTCCTTCAATTCTGCCTCAGTGAGGGATCCTGCCCCGATGGACAAATATGTTTCCTCGAGAGGTGGAAGCTGTGGCTCCTTTAAGAGCCAGGCAAAGTTTCTGGGAAGGGCGTGGCTCACTTGTCCAGAATGCTTTGTTAGTTTAAAAGTTGGTGGATGGGAAATGAATGTAAGCTGTTTGCATTTTTGTTTTTCTTCCCAGGTTATTTTTACCTTCTGAATCCAATTCTTCCTTTGCAAAAAAAAAAAAAAAAAAAAAAAAAAAAATTCAGTTCTGCACACATATATTGTATCTAGGATATACTATAACATATTTAATATGTATGAGAATGCCTGCCACCTAGGGGAGGGGGGAGGGAAGGAGGGCAAAATTTGGAACAGAAGAGAGTACAAGAGATAATGTTGTAAAAAATTACCCATGCATATGTACTGTCAAAAAAAAAAATGGTATAATTATAAAATCAATAAAAATAAATAAATAAAAGTTGGTGGAAAACTTTTCCAGAGATTTGAGATGGTAAGATTGAGTCCCCAATCTCCCCACTGTATAGTACCCCAATAAGAAGACAGGATAGGAGCATGTAAATGACAGGCTGCTAAACCATATGGAAGAGGTCTGAAAAAGGCCTTGAGTTCCTCTGTGATCCCCATTCTGGGGGGAGGGGGGGAAAGACCAGAGGTGCTGAGCGAGGGTAGAGGAGAGATGCCATCTTATCCAACTTCCCGAATAGCGAGTGCTCCTCTGGCGATTCCACGTTGGAACTTGAGGGAGGGGTAGCCGATCAAACCCCCAAATCTTGCTGGGAGAGCAAGACATGAAGGAGATTCCTCCCTTCTCCCCCCCCCCCCCCCCCCATCCAGGGAGTAGCAGCCACAATAGAGGGATGTTCTCCAAGTTCCTCGCGGCTACAGCCTATTAGAGACTCCACTATGTTTAACAGTGGAATGGGAGAAGGGCTCAAATAGGTAACTCCTTAAGTTTCTCCGGTTATCTCAGCAGAACAGATCAAAGAGAGTGCTGGCCTGGGACCTCTGAGAGGGGTCCCCAGAACGGCCATATGTCTCCTTAGTCTGAGGGGAGAGGTGGTTAAAAACACACTTCCTCTCGTGTCTCCTGCCTGAGGGCAGGGCTTTCTGGGGAGAGAAAAAGGAGTTAAGGGTTGCCTTAAGATACAAAAGAAGGTCCTTTGTCCCTGGAAGGGCTGGGCAGAGGGAGTTTTCTCAAGCCAAGTATCTCTGCTCAAGGAAAGATTTTTAGAGGCAGAGGTGTTTCTAGATTGTGGAAAGGTAAAAGCTTTTAGTTTTCCCAAATTCTTACAGTTATCTCTTGGATCTCTAGAGACCGAGAGTGAGACAAAAGGAGGCTTTTTGTCAATCCACAGCAATTCACAAAGAATTGTGCACGAGCTTAGAGGTCTAACAAAGGCCCAAGCCTACAGAATAGGGAAAGAAAAAAGGCATTTTACCTTGTCCAGAGTTCCAGATTCCCTGGTCACACTATCTCTAAAAATAGAGTGTAACAAAACGGAGGCCTTTTTGCCAGAAAATGCAAATATTCTCCCCCGAAGAATATTGTCCACAGCCCAGATCTGGTCTGGGTGCCCAGACCTTTAGAGATAGGGTGAGACAAAAGAAGGAATGCAGGTATTCTTCCTGGAAGAATACTGTACCAACAGTTCAAAACCCAAATTGGTTCTGAGTGTCTAGAGTTTTGGGGTTCTGTTCGGTCGCCAAATGATGTCTATTTTTTGGGTTTCTGGTAAGGGAACCAAATGATGAGGTTTAGATTTAGGGTACCAAAATGAAATTAGGGTTTCTGGTGGTCAGGGAGTTAAAGTCTAGTAGCAGTTTAGGGGTTCAGGGATCCAAATGGAGAGGTTTAGCTCCCCTGTAACTCCTTGAGATTCGGCACAAGGAGAGGGAGTTTTGGGGACTCCCTTCTGGCAGTGCAGATTCTCTGTAAAAGAATTTACAGATCTGAAAACCTAGATTGATAAAAGAGGTTTATTATGGGGATTGGAAGTAAGGTAAGAAATCCCGATAGAGAGGCTGGTTAGGAAATAGGGTGAGGATAAAGAGAGGATGGAAAGAGTATTCCAGTGGACAGAAGTTCCTTGGCATAGCATGGCGTAGCATAGCTGGCATATTTGGGACCTTTGCAAAGAGAGGGTTTTAGTTTGGCTCTTTTATAATGAGGGCTTTGGCTAAAAGCTGAAGGGGGCTATAGAGTGGAGTCCCAATTTGGTTTATCTCTGGGTTTCAGCTTGAGCTGGAATTTGAATAGAATTCAGCGAGTTTCAGGACTGAGCCAACCCCACCAGATAACAAGGATGAAACTGTTTGTCCCTTGGGGAAGGGTCACTCATTGAGGCAGAGTTGAAAGAGATTTTCTCCTTCAAAGATTTTCAGAGTTTTGGGGTCCCCTCTTCACTATGACATAGTAAATATAAAATGATTTTCTTTGAAAAAGTTCTTTAACTCAAAGCTGTTAGATAATTATTGCAAAGCTCAGAAAAATACGATTTCCAAGTTAGATGCAACTATAGTGATCAGTTAGCTAATTCTAGAACATAAAATATGTATATGTACACTGTGAAAAGGACCTACACAAAGGTTGTAGCAGAAGAAAGAAGTGGAAACAAATGTGAGAGATGTTATAGGGATAGAATCAACAGAAGTTATCCATTGATCGGATTTCACAAAATTAGAACTGAAAGGGGCTTCCAAGGCTATTTATCCCTAGCCTTTGAGTGAATAAAAGTTCCTGTATGACAGAAAGATACATCTCCCTTCATTCACTGACAGATTATCAGTCAGCAATAAATTGAGGAATGATCTATTCAGAATCAGACAGATTGTTCTTAGATTGGGAGTGTGGGAAGTTCCTGAGGATTACTGACTTACTGTTAGAACAGAAGCCCTCCCTAAAACCAGGGGACCTCAAATGCTATATTACATTATTATTGCCTATTTAACCCATTTCCAATGTGAGTAGGTTTTTCAGAATTATGAGTCCTCCTCCCCTCTGTAATTCCTCTAAATCTATTTTTCCTCTTACATCATTTGCATGATATAATTATATGTTTAACTCTGCCAATATTTCTTTTGAGCCATCTATTATTGATATGAATCTTAAACATAAAGTATATATTTCTCATGTTAAAAAAAAATTTGTCCATGTTGAGGTTTCTTGAAATTGATGTTTGATATAGGCTCTTAATATATTAAATTCTCTTTTAAGTTCAGGTTTGATTGATAGAAAGGCCTGAAAATCTGCAAATTATTGAATTTCCATTTTTCTCAGTCAATATTATGAATGATTTTGCTGGATATGATATTTTTGGCCACAGGCCTAGTTCTTCTGATTGTTGGTAGATATGATTCTAGGACATGCAGTCTTTTATTGTCGCTGCTGATAAAATTCTATACAATTCTAATTGTAGCTCCAGTGTATTTGAATTGTTTTTATGTTTCTTGCAAAATTTTCTCTCTGATCTGGGAGTTTCAAAATTTGGTAATAATATTCCTGTGTGTTTTCCACAAAGGATATCTTTAAGGTGATGATCAGTGAATTTTTTTCTTTTTCTACTTTCTCCTCATTTTCTATCACTCCGGGATAATTTTCTTGGATTATATCCTACATTATTGTGGCAAGATTTTTTTGGTCACAACTTTCACACAGTTTAATTATTCTTTTATTTTCTCTTCTTGATCTGTTCTCCAGATCTGTCATTTTTCTTATGTTTCTTATGTTTCACATTCTGTTCTATTTTCTCATTCTTTATCATGTGTTTTGTTATTTCTTGGTCTCTCACAGCTTCTCCAGCTTCCCCTTGTCCAACTTTTAAAGAATTAGTTTCATCTTTGAGACTCTGTATCTCCTTTTTTAGTTGATTACCTTTTTTTTTTCATAATTTTATTTTTCTTGAAAGGTTTTTAGTTTTTCCTTAATATTTCTTATTTTATTTATAAATTCTTTTTTAAGTTCTTCTGTAAATTCTCTCTGGGCAGGGAGACATTTCACAATATTTTTTGGGGTAGAAATTTTTTTACTTCAGTGTCCTGTTCTGAAGATGAGTCCCAGTTCCCTGTTCCCATAGTAAGTTTCAGTGATGGGGTCCTTTCTTTGCCAGTTTTTATTTTATTTATTTATTTTTTAAATAAGAGGTATTAGTGTAAGTGAAATGGGTTGTGGTCCCTTTAAGAAACTGTATTTCCTATTGATTTGTGATTCCTTTCATATTACTCCCAGCCCCTCCTGACTGATGCATTATTAATCTAGGACCTTTGCTTCACAAATCCTAATCAAAAGCAATAGGAGATGCAGGCTTATCCCAGCTCCATTGGATCTGAGCCAACTTGGGCTCTTCCAGCCCCCATTCTGATGATCCGCTCAGGTTTCCCAACCCCCACCAAGCCAAGTAATATAATGACCTTCCATCAACTAAGGCAGTGATCCTCAAAACTTTTTAATTAAGGGGCCAGTTCACTGTCTCTCAGACTGTTGGAGGACAGTTCTATAGTTAAAAACAAAAACTCACACCTCAGCCCATTTGCCATAACCCTGCGGCTACATAAAGGTCCTCAGTGGGCTGCATCTGGCCTGAGGGCTGTATTTGAAAACCCCTGAACTAAGGTCTTTGCAGAAGGACCTTGGCAGTGCCCTTTACTACCAAGTCTTTCTGCCCACTGGAATACTCTTTTCAGTGCCATCTTCTCTTTACCCTCCCCTATTTCCTTAACCAGACTTTAAATTTACTTCCAATCCCCATCATAAACCTCTTTTATCAATCTAGGTTTTTGATCTATCTGTAAATTCCTTTACAGAGGATCTCTGAGCCACCAGAAGGGAGTTCCCCAAAACTCCCTACCCTTGCACTGAAACCTATCCTAAACCCCAAATTCTAATCACTAGACTTCATTTAACTCTCTGACCACCAGAAACCCTAATTTCATTTGGGTCCCTCATCATAAGCACCTCTAATTCTTGGATGGAGAGAATGGTGTCTCAAGCTTCCCCTTCAGCTCTCCACTCTGACCAGGAATCTGAAACCAAGAGCTCCACCCTCCTGCAAGCACCCACAGCTTGCAGCATCCCTTCCCCAGTGCCTTTGCACTAACTCACTGAGTGCTGGTTTCTTCTCACCCATGGCTAGAGCTCTGCAACACACCTGAACCTGGAGTTTCTAATCAGGTGAGGCTCCCTCAGTCTTCCCAGACTCAGACCCTGACTCCACAAACAATAGAGGTAAAAGTCTCTGTGGTTCCTGCCGAAGCTCCAATCACACCGTTAGTCTGAGGGCTCCCCACTTGGTATTTCTGCAGGGCTAGTTGACAGTTGTTTGCACTTCGCAGGAGTTAATCTCGGCTTTGGGCCTTTCTTCAGATTTTGTTGGGTTGTACCTGGAGGACCTTTGTTCTGCAAATCTTGATTTTTTCACCAGTCTACGTTTCCTCTGAGGCTCTAATTTGTTCTATTTGTGGGGAAAATCTGGAGATCTTGAAATTTACCAATCTATTCCACCAATTTCCTAGAATCCTCAGAATATAAATTTTAATCATTGAAGCATTGCAAAATATCTTTGCATTTGGGGGAGATTTTTTTCCTCTTCTTTAATTATTCCACTATTAAAAAAAGAAAAAAAACCCAAACAAACCTTAGACAATTAACTCTTTTGTCTGTTTCATTTGATGTCTTACTAGACATCACCTTCCTGATATAATCGATCCTTTTTGAGAAAAGACAACAATGTTGTTTCTAGATCTGCCTTCTGCAAATAAGTACACCTTTTTCAACACTTATATTCCTTCTGAGTCTTTTATTTTCTTTGCTAAATATTTCCAATTGATCTTAATATGACATGTAAGTCTTTTCATGTTTCTGAATTTCTCATATATATCTTTTAGGAAATAGTTTACATTTTGTCATATGTTTTACATGTGATAACAATGTAAGATCATATTACATAAAGGGTATATTTATATATTATAAAAATATCATTTTATATAGAATAATAATTTATTCCATTTTATAGAACATTTCCTTACATTCATGTTCCATAATTTGTTTGGCCATTCTATTATTGAGGAACATCCTCTGTTCCCAGGTTTTTTTTTTTTTTTTTGGTGGGGGGTTGGTATTCAAAATAATTGTTATTAATATTTTGAAAAATATTAATATTAGTGAATTGAATTAATAAATTACATAAGTGTAATTTTCTACTCAGGGTATATTTTAAGACTGGTAAGGGACAAAGAGTATGAACTTTTCTTGCATAATAACAAATTTATTTCCAGAATACTTCGTGTCAACTCATAGCTCTTAAAACAGCAGATTAGCATGCTTGGCTTCCCAAAACCCTCCAGAGTTGGAAATTTATGATTTTTATCACCTTGGAAAAAAATTTTTTTATCATAGTTTTCATTCTATACTTGTAGAATTAATTGATATGTAAAGAAGAGAGAAAAGCCATGAGTCAAAAAATTGAGAATGTCAGACAGTTAATAGAAATGTCATAATAAAAGGAGCAAAATGTGGAGGAGGAAGAGAAAAGATTTAAATCGGTTTGGGAGTCAGCATGGTATGGTGGAAAGAGCACTGGTTCATGTCTACTTGAGTTCAAATTCTACTTATGATTACCAGCTTACCACTTGAGAGACCAGAAGTTACTTAACTTCTCTGGATCTCAGTTTCCTCATGTGTAAAATGAAGGGACTTGAAGGCCTGTAAGCTATGCCTTTCAGTTCAAGATCTATGACCTTCTTATCTTAACCCCTATTCCTGTCAGGATTAAGTTATGATCCCTTCCTGGTATTATAGCTTGTCCACCCATCCAGTGTCCTAGACTCTTATCTGCCTTTGTTTCCCCATAAGATTGTATTCTGCTTGTAAACCCTAGTTAGCTAAAACCCTATATAAATTCCCTGCTCAGTTCCTCCAGGCTGGAAAGATTAGCCTAAACTTTACACATTAAAAGGTTAAAAACCAATCTCTGTCTTGCCTCAGTTTCTCTAGTATTACATCTTGTAAAGTTTTAATACATGAAAATGATTGATAATTTGAATTTAAAGGGGGAGTTTAGCAAATTTTTCATAGACAATATATGCACATTTGAATATATTCTCATGATTATATCTGAATGAGTATAAATTCTTATAAAATAGAGCAAGAAACATTTATCTATTTTCATGTTCCTTTCTTTTGAAAATAAGATTAAATTTAGTTTAATTTTTGTACTTTAAACCAGTTAGAAGGGGGATTAAATATAAATATGCCTATGAAAGCTATTTGGGACAGAAGAAAAGGGAAGTTGTTACAAGACAATGATGAAATTTAAGAATGACAGTATACAATAAGAGCTATTGAGAATGGGATGAATGGTATGCAAAAGAAGGAAATGAGAGTTCAAAGTACAAGGTGTGCATCCTTGTACCTACAGTGTAAAAGGGAATTGTTTAGATTAAGGGAAGTGATCAGGGAAATTAGCATGATAACAGCAAAAAGACAGGGAAAAAAAAAAAACAACAACAACAACAACAAACCATACTAGCACCAGTAATGGAGGGTTTAGGTTAGAAGTGAGCAATTTAACTGGCACAATAGCACCAAGAAAACAAATGAAAAACCCTAGCAGACTTGGAAAAGTTTACTGGTTGTTAAAGTTTTTGTTATTATTGAGTCATTTTTACTTATGTTTGACTCTTCATGAATTGGTTGGGATTTTCTTGGGAAAAATACTGGACTGATTAACCATTTCCTTCTCTAGCTTCTTTTGCAAATGAGGAAACTAAAGTAAAACAGGGTTAAGTGACTTGCCCTGGATCACAAAAAGTTAATAAGGGGTCCAAGCCAGATTGAAGTCATGATAAGTCTTCCTGACTTTAGGCCCAGCATTGGGCAGTTGCTCACCATCTTAGATATTCTCTGGCAAACTGAAGAATATTTCTTCTTTATTAAAACTGTAAACTGTAGATTAGTCATTAAGTTTCTACAGTTCAGTCTATCTAAAAGTTTATAGTATGATTAAATATGGATTTAGCCCATATTTAATGGATTGTTTTGAAATGCAGATAATATAGGAAGAACTTTGACACAATCTTCTTAATAATACTAACAATGTTAGACAAAATTTGGAGCAGCAGCCAACTAAATGTTCAGAAGTTCTTTTATGTAGCCCTTTCATTTCACTGAAAGAAATTGCAAGGAAAAAAGATAACATGAGTTGGTTATAAAAGTTTTGCACATAATTCTTGATGACTAACAAATATTAACAAGTGATAACAAATATACTGTATTTTATGACATGCAGTTACACATTTTCCTTGCATTGTTTGTGGTGGCAAAATTAGGAAAACACAATTTATGCAGGACAAAAGAATGCATGAAGATGGAGTATATGAAGAAGCCAATTCTATTATAATCACTGTCTTGGGAAAGAAGAAAATGGGTTCTATCACCTTGAGTTTCTGGTTTGAGAAATAAGGTTAATGGGCTTTTTGAAAATCTGCAATAAAATGTCAAATAGGTATAATGGATGGTTCTTTGAAAGGATAGATTGATTCAAAGCTTCTTCCTATTTAATTACAATTGGTGTAATTAAGGAAACTGCATTATTGACTTTAGCTACTCCATGGAACATTCTTAGAAATAACCCTCTTTCAAGGCTATGCTGTTATCTTTTTAGCTGATCTCTACCAATTCCATATTTGCCTTGTAAAAGCAAAAGAAACAACTTTTCTGTGAGTTATTACCGAAAGACTTAGTGTTTCAGGATGAATCAGTAATTCCTAAGCAGTCATAAGCAGGAAGAAGGGGTTATGTCCAGGATTGGCCACTGTAGCAGGAAGAACTGCCTATGCAGAAAAGCTCAAAACAGGAGTCCCTAATCAGGGGATCATGAATTTGTTTTTGTAGTTATTTTGAAAACTCTATTTCAACATAATAGATGTTATATGCAATTCTAAGAATTTTGTATTCAAAACCATGAGTAGGAATCCATAGAATCTTCTAGATTATCAAGGACACTGACGGAAAATAGTACTGCTAAGTGATTATGCACTCAAGCACTTATTGGGACTTCAAACATGATATTCTAGGAAAGCTTGTACTTCCAGCTTCCTCCTTAATTTTGTTTCTTTCTCTGATTACAGATGGCTGAACTGAGATACTAAAATGGATGTTTCTAGTTTTGAAGGTGATCTTGCTAGTTTTAAGAATTGAGGCCCTCTGGGTCCTTATATTGGGAGATATCTTCCCTGTGTGATTACAGTACTTCTTGGAGAAGACCATGACCAACAGGAAGATCTCAGTGGCTTGGCCTATAAGAAGACATGGATCACAGCAGATTTAATGTAGTCATATCAAAGGAGAAACACAATCAACTCTACAGCAAAATACTTCTTGTCTTATTGTTCAAGTAACTGATTTTTCAGGAGTATATAATTGCAGTTTTAAGTTACTGTTCTACATTTAAATCTTTGTTAGTACATACTCGTGAATCTTTTGTGCAGATCTCTTTCATATTGTATCCCTAATTCTGGTTCACAAGGAACCTTTCCCACCTTCAAGGGACAGAGACATCAATTTCTTTCTGCTATTCTAGTTTGGCCTTACTGAAGTGGTAGAAGAGAAATACTATTCCGTCAGCTACCCTCAGGACCCAATACCATAAAAGAACATAATCAAGGTCATACTTGTATATTTGGATTTTCATAAAGTCATTAGCCTTTACTTGATTCATCTCAACTTGCTGCTTGGTTTTGTACCTCATATATCAAGCAGTTAACTTTCAATGCTTTTTTCATAGTTTTCATTTCTTTTCATATTTATTTCTCTTCCAGTGTTCTTAATTTATAAAAATAATTTTAAAATTGTTTCCTTTCTTTCAGGAATTTTAGCTAAACTTGTCTCTGCTGATTTTTCTATGTGTTTAAAGGCTTAGTTTATAGATGTTTCAGAGCCTTTTTTTCTGGGTTTATGTCTTGACATAAACCAAAACAACTCTTTATGGTGGGATTGTTTGCTCATTCTTCCAGTCTTATTTCTGCTCTCTTGGGTCCTTCTGCTCCTTTCTTAAGGATTTGATTGCTGTTTATCAAAGATTCACAGATAACTCAGAGGCTAGAGACATGTAAGATTTTGGTGAGCCTAAATCAGTCTGATACAGGGCAAAGTTTGAACATTGTCAATTTCGATCTTAGGTTTGTAAATTAACAACACTCTTCAATGATCACCCCTGGTTGGAACTCAAATAAACCACTAGACTCAACTATTGCCAGCCAGTTGGAAAGTTCCTTAGGTTTAAAGTGACTGATCTTTGGTCTAGTCTTCCTGTCCTAGTTATTCTTTTGCGTGCTTCAGAATTAGACTAGGAACTGGATCTGAGACTTTATTCTGCTACTGGGGTCAATCACCTAACTGCTCCCTGTTTCAGTACTTGCTTCTTGCTCAGTTCACAGATGATCCTGTCTTCCACTCCTACTTTCAGTCCACACTGAATACTAGTACGTTTTGCTAGGTCCAGGCTCTGTGCTTTTCTGAAATACCAGAACACCACTAAGTCTAAACTTTTACCTGCAGCATTAAAATTGTTTCCAGTAAATCTTGAAAAAAGGGTCACTCCTTACCTATTTAAAGTGTGACAGAACTGTCAATTGAAATTTGTTCCTTTTTCTTATACAAGGTTAGGGCCCTTTGTGATAAACATTCTCCTTTTGTCCTGGTAAAGACATGGGCATACCATGCAACTAACTAGGCCAGGTTCCACATATTTCTTTTTCTCTATGGCAATTAGACTGGGAAAGTGATTTATTTTTTCCTTGGATTTCTGACCACAACTTGCTCTGATGAATTCTATTTCTGTGGAAAGCTGATTCATTATCTATCATCTTGGCTATCCTCCTCTTCAGAAAATGTGGATTCCAAAATGCTAGTTCTACTCACTGTGTGACCTTTGGATAAATCACCTAATCTTTCAAGGACTCAATTTTCTTATCTTATTTTACAAGATTTAAACTAAATTTCTAAGGAAATTCTTGCAAGCCAGACATAAATTAGGATATTTTCCAATATTTCTTTTGATAATTAATCTTAAGCCTCTATCTAGCAAGAAACTATAAATTAATCTTTCTTTTAAAAGTGAATAGAGAAACAGAAAACTGGACTCAGTTATGTGTAGATGTATTTTAAAAACCATGTAGAAAAAGCAATAAATATTTGCTAGATTACAGTGAAAAGAGGACTGGATTTGGAGTCAGAAGACAGTTAAGATCCTGTATCTTCATTACTGGTTTATCCTCGAGTAAAGCACTTCATCTTCATTTCCACTTCTCTAAAATTAAGGGGGTTTGAACTAGATGACCTCTAGAGATCCATACAGTGCTGAATTTATAATTTAATTGTATTGTATGGAAATAGAATTGATTTTGGCTAGGTCAAGGTGAGAGCTTCTTTTTAATAATGAATTGTTTGACACTGAGAAAGTGGAGAGAGGATTCTGGGAAGATGATTTCAAGCTCTAGATTTCCTGAACAAATAGAACAAATTTGGGCTTCAGGGTAAAAACACAAACTGGAGAAAAATCAAGATTTGCAGCAGATCCTTCAGGTTACAATCCAACAAAATCTGAAGACAGACTCAAAGCTGGGATTAACCCTTGTGAAGTGCAAGCAACTCTCAGCCAGCTCAGAAACATCACTTAGGGAGCCCTAGGGCTAGCTGTGTGTGGCTGGAGCTTCAGCAGGAACCATAGGACTTTCACCTCTTTGACTTTTTTGGAGTCAGGATCTGAGTCTGGGAAGACTTGAGGGAACCTCACCCCATTAGGAACACCAGGTCCAGGTGTGTTGCAGAGCCCCAGCCATGGGTGAGTGCAGAGGCACTAGGGTAGGGATGCTGAAGGCTGTGGGCAATTGCAGGAGGGTGGAGCTCTTGGTTTGGGATTCCAGATCAGAGTAGAGAGCTGAAGGAAAGCTTGAGACACCATTTCCTCCACATCCCAGGATTAGAGTTGCTTACACTAATACCTCTCATTTAAAAAAACAAAACAAAACAAAAAAGGGTGGCAAATTAAGAACCCCACTGAAACCTACTATGGGAACAAGGGAAGACTGGGATTCACCTTCAGAGCAGGACACTGAAGTAAAAAAAAAAAAAATTCTACCCCAAACTAAAGTGTAATGTGAAGTGGCTCTGCCCAGAGAATTTATAGAAGTCAAGAGAATTTTAAACTCAAATGAGACACATTGAGGAAAAAAAATAAAACAAGTATGAAAAAAAAAGTTAACCAACTAGAAAAGAAGATAGAATCTCAAAGATGAAAACAATTCTTTGAAAATTATAATTGGGCAAGGGGAAGCCAGTGAAGCTATGAGACTAAGAAACAGCAAAACAGATTATCAAGAATGAAAAACGAACAAAATGTGAAACAAAAGAAAAATGACAGATCTGGAGAACAGATCAAGAAAGAGAAAATAAAAGAATAATTGAATTGTATGAGAGTTGTGACCAAAAAAAAATACTTTGACACAATAATGCAGGAAATAATCCAAGAAAATTGTCCTGAAGGGATAGAACATGAGGGGAAAATAGAAATTTAAAAAAAAAATAAAAATCCACTGATCATCACCTCAAAGAGATTCTTTGTGGAAAACACACAAGGATATTATTACCAAAATCTGAAATTACCAGATTAAGGAGAAAATTTTGCAAGGGAAAAACCAATTCAAATATACTGGAGCTACAATTGCAATTGTATAGGACTTATCAGCAGCTATAATAAAAGACCACAGGTCCTGGAATTGTATCTACTGACAATCAGAAGAACTATAGGGATGGGTGAAATCAAAGGTGGTGGAGAACTATAGAATTCCCAACATGTGTTGTATTTGGTATGAATAGAATGTCTTATATAAATTTTTAAAATTCTGTGTTATGACAAACAAACCTATTAAAAATTTATAAAACAGTTATAGTTTCTCATCTTCTAAAGTAGCTATTAAGGGAACTCATTCCTGTATCCTTATTAGAAAACCCCCATCCTTGTTTTCATATTTTGCAGACTGATATACATAAAACACACAAAAATTTCCCCAAATTGGTATGTGGATTGTAAAAATGTAACACTACTATTATAACTTACACATGCGTGTAGAATGCGATTTACCAAAATATTACCATTTTTGAAAATTTTATCCTGGCAAACATGAGATAATTATAATGGATAGAAAGCTGGCTTTGAAGAAAAAATAATTTGGCTTCAAGTCATGTTTCTGACACAGAATGGTTGTGTGATCCAAGGTTAAGTCACTTAACCTGGTCACTTTCTAAGTTTTCTCATTAGAAATTCCCTATACCAATGCTATCACAAGTCTGACCAAACCAACAAACCAAAACCGTCCCAAGCCTAAAACGGCGCAATAACCTAAAAATTCTTAACATGGATCAAAAAAGAGAAGTTAGAAGAAAACAAAAAAAGCTCAAGCAGGCTTAAATACTAAAGTCAAAACAGAATTTAACATGTCTTCAGAAAAGTTTCAGACATTTAAAATAGTTTTATTTATTTTATTTGTATATGTCAAAATACATTTTTTTTCCAAAATAGTGGGTTTTGCAACTAGTTTCATGCAGAAACAAAGTCTGCGCAATACTACCAATAAAATCAATATAGCACAGTAGCTGTTCAGTTTTAGATACAAAGAATAAATAACCTAAATACAAAACACTAAAATATTAGAAACACGCATTTAATCATTCTTCACAGGCATCCAAATATCACAAAATATAATCCTTAGCATGCCTTAACTGTTGTGCAACACCGTAACAGGTTGCAGCCATTCAAACTGCATATTTTACCTTAGACCATGGAAAGTCTCTATATTCAGACCCACCTTTCATACAGTTCAATTATGACAAAAGAAAAATCCCAAAACTATCCTTGTACCTTTAAAAATCAAGAATCCTGAGGCTTGGTAGTAAGAGCATAACCTTGTATCTTCACAAAACCAATCAGCAAAAAACAATGTCTTGCTAACCAAAATACCTACCCTCCCACTCCCCAAATAATCTGAATTAGGCAGTTGAACACGATGACCTTTTTAAATGAAGGGGTACAAATTCACATTTAATATAGTATTCAATATCATCAATACAACAGCTACTTCAAGCTTTACAATGTACAATTTATTTTAATGGCTGAACTGTTCAGTGGTTTTAGGAAACAGATTATGTGCCAGTAAGATGTCAGATTTTCACATGGTTAAATGAAAATATAAAAGCTCTTTGTCTCTTAACAAAAGACATCTTTGCTTAAGTACTCTTTTTTTTTCCCATTTTTTTTTTTTTTTTTTTTGAAAAAAGGCCACTGAAATGTACAAAATGGTCTGACATGATGGTGGTGATATCAAATTAGATGCCCCTTCACATGGCAACAACAGTGCATATAAACATTTCTATGAGTAATGGATTAGGTTTGGAAATGATTTAATAACATTACTTTGGCTAGCACAACAGTTCTGGACAGCACTCAGATAAATACAAGAATGTGAAATGTAGTGAAGCAATTATATTTAAGCAACTTTAAGTATAGTGAACACTCAAATGAAAACTGAAAAAAAAAAATTACTTTACAGTAGAAACCTTTTGTAAAGATAGGACTCCATAAAATGCATAATATTTAAATTCTTGATACCACAAAGTTTGCAAATTTCAACACTATTCTGGAGTAGCCTACTTTGTATGAACAGACATTTGCAATAATGAAAAAAGTCAAGCATGCCATGTGGTGGTTTAAAAATCCAAACAGTACACTTATTGATATATACAGCATCACTCAGTACCTGCTAAAATAATCGTGAAGATTACAGTATCCAACATCTTACTCTACAATTAAAACAACAACAAAAAACACCCCAACCCCCCCTCCCCAAAACACATGACTAATGAAAGCAGAAAATAGGATTTGTGGAATTCTAATTTGAATTGACATTAAAGCATTTCATATATGAAATAAATGCATATTGCACAAACAGTGAAAGCAAATGTTCCACCTAGGATTTCTGTTCCAGGTGGTTAAACAACACAACACCATATCACTATACAAAGATGTAATTTAAACGTGTTCTTTGCAAACAATGAAGCTGTGAAAAACACTGTACAGGGGGTTGGGGGAAGTCTGGCACATGAATAGAAGAAAAAAAAGACAAATCCAAACTTAAGCTTTAAAACAACAACAAAAAGTGGAATATAAGAAAACTGGAAGCTGTGGCACAACATCAAAAAAAAAAAAATGTTTTGAGTAACTGTCTTCTGTGAGAGCTGAAAGCTTTTGTTGATGTAAAAGTGTTTCTGTACAACTAAGGCTTACTGGTTAAATATCTGAGGCGTATCTGGCCTTGAACACTTTCCTTATGTATGTTGTAGCTGTAAACAAGATTTCTCAGTCATTTTCATCTTCTCAGCAGCTGCATTAATATGAAACAATGGTCTTGGTGCAAAAATGAAGCAAAACCAAAAAACCAAAACCAAAAAACCCCATAAAATAACCCATAGGTAAGAGGGCATTTGGCAGGATATTTGAAAATGACAGTTCTGCAGGATTCTTTCCCCATGAATCCAGTGACTGCCACATATGGTCCACTGGGGTTACTAGTATGTGCAATATTGTTACTTGCTGCTTTTCTTTTATTTGGAAAGTTTGCTTATAACTCTGATCAAGGCCCCATTTTCATCTTTTAGCCTCTGGTTGTCTGCTTTAAGGTCTGGTAACATCTGAAAGTAAAAAAAGAAGTCATGGTTAACTATGGGAAAGTGAGAAATGAAACAGTGGGATAAGATCTTAATGTAACTGCCAATATTTCTTTCTAGGTATTTTAACAAATTGTTCTTTTGACAAATGTTATACTTTCACCACAAACAAAAAGCAAGTTGCGTCAGGTAAATATATTTTAGTGGCTAAATCAGATGGAATAGGAGGACAGCATGAAAAAGTTATCTTTGTGAAGAAATTTCTAGTTTGTTAAAAAAAAAATCAATCAGCTTCTCTAAGGGCAGGGAGTAAAATCTATGAGACTTTCTGGCATCAAGATTAAGATCTAGTGTATATTAGTATATTCTAGTATTATTAAAAGAAATCAACTGAGAAGCAGCTTTCTGGTTTTTAATGAAATCTCAAAATTTAAAAAAAAAAATTTCTTGTAAAGTATTAAAGCATTTTGCATTGTGTGTATATAGTATGCTCAGTTTACTACTACCTCTTTTGAGAAAACATTTAAACATAGTTCTCATTGGTTTCCGGTTTCCAAGGACAAATACTAGTCTCACTATTAAGAAATTATACTTTCCCAAGTTCTTATATGTTTATTATGTTTATTCTACTAGCTAACAGTAAAATACTGATGAAATGACCTATTAACTTGAAATGTAATAGCAGTATTCTGAACGTAATTTTCAAGCAAGCGTTGAGAGAAAAAAAGGTTTGATTATAAGGAACGACCTCTAATGTACTTCAACATAAAACAAATTAAATAAAATCAAGTTGTCATTAAGATGAAAACAAGCATAATACAATAGATGAATCAGAATGTCTCTGAATAAAAACTAATTTTGGAGGGACAAAGGAAGATTATAATAAAAGGGTTGGACTAGATGACCGCCAGAATTCCTCCTGTAACTTATGACATATCAATTTAAACTTATTACTATATTACAAAGGTGGATGTGTCTGATCAATTCAAAACCCACACTTGAGACTGTTTACAAAGACAAGATAACTGTGAAGTGAAAAAATTCAAACCCTCAAAGCTAACAATCTCAAAACACCTGTCGAGAGTAATTTTGAAGTACATATTTATACAACTGACAAAAATCTTTCATTCTATTCCCTGACTAATGTGACTGCATAAATGTGACTGTTTTAATGTGACTGCAGCTTATCAGTGGCCATGTATAATTAGTGAACACTCTCTAAAAACTCCAAGCAGCAGCATGCAGAATTAAAACAGTTACATGACAGTCTTTAGACACACAGGCATTAATTGTAAAAGCGGGCCCAGCACACTAACACTACAACATAAAACACCTGCCTGGCTCTATCAAGAAGTGTAGCAAATATAAATTACAACTTGACAGCCTGTGGTGGCCCACAGGACCCTGACCGCTTGGCTACCACTCTGGCCAAGGCCCTATTCTCAGTCACCAGTCGCTCATGTAATTGTCTCAGACTTTGAATCTGCTTTATTTGATGTAGGTTCTGCAGGAATCAGAACAATAGAGAAAAATGAATGAGAATGGAAAAGGAAGAAAAAGCCCAATAGGTACAAAGAAAGTACAGTGAATAATAAAAAAAATTAGTCTCAGAAGGAAGTCTCGCCAAGTTCTTTAGAAAGGGAATACCTTCTTAAAGTACACTTTAGAAAAGCAAATGATTAGTTATTACACAGACTAGATACTGTATTTGGAAGTTAAAATCAAAACTATAAAATGAAGTCTAAGTACAGCTTTCAAGTTTTCCCTACAGTAATTTAAACATTACTATACTAGTATTTTATGCCTAACTATTCCCACAAAAGATGGAGATCTTCATCCACCTTTCTGGTGCTCATCTTTTAAAAAGGTGGGCCACATACTTTCTTGTACTTCTACTAGATTTTCCCTCCCTCTTTACATACGATGTACATAAACTTAAAAAACAAAAACCAAACAAAACAATAAACAACAAGAAAAAAACTAGGTTATAGAAAAATGTATGAGAAATCCTTAGCTAGTGAAACATTTTAAGAACAATGAAGTCAATATTATAGTCAATCTTAGGAATATTTTCTATAGCTCAAAGTATGGAACAATTTCTGACTTAAAATTGGTAATGGAGGAACAAATTTATAGCTAACCCATGGAGAATTTCCAAATCTTATGTGACCATTATTTCCCATACCCATAGTTTACAAGTATTGTAAAACTATTATAATTAATGATTGAATTTTAATTTTTTGGTCAGCTTAACTCTGTAGTTAAAATTTATTTTAGTGGTCTGGGAACAAGCTAAAAAAAAGCAAAAAAGAGATGGCATGAGCAATCTGGAATCTGAACTATCAACTTAAATATTGTTACTGCATAAGGGAACTAAAACTTGAATTCATTTTAAGTAGCATAGCTAGCTTACTTTGAGTTCTTCTTCCATTTCAGATATTCTTCTTTCTAGAGCTCTTCGTTCCTAGGATCGAACAATGTGTTAGTATTAGTAATGACAAAATAATTACATTTTTAAAGCTTTTATATATATATACACTGTGAAATAGTGATACATAAATAAAAAAAAATAAAAAAAAAACAAATCAAGAGCAGTGTAGATAGAATGTGTAGATAGAAATGTGATGCAGGTGATGTGTAGAAAGCTTTCTAAACTTTGAAAAAACTAAAAATCAAGACCTGTTTTTAATATATTTCTATTAACAGATAATCTTTTCATTAAAGGATTGAAAAGCTGATACGCAAAATTGCTTCATACCATGTCTGTTTTAGCTGTTTACATAAACTACGTTAGGTAAAACTATAGAATAGATTATACCACTCCAAAGATGAATAAATTCATATGGAAGTTTAAGTAAACCAAACCCACATATGCACACACAAAAAGAAACCCCAAATAATTATGCTAAAGTGGTATAAGCAAAGAAGCAGACAAGCAAATGTGAATAAAATCTATACTAGGCTTAGACAATTTGAGAGCTCTACACTATTCATTTCTCCAGATCAATTATTTTTCCTTAATGATAATTTAAGCAAAAATTTGTAGAGGCTTACTTCTAAGTTGATTTCTTTGTGCAGCATTAAGGCAGTGAATCTAATTTAAAAGCAGTTGCATTATTTTGTTATCTTTTTTCAAAGAGTGATATGCAAAAGCAGCATACAGTATATTATGGCAGCCTAGGTTTGTTTTTTGAATTAGCATACTGAGGCATTATGCAAAATGCAAGCAACAGTAAACTGATGTGCTATAAAACTTTGGTTAGGTCATACCGCCCAGAAGATACTGACTCTTGCCGGTCACCTTTCAGATACAAACCATTTGAATTTAGTTTAATCATAACAAAGCTCTTTTTATGACAACTTTTTCCCAATTAGTAACTATTGTCAATCTTTAGTAAAAGCGTTTACTGCCATTGTTATTGTCTCATGATTTTATTTAACTGATTTTTAAAACCTACTCTAGCAAGTCTATACACATTCTTACAAGCAACTTACTATTTCAGTATTGGAATGCTAAAGAAACCTCACACACACAAAAAACTTTATAAATTACAAATTATATTAATAGCACTGGCTCCTGGTAAAGAAGACTATTAACTCTTTTCATTAACCTAGATATTTAAATGTTTTTCAAAGCATTTTTATAAATATCATTTCATATATTTTGAAAACCACTTTATAAGTTAGAAAAAACATGTTTTATTATTGTAACATGTCAATGTAACCATGTAACAAATTCAAATGGTGCTGTACTGACAAAAACATTAAATGGCCCTAGAGCTTCTGATCGGAAACTTTTTTTGTGTCATGGATGTCTGCCTTGAGAAGTCTGGTGAAACCTTATGGGCACCTCAGAGTAATGCTTTCCAAAACAAAGGAAACCAGTTATAGTGAATTACCAATCATAATGAGAATGGCCCTATCCTAGAGGGAGGTGTCTCTTATGTGAAATGTAGATCCTCTATGAAGGCCAAAGGGAAGAATCAAAAATGGTAAGTCATGATTAGGTTCTGACTTGCATCTGAAGAAACACTGACCACATCAAAGAATAATTGAAGTAACATGACAAATAATGAAAGGACAAAGTGAATCAAGGGACTTTTTAAGTGACTAGTCGAGCTTGGCAGGTACAGTAGAAAGGTTCCTGGTTAAATACTGGAAGTCCTGGCCTTCCTGGGTGGTAGCTCCCCTCTCCCCCCATTTAGACCTTGCTTTATCTTTATCTATGAACTTGGATGGATAAGATGCTCTTGAATACCTATGAGTAAACGACATTTTATTTAATAAAATACTATTTTTTAATTTCCTCTCTAATTACAAATAAAAACAATTAACATTCTCTTTTTTTAAAATTAAAAGTTTTGAGTCCCAAATTCTTTCTTTCCTTTCCCCTCTCCCTCCCTGAGAAAGTAAGTAATCTGATAGAGGTTACACATGAGCAACCATGTAAAAATATTTCCGTATTAGAACTCAATATTTTATAGATTATTTGTAGTAGGAGGTCAAGAAATTTAAGTTAGTGTCAGTGTGTGAGTTTGTGTCTGTGACTGCCATGAAAACACAGATTTAGTATTATTTGTAATTCTGAGGTATCTATATGTCTTTTTTTCTGATCTTGTTAAATACTGGCAAATATATAAATGATGACTATATTAGTTGTGTTTTAGAAATAAATAAAACTTAATATTAAACCATTGAAAGGATACAAAATGGCTATTAGGCATTAATAAGAAATTTATATTTTCTTAGAAATTTCTAATAACCAAACTATTAAAGTAATGCCTTTTTCATTAATAACCTGATTATACAATTGTGTCTCCAACCAATTCAAACAATTTTATTTATTAAAAGTTGAAAATTTAATACAGCTAATAATTTTGACATACAGGATACAATTTTGTATATAAAACACATGAAAATACTACATTTAAAGTTTATAACAACTTTAAAAAAACCTTTTCTGTTTTTATAATTCTGTTTCTACACTAGGGAGGAAAAAAATTCCTACTATTCATGGTTACTAAATCTATAAATCAAGAGAATATAGCTGCTACAGTTGGAAGAATAATTATATTTTTCAATTAAAAAAAATTCCATTTATCTTTATGAAAGTTTAACATAAGGTACTCATAATGGAAGATTTAAAGGTTGTTTCTTCTAAATCACACAGTTTAAGGGAACAGGCTTTGAGAGCAAAGAATGAGCTTTAATTTTGAAGACAGCGCGAATTACATCAAATTGGGTATTTCTTTAAGTATAGTACTCTAAATGGTATGAGATGATAGTATTTAAGAACAATCTTTAATTCACTAATTTCAGGATCAAGAAGAAAACACTTTTAGTATGTAGTATTTTAGGCTACAAATTATTACAGATTTTAAAGGGCTAATGAATTTATAGGTTTTACAAACTTCAGATTCAATTTCATTGGTAGCCAAGGGGAAAAATAATTCTCATTTCATCAAAATATTGGAAGCTTACCCTTTTTTCCATTTCCAGAAGTGACCTGTCAGCAAATCTTTCTTGTCTCTGTAATGTAAAGTTAATATATTAAAAAAGAGAGAGAGAGAGAAAGAGAGAGAGAGAAAGAAGAAATGGGACCAGCTGTGGGACAGCTAGGAAAACTCATCTTCCCAAGTTCAAATCCTAGGGGAAAAACAGCATAACATAATAACTATTAAAAGAAAGTGCGACTGCAATCCAAGCACATTATCTAAAAAAGCTTAAAGGAAGTAAAAAAAAATTTTAACTAAACATATTTACTGAACAACACAATTGTTTTTCTTTTTCTAGATAGGTGGTAGAAAGAAAGTGACTGAGAACATCTTTTTTGTCATAACTTCTATTGCTATTTCTTTTGTTTGCTTTTGGGTATAATAATAAGACTAGTAACACCTAACATTTATTTATATAGTGTTTGTTAGGAAGTGATTTACAATTATGTTCTTTCATCCTCCTAACAATCTTGTAAAGAGGAGGGTTTGAATAAAGAATTAGCCAAGAATAAAAAACAAAGTTAATAGGGAAATATCAAAAAGTACACTGAAATGAATAAGAAAAATGGTATCAAACTCTCACATTTTAATCTGGCTCTGCAGTTGATAACTTCAGGCCTAAGGATAAATATTAGGCCCCTGGAGGCTACTTAACTAATTCCTATGATTCTGTCCCCACCAACATTTTGAGCTTAAAGGAAAAAAAAATATTGTGAGAGGATAGGCTCACAATCTTATTGCAGCAAAAAAAAAATGTGGTACTTCCTTATTATCTCTGAATTATTTTCTAACTTTACCAAAAAAAGGAATCTATTGCATCAAGATCCCATAACTTTAGTCAGAACAATTGCTGGAGACAATCCCAATCCTATTTTTTAGAATGCCTGAATGAAAATATGATATTCACAGTCATTTAGAGATGAAAAAGAAGAAAGAACAAACCTGGGTGGCCTTTTCCAACTGCAGTTTAAGCTCTGTCAGTTCCATATTTGTATCATGTAGCTGTGTTTTCAGTTTTTCATTTTCAGCTAGAATTTGTTCATAAAGCTAGGACAAAAGATAGGGTAATTAGAGACTAATTATCTTTCTGATCTATTATTTCTGTCCAAGCATTAAGCATCTCATCCCCATAACTGCTCTGCTAATTAGAGAAAATAGAAGACATGTTTACTATAAAAGTTTAACTTAAAATTACTTTTGTTTGTACCCAGAGGTTGTAAATAATTCTCAGATCAAGTTATTCATATAAAAATTGTTATTTTTATGAACTGTAAGGGTCCTTTAAATGGGCGGACACAGCGCAACAGGAGATTGAGTGCCCCAGGAAGTAATCTCTGTGGAGATTACAGGGCAGTCCTGTGGGTGGGATCCTAGCCATATTGAGATAGCTTTGTAATGGGTGACAGCTCTCTCGCTGGTTGGCTGTGTATGTGACCTCACAGGCCCTTTATAAGCCCACTGCAGACAGCAGTCACTTTCTTTAACCTGGCTCCCTAGCCTGAGGTAGCTGAGCAAGCTGATGGATAGCCGAGAGAGGTAAGGAGTTTGGTAGTGAACACGTGGGTCATCAGACCAAATGTTCACTAGGGAGCTAACAAGTCAGGGTATTATGTGAGTATGTATAATAAAGGCTTTTAAGATTACACGTGGCTGTTCTTGAGCATGCTACCGGTTTTTAAACTACAGATTCAAGAAATTGTGGCCAGAGACCTTTGAAGACCTCAGAGGAGGCGAGCTGGGTAGAGTTGACACTGCAAAGGTCAGTGGTCAAAGGTACTCTGTTGGGCTTAGGACAGACTGGTAATAGTAACTACCAGGAAGACATGCTACAATGAACAGAAGAAAAACTTGTCTGTGGGAGCTGGTAAACATAGCATGTATAAAACGGGGACAGAAAAATATTAAATACTTTATAAGATTGTTGAAAGGGAAAATACTTTGTAAATTTTTGATATGGATGTCTGATTTCATTGACTCCTAGGTTGGCTGGTCATGTAAAGTACTAGAGAAATGTGAACTCTGTATTAGTAATATTGGATTTAGATAGAATTCTGTAGCTGTATGATGCATTTAATATTTTTTGCCTTATGTTATTTGCCACCTGAACAACTGCTCTTAGTAAGCTATGACCTCCTAGTTGTAAGAATCACATCTTTCAAAAAACACCTTACATGCCACCTTACACAAAATGGGCCTTTAGTAAATCTTTATTACATAGTTTGTTTAAACTTACTGATAATACAATATAACAAATACATTATTTGGTGAAACAGCTAGGAAGTTTAGTAAATAGTTCCAGGCTTGGAATCAGGAAAATTCATCTTTTCAAGTTCAAATCCAGCTTCAGACACTTACTAGCTGTGTGGCCCTGGCAAGTCACTTAACCCAATTTGCTTGTTTCCTAATCTGTAAAACAATACTGGAGAAGAAAATGGCAAACTGCTCTAGTATCTTTGCCAAGAAAACAAAACCCAAAAGGGGGTCATGAAGAGTTGGACACGACTGAAAAAAAAGTAACCATGGAATACCTAAGCCTTAACTAATTTTTGTACTGTATTTAAAATATACACAATTTGTAGTACTGCTAGAAAGGTGAGGGGAAATAACCATCAAAAGACTTGAGTTCTCCATTCCCTTATATTTGAAAAAGGTATAGATTATGACTCAGAATTATCTTTTTCTGTTGACCATCCTCAAATTTCTAATTCTGTTACTTCCTAATAGTTACTCATTAGGTAATTTGTACCATTCTTGTACCTAATTTCTCAGTTCTTAACATTCCTTGGGAAAAATTTATATACTATAACCCTTAATTTTCTTGTGCTGGCAAAGACTTATAGTCTACTTAATGGCCAGCACCACATAATCACGTCTATTTATCTTTGCCTTCTTATACCACCTACCTATTTCAGGTAGAATTAAGGTCATAGAGAGTAAGGGCCAAAAACAACCATGCTCCTGTCACTCCCCCTCCCCCACCAAAATGTCATGTATTCTCCTACATCCACTATAAAATGTTTATATTAGAAGGCAAGTATTATTCTCAATAGCAAAAGATGATTTGACTTTACCTATTAGAGATCAGATGGGCAAAATACCTTTTTAAAATCAGTCGAATCTTCTCTTTCTAGTCTACTAGAGTAAAGTTTTCTTTCTTCCAAGTAACTGTAAGACCCAGATCGACTCAGCAAGGAATCACAACGCTCGCTAGATGATGTTGAACTTGTGTCATGTCTTCAGAAGGAAATAAACTGATAAGTTAAAATTATGATGACAACTTCCAATGTTATTACATAAAGATGTATTTAATTCATATATATTCACAAAGAAGACCACGACTAAATGTAAACAAACTTGGCAAACCAATATAAAATGTCAAAATTAAATCTGTTGACTCTGAGCTTTTAAAGTCATGGTCTCAATACAGAAATTAGTGCTTTTGAAAATTATGCTTAAAGTAACCAATAAAACCAAATATCTTCCTTTTAAAAAATGTTTCAAAATACAAAAATCAAAAAGTAAAACATTCAACTATATATGCTGAGTATGTTTATCTTGAGAAAGAATCCAAAATAAAACATTTTTATCATTCTATTTGAATTCTGGTCATTTTTCAGAACAACTTTCTGGGCTAATGTAACAGTTAATAGCAGCAGGATCTGCTTATGAATTTGATCTTTGTCTTACAGACTTGTGGAAAGTGGTGAGATCTATTTAAGTAATTGTAATTAAGATGTGTGAATAGGAAGTTTATTTCTCTTGGAATGTAGTTTAGACTAGAGGTACGAGAGCTAAGCACTGTGATAAGTGTTCAAGAGATATAAAACTGTTCCTAGCCTCAAATTCAGTTTAATCAAAGAGACAACACGTATAAATGACGATGTAAATACAACACACAACACAACACACACACACACACACACACACACACACACACACACACACACACAATGGAAAGTAACTTCAAATAGGAAAGCACTAACATCTAGGGAATGTATGGACTTAACTTTTTTTGTCATAAACTCCTTGGGAAATCTGGTGAAGCTTATGAACTTTTCAAAATGTTTTTCAATATATAAAATAAAGCCTACACAATAACTAAGGAAAACATTTCTATTGTAAAACAATAATTTAAAAAAGAGGGACTGGAAAAGGCCTCCTGCAGAAGATGAAATGTGAGTTAAATATTAAAGGAAGCTGAAGTCGAAGTGAAGAGTAGGTAAAGGGGATAATTAGTAAAGAGGCACAATGCCAAGATACAGTGTCATGAGTATCAGTAATATGGCAGGCATTGCTGGACTATCAGTGATGGGGGTTGAGATCCCTTTAAGATTCCTCTCTGACTGCCCATGGCTGACCTTGATTCACAAATCATGGTCAAAAGCACCCTTCTGAATATCCAGGCCCAGCCCCACCATCAGCTCAGCTTCCCCAGCCCTCAACTGATCTGAGCTAACTGAAAAGCCCGCCAAGAACTTGGGGGTACCACCCATCATTTTCTAGGTATAAAAGAAACGAGCCAGAGCGCTCTCTTTGCAGAAGCCCTCCCTGCCAACACATGGCACCCTTCCAGCCATGTAAGGGTTCTTGCCTGCCCAGCAGCCACCTCTGGCCCTGGCGTCTTTCTAATTGAACTTTACTTCCAAATTCCTATCATAAACCTTTTATTTATCAATCTAGGTTTTGGGCCTGTAAATTCATTTATAGGGGACACTGCACATCATGGGATTATCTTACTATCTATGTGCCAAGAAACGGGGTTCCCCCTTTCCTTTCCCTCATTGTTTGGTGGCCCGCCAGGGACCCCGAAAATTGTTACCCCGAAAACTAACCTTAACCTTTTCAGGTCTCTCAGAACCAATCTTCGTCCTTAGCAGTTTGAGCACCTTCCAGGAAGAATATCTGTGTTCCTACCCTCGTCTCACTCTATCTCTAAAACATAGGGCACCCAGACCAGATTTGGGGTGCGAGCAAAAGTCTCCTGTGGAGACTACTTGCTTTTCAGGAAAAAAGTCCTCTTTTTGTCTCACTCTGTCTCTAGAGGCTGCTTCTAGAGCTAAGGCATTTCTAATCCCTTTATCTCACCAGAAAAGCCTGCCCTCAGGCCGCAACTGCAACAAAGGGGAAAGTGTCTCTTCTTCACCTCTCCCCCAACCACATGGCAATCCCTCCGGGGTCCCAGGCCAACAGTCTCCTTGATCTTTTCTGGGGGAAAAAAATCTGTGTTTGAGTCCCTCACACTCCACCGTAGTGGTAGCCATGAGGAGGAAAAGTTTGGATCGGGGTGAACCTGAACTTGGAGATGTGTCTCTACCCAACTGTGTGAGCCCCCATTCTCCTGAGCGTCACCATCTCCACCCTGGATGACGCTCCACTTTTAGTCTGTTTCCGAGACCTGTTTTCTCTAGGCTTCACACTTTGGATTCTCAGCTGGCCTTTCAGCCTGGAGAACACTGACTGGGGACAACTGACCAGAACACACCCTTGATGTCTTGCTGCCAACCCCCACACCTCACGCCTTACCATGAAACCCCAAATCTCTACTACCCTTGTCAGCTCGAAGCAGTTAAAGAGGAGACCGATGCCCCTTTTCCCAAATGCATCTGGAGGTGATGGTTCGAGGGGACCCCGCTACTCTGAAGATCTTTAGAGAAAATCTTCAACCTTGCTTTAAATGAAGGACACTGACCCAAATTTTCTTTTCTTCTTAAATGAATTTAAGTCTCAACTGTTTAAGGGGGGAAATGATGGGGGTTGAGGTCTCTTTAAGATTCCTCTGACTGCCCATGGCTGACCTTGATTCACAAATCATGGTCAAAAGCACCCTTTTGAATATCCGGGCCCAGCCCCACTATCAGCTTAGCTTCCCCTAGCCCTCACCTGAGCCAACTGAAACTTGGGGGTACCGCCCATCATTTTCTAGGTATGAAAGAAATGAGCCAGAGCGCTCTCTTTGCAGGAGCCCTCCTTGCCAACACATGGTATCCTTCCAGCCATGTAAGGGTTCCTGTCTGCCCAGTGGCCACCTCTGGCCCTGGCGTCTTTCTAACTGAACTTTACTTCCAAATTCCTACAATAAACCTTTTAGGTTTTCAGGACTGTAAATTCATTTACAGGGGACAGTGCACCTCATGGGATTATCTTACTATCTATGCACTGAGAAACAGGGTTCCCCCTTTCCTTTCCCTCATCATAAGTAAAGAGCATTAAAGTATAAAAAGATTAGAAAAACAGAACAGGGCAAGTTGAAAGGCTTTACAACATGCTAGAGAGGGGATTTTATATTTGACCCTAGAAGAAGTCATTGGTAGTGGTAGGAAGGAAAAACATGGTCAGGACTATGTTTTCGGAAATCACTTTAGGAAAAGAAGAGCCAAGAGGCAGGAAGACTAACTTAGAAGGCTAGGAGGGTAGCTGTTCGAGGGGAAAGAAGGAGACAAGATGGGGAAAATGTTGTGAAAATAGGAATGACAAGATATAATAATGGATTTTATATATCTGAAGCAAAATTTAATCAAGGAAATGAAAGGTTGTAAGCCTAAGTAACTGGAAGGATTGTGACACTGTTAATAGTAAAAAATAGATTGTAGGAGAATTGAAGGCTGGGATTGTTCACTATGAATATGATGAATTTTTTAGAAGACTAAGGACATTGATTTAAAGATGTCCAAAAAGTAGTTGGGCTCTGGAAATATACTAAAGCTGAATATAAAGACCTGGTAATCATTTGCATAAATATAATAAAAGCCATGGGAGTTGATGAGTTCATCATGTGAGACACTACATTATAAAAGCAACAAGATCTAGCATAGAACCCTGGGGGACATCACAAATGGGGACATAAAGACATACAATGAGCCTATAACAGTTGGAGGGCCTTATATAAAAGTCCAGCAAAGGAGATGGAGAAGGAACAATTAGGCAAAGGAGATGGAGAAGGAACAATTAGGTAGGTGGGAAGAGAACCAAAACAGATTATAAAGTAAGGGATTAAACAGAATAATCAACAGTGTCAGGAGTCACAGAGATGGGGACTAGGGATGATCAATAAAAATAAGTACTGAGAAAAAGCCATTGAGTTTGACAATCAAGAGATCATCCACAACTCTGAAGAGGACAGCTTCAGATGAAGAAGACAGAAGCCGGAAAACAGAGGCTTAAGAAAAGATGAGAGGAAAGGAAGTGGAGACATCTATTTGGTCTAGATGAATTTCTGAAATAGTTTAGCTGAGAAAGTGAAGAGAATGTTTTACAATACTATATGTGGATGATAGGATCAAGGAGGATTGTTGTTATTTTTTGAAAAAATGAAAGAACCTGATTAGCAGGAAAAGCCAGCAAACTGGGAGAAAGTAGAAAAGAAAGTTAGGATAAATGTGAGATTGATAGTAAAGGCAATCTACTGTAGAAGATAGATGGGAGTATGGAAGCATATAAGGCAGCTAGATGGCACATTGGACAGAGTCATCAGGCCTGGAGGCAAGAAAACCTGAGTTCAAATTTGACCTCAGAACTTAGTAGTTGTGTAACCCTGGGCAAAGCACTTAGCCCTGTTTGCTTTTGTTTCCTTATCTGTAAAGTGATCTTGAGAAGGAAATGGCAAATTATTCCAGTGTCTTTGCCAAGAAAACCCCAAATGGGGTTGCCTAACCTCAGAGATGGCTTAAATGAGTGATCAGGAACTGAGAAACTCTATAGAGAAATGAATATCTACATATAGCTCTTGCGTTACATAAATTCATCTCACATAAATTTGACTTGCAGTAATGATTCTGCAGCCATAGGCAAGGGGTACTCCCATCCAGGCACTGAAGTCAGCCTACAGAGCCCCAGAAGGTCCCAAGGAGTCTCAAAGAGTAGAGGGTGAGATCTGAGGAATGGCCCACCAATCCAAAGCAAGAACTGTTTTTTTTTTTCCCCCCCCTTCTGCTCACTTTGGTGGTTCATGAAGGATACAGATAGTAGGAGTAATCTATAGTTTATATAGTATATATAATATATATACTATAATAATATATATATAATATAGTATAATAATATAATATAATAATATTATATATTATTATATTATAATTATATATAATAATATAATAATATAGTATATATAATATATATACTAATAATCTATAGTATATATAGGTGAGATAAGCAAAAGGACAAGGCCCAAAACATTTCCTAACAGAGGACAGTACTGAAATAATTTAACAAAAATTAGGAAGAGGAAATGGAGGTTGTTAGTGCTAGTACAAGAACGATTACCTAAAGAAAATAAAGGATAGAGGAAACAGAGAATGAAAAGTATAGTTCACATCAAAATAGAGGGGAAAATGAACTAAAAACGATTATAATTATGTAAAGCAATTTACAAATACTAAAGTAGAACACTTGCAAGAGATGGTAAGATTAAGTCTTTCTGTATAGTAGAGGTAAGAAAAATAGGTTATAGGAATTGTGTAGTAAGGTTAAATAATTTCAAAGTGACTTCATTAATGTGTGTGTTTTTTTTTTTTTTTTTTTTGTTTTTGGTTTTGTTTTTGTTGTTGTTGTTATTTTTGCTTTTTGGTCTTATGACTCAAATTTAGATAGCATTTTAAAAGACAAAACCAGGTATCTCAAAATAATTAAGTCTTTTATGACTTTTGGCCAAAATGGTACTCTGGATAGAAATAGTCCAAGTCCTATATTTTACATACAATGACACAACCAAATTTTGTATCAGATCAAATATCAAGAAGTAACTATTTCCACTACCGAACCACATGCAGTCAGCCAAGAGAAAATTTAAGGTGGCTGCCAGGAAAACCAGCCCCAAAGCAGATATGAGGTTCAGAGAACATAGAAAGTAGAAGGAGAAGGTTCTTCCAGAAAGACACAGAAGTCAAAAAGGCCCACTAAGATGCAATGGGGCATACCCTGGAAGCCATATAGAGGGGCTAAAAAAAACCAGATGAAGCTCTAAAGATCTAGCACTCTGATTCTTAAACATCTAGGGATGCAATTAACTTTAGGAGGCAAAGCTCAGAGAGAAACCCAGTGGAATTAAGGTTGATACCAAACACCCCACCCAACAGTACAACAGGAATGGAACCTGGACTGGTTGAAGGACTAAATTCAGGAATGAAAAGCAGGGAGATAAATAAATTAAAGAAAATACAAATGAGTGCAAAATATTAAAAATCTAAGAATGCCCAAATTAAGTAAATAGTAAGTATTCTGTAACAAGTGCAGGCAGAGATCCAAAGGGAAGAACTTGCTTTTTCACAAGAACATAAATATACTGAAAAGAATAAGATTTTTAAAAAATGAAATAAAAGCTCTGGAGGAAAGAATGAAGAAAATAAGTAACTCTGAAGAGAAAGAGGGAAAACTTACCAAAGAAGATGACTTCCTGAAAACTAGGATAGACCGAACAGAAATTAATAACAAGAAACATTAGACAAAAATCAAAAGACCGAAGAAAGAAAACTAAGACATCTGATATAATTTAAAAGCAATGGATCCCTGAAAATCAAGATTTATTAGAACCACAAAGGAAAAACCTCACATATTTCATAGCCAAATTCAAGAGCTCCCACTAAAAAAATTTTTTTTTCTCTGTAAGAATCCAGAAAGGAATTCAAGTAATAAGGAATTATAATTATGGCAGGGGCAGCTAGATGATGAAATGAATAGCATGCCAGGTCTGGAGTCAGACTTCAAAAAAGAGTTCAAATCTGGCCTCAGACACTAGTTGAGTGACCCTAGTCAAGTCATTTAATCCTATTTGTCTGTTTTCATATTTATAAGTGAACTGGAGAAGAAATGGTAAATCACTCCAGCCTCTTTCCCAAGAAAACCCCAAATAAGGTCATGAAGAGTCATGAGGTCATTGAATTTGACTGAAAAATGACTAACGAACAATGATGAAAGACCTGGCAGCTTCTATGAATGAGAGAAGATTCTGGAATATAAGATTCCAAAAGGCAAAAAGAGAAAAGCCCACAATGGAAAAACAGCTTATCTTGTGTCCCAGAAATCTAAATATGATTTTAGGGGAGAAGACGACCTTTAATGGAAGAGAGGCTCTTCATTTCTATGGAATAGATCAGAGCCAAACAGGACTTTAAATGCAAACACAAAACTTAAGAGAAAACTAGAAGAAAAAATTTGAATAGAATTCAAAGAGTTATTGAGGAAGCTAAGAAAAACAAAGGGTATAAAGGAAGACTGGTTCTGTTCTAAAGATTTTAAGATGGAAAAATGAAGGGAAATTAAAAAAACAGGGTAAAAATGTAGAAGGTAGGGACATTAGGAAGTGAAATTGTTTGTTTCTTGTAATTAGTGTATACGTGACTAACACCATATATGCATGAAAGAAAAAGTTAGGAGAAGCTGGCCCTCAAGTTGAAACTCATTCTTTTGGTGCTAGACTGTATATGTGCAAATGTTCTTCTTTGTTAGCCATTATATTCAGAATGAAAAATGAAATTATCAAAAAAGGAGTGGCTTGCTTACTTTAGGTGGTGAAAACCTAAATAGATAGCAAATGTCATTGTCATTTTAAAGATGAAGAAATCAAAAGTTATTAAGTTCAAAGAGCTAGCAAATGGTCTTAGAGTAAGATCTTTTTGGTTTGGTGATTTAAAAAATTAGACATCATTATCTTCTATTTTTATAGAAAAACAAAATTAAAAAAAAATTTTTTTTAAACTCTAAAGGTTTAAAAATAGAGAACTGTTAGAGCAGGGGATAAATGCCAAAGGCTGCTATTTACCTTTAGGTTAAAAAATATATAATCCTATATCTGGCTTAAAACCCATCATAACCTGGTATTTTCCAACCTTTATAATGTTCTTTCACTTTCCTCCACTCATTTGGTTACACAGAGATGTGAGCCTTCTTGTCCTATTTTCCACACTTTCACTGTTTGCTTTTCAGGACTAGAATTCTCTCCTTCCTCCATTCTCTATTTTCCTGGCTTCCTTCAAGTACCAGCTAAAATCCCACCTTCTATAAAAAAGCCTTTCCTGATCCCATTTAATGCTAGTGTTTTTCCTCTTTCTGATTTGTAATTTAACCTGTATATATCATATTTGTACAGAATTGTTTGCTTATTTTGAAGACTGAAAACTATGGGAGAAGGGACTGTCTTTTTCTTTGCAACTTCAGTGACTAGCAGTGATTAGCACACACTAGGCATTTAACACATGCACATGCTTGTTAACTTGACTTGCATCCCCTTTGATAGCTGATAAAACTAATCAAATTTTAAAGAACTGAAGAAAATGTTAAATTTCATAGGTTATTGAAACTATTTTAGAGCCTCCTTCCCCACCAAATTCAGGTTCAGGGATCTAATGCATTACAGTAGGGGTAGGGAATCTTTTTTTCTGCCAAGGGCCATTTAGATATATAACATCATTTGTGGGACATACAAAACTATCAATTTAAAAATTCAAGCAGTGGGAGGTTATTGTGGGAGCTTTCTGCTCATCACTGCTTGCGGTTGCTTTAGTTAGGACCTGATGAAGTGATTTTGTGAGGTTTATATGGTTATTCAGTGGGATGTTCCCTATCACTGTACTAGAGTGATTTTAAAATCTGAAACATCTAGTAGGGCAGAAAAGGAGAAAACAGATTTTCCTTCTCTTTTTTGGATACAATAAAAATGATCTTTCCAGATATCTATTTCACTAGAAAGCAAAAAGTGCTCATCCTTATGTATTTGCTGACAAAGGCAAAATGAAATCTTAATGTTTCCTTACAGAAAAACCCTTTAAAACATATACAATATTTAAAAATATACAGATATGCATCAGACGGAAAATTCAGTTAAACAAAAAGACAAGGGCAGAATTTCCCTTGAATTGAGAAGAGGTAATTTTTTTTTTTTTGTAATATGAAAAATATACACATATACATTTATGCATGTGATCATGTCACAGTACATATTCAAATGCACTATTGTCAAGTTAACCTTAAATTAGCATAATATATCTTGTCTAACAAAATAGGCTTCAAATAGTTAACATTGGAAAAAAAGGAAGAGAGTTATGTTCTTCCCCCTTCCCAATTACATGTAAAAACCATTTTGACCATTAAAAAAAAAAGAGATAATTTCAAATTCCCTCATTCTTTCCTCTCTGCTTTCATTGAGAAGGCAAGGTTATATATGTGCAGTCATGCAGAACATATTTCAATATATCATGTGAAAGAAAATACAGAATATAGAGGGGGAAAAAAGTATGCATCAATTCATTCTCTAGAAATAGAGAGCATTTTAAAAATCATAGGTCCTTTCAGAATTGTCTTGGATTATTATATTGCTGGAAGTCATTCACAATTGATCATCATAGATATTGCTGTCACTGTGTACACTTTTCTCCTGGTTCTGAGCATCTGATCATTTTTTTATAGCACAACAGGACTGTGGGCTATGCTCTTGTGACAGAAGAATCACACAAATGCTGATGTACAAATGATGCTTTGAGAGAAAAGAATCACACTGTGTTCTGGAATTGGAATTCAATTTTCTGGAGTTGATATATTTTATGCATTTGGAGCTTTAGTTTTCTATTATTTAGTGAATCTTACTAGGAAGAATATATAGAAGTATATAAAATATTTTAAGTTTCAAACTTTTATGTAAATAATCTAGCATATATCTCACGGTCCCTTGTTTTTGTTTGGTTGTGTTTTTTTTTTTGTTGTTGAATATTATTTAACTAATTTGCCTGTATTCCATTCCCTCCTACATATTCTGGCAGTGTAGAATATTCTTTTATTATACAATTTCATTTCCTTTGAATTTGAAGATCTTTCTTCTGGTAACTAACAGAAATTGTTTCTAAAATAAATTGTTTTAAACTACTATGTGTTTTGGAGTTTGAGGCCCGGAAGAAATCTATAAATTCTTGCAATGCCATTTCATTTTCTAGATTCAGAAATTCTGCAAAGTTCTCCTGAATTTATGGCATTAAGGTTTTATTGTCCTGTCACGTCCTAATGTGAACTATGATTTTTTAACGCTATCATTGGAGATCAGTATGTTCTTACTTACACAGTGAGTTTATTTTCTTTTAAATTTTTGTTCGCCTCTTCTAGATTGTTTTTTTCATCTATGTATTTGCATTGTTGAAACTTGCCATTGCAGAATCTAGTTTTTCCCTTTGCTATTTCTGCTGTGCAGAGTATTTGTTTTTACAACTCTCATTTTTCTTTTAAAACATTGACACAGTATGTTGCAATTCTATGTTCTCCTCAAATTCCAAAAGGTTATCTGTCTCATCAAATTTGGATCATTTTTGTTTTGCAAATGTCTGAATTAATTTATAGATTTAGGACCATGTTTCTCTTCCCTGTTGATTTATCTATTTGTGTCTGAGGCCTGAGTTTTCTTTTTCCTGAGGACTCTAGTAATTTCAAACTTTCCCTCCTCTTATTTTCTCCTATTGCTCACTTTCCGACTTGCTGATCCTCTTCCTCAAATGGTAGTATCTTTGGGGGCTGAATCTCAAAACATCTCAGCCTCCTCTCACATCAGCTTAGGTCTCTATCTCAAATGAATATAGGGTAGATAGAACCGATCCCAGCTCTCCCCATCTGTCCATGTCCTACTCCCCTTATTCTTCCTTTCATTGACTGGGAAATGGCAATTCAATTAACTGCCATGTTGGTGCTAAGAGGTTAATTTTTGTTTGAATCTGAGGTTCTGAAAGAACAGGGGTGGGAGGCAGGATGTCTGCCTCTTTCACTCTGTTCCTGAAGCTCCTTAAGAAATTTTTTTATAACAAAGGATGTTGCCTGCTACATGGTCCCAATAAGCCTAGAGTACTACAGAAGTATGCTGGCTGCCTGTGCTGGTCTGAGGGGGCTTGAAAACTTGGAGCCAGGATCTCCAAGGTGCCAAAAAGAGAAGGAAAAGACAGGGTATAGGTTTGGGTTTTCTTTCAGGCATTCTGTGAGATGGCTAGTCCAGCCTTGCCACTGTAGTTTGAGAAATGGGGAGAATTGCTTAAGAAAGCTCTACATATTTATTTTTCCCCTTGAGCTTTCTTTTGAATCAAAAGAAGCATGGAGAAAAGGTTTGTTTTTTTCTTTGGTGCAAAATGTTTGTTTTGGAGAGGTCTGAAAAGTTAAGGGAATTGAGAGAATAGGCTTTATTTATCTTGTTTATCAAGTGACTCAGAAATATATTTATTTATCCTAATATTAATCCTAAATATTAACAACTCATTTGCTGTGATGTTAAAGACCATAATAAGATATCAAGGAAGTCAGTTCACTTCTCTGGGCCTCTGTTTCCTCATCTGTAAGATGGACTTGAACGATGAGCATGCCTCCAAACAGTCCTTCCAGATTTGGAGCTTCGATCTCCATTGTTTGAGTCAGTTAATATGTTACATATGGAAGAAAGCCTGTATTACTCCCTAACATTATTGTGGGGAAAGGACTCTAACCAATTTTAATACACCAGAGAAATGAGTTATTCTGTCAAGAAATCTTTCACATAAAAGTTCATGAATGCTATCATTCTATTCTTTTATAAGTAATGATCAAATAGGTTATTTTGGGGAATTTAACAATTGTATTTATTACAACAAATTACACATAATAGTGTCAATTATGTCTTACCAATTCTAGGATATACCGAAACTTCTTTTTTTAAAAGTACAGGGGAATGAGTTAATAGCATATATTTTTGACTGCTCTGAGATAACAGTAAAGGGAAAAATGATAGGTTGCTCTTACTTTAAAAAATATTTTTTAATGAGAGAAATATTATCAAACAGGGAAGTTTATCAAGAAAAAAGGTTCGAAGTTCAAACTTCCTTATAGTTTTTCAACCCAACCCATGAAAAGTTGAACACCTAAGAAGTTAAAAATAGTAAATGTTTTATTAATATTAATAGACATAGTGGGGTTTTTTGGGAGGGAAAACTTACAACATATAGTTTTTGTGCTGTCTGTACAGACTTTCAGGTCTCTTGGACCTTTTGACCAATCAACGTAAAGTTTTAAAAATGTCTATTTTACTGGTGCATAAAAGGGCATGAACTTAAAACATTGCAAATCCATGATATGACTTCTTCCCCCTCTTTCCCAAGGAAGCCTTGCAATTTCTGATCTCCACTGAGAAGTTACTTGTACCTGGCATGCAAGGCCTGAACATCTAGAGGCTTCCAACACCTGGTGTTACTCTAACCTGAGAATCAGCCTAGAGTAGGAAACAGTACACTTAACTTGGAGCCTCAAACATGAAGTTGTAAGTTACTACCTTAACCTGAATGTGACAGCAGAAAAGGTATCAACCTAAATTGGGATATAGTGTTTCCTCATGTGAATATCACACACTTAAGGCACAGTTCCTCCCTCCACATTATTAAAAGTTAAAGAACAATATGAATGATCTGGAATATTAAGCGATTTGTACTTTTTATATCTTTACTAGAGGAGCTCTCCTCGGGATGATCTTCAGGAGACTAAGGACAGAGTGAGAAAGCATGGATAAGCTGCAAATACCCACATTGATTGGATAAAAGATTCACTAACATACTGAATTGTATTGTTTAGTCTTGGTCTTTAGATGGTAAATAATGGGTTACAAGGATTATACAATTTCTAATTCTGTGTTCCTACAGGAAAAGTAGGTCTGTTTTACAATTATCCTTTTCATGATACTACTGAAGGAATGCACTATATCAACCACTGGGGATCTTTTCCATATGAAAATGTCTCTGGGTTCTGAATATCTTTTTTGCTCTAATCCTTCAGAGAAGACAGAGAATGATGCAGTGTTGAGTTCCAGCACAATCTGGGGCTGTAATCTCTTCCATGACTTTCCATATAACATATGTAGTTGGGGTAATCAGAGAAAAAGCAGAGGTTCTGATGCTTCTTTCTCCAAACATTTAACTAAATATAGTTTGATTTAGCATATATGTGAATGCCCCTTTATTATTACAAAATAAATTAAATATAGATATTACAGAATAAAATTAGTAATATTTGTATTTTTGTTTGAGGTATCAATTGCTAGAAATTCTCTTCAAATTGAGCATTCTTTTTAGTTGGCCCTCAATTTAACAGTTTCCTTTGCAGATATTAATTTGTAATGAAACAAAAAAGGAAGTCTTCAGGATTGACACTGGAAAAATCTATCTGGTCCCTTACACCTAGAATGCATACCATTCATTACCCTCATTAGAATTTTTTCACTTAAAAGTCTGGGGCTCAGACTTATAGCTGTGGGATTCTCTCAGCAGATAGGGCTTTTTCTCATGTCAAATTATCTTGTATTTTTGTTTTTTACATGCTATAATCTTCAAATAGAAGAAAAACTCTTTAAAGGAAAGGGCAGTTTATGTCTATCCTCTTTTCATCTAGCACTTTGTCTAAAATATATCACAAGATTAATAAATGTTTACAGAACTGAAATGAATAAGATGTAGGCACACAGAAGGCCAATTTAGGGTTATGCTCCAATATACTTCAGCTATATTAAATGACTTATTGCTGTGCCAAACCAACAAGAAAAAGAAAAATAGAAAGGAAAGAGGGAGGGCAAGAAAGGGAAAGAGATACCTAGAACTGCCAAATCTGCAAAGTGGTAGCAATCACCAAAACTATTTGATATTGGTTAGAAAATAGAAAATTAGCTCAGATGAGTCTAGGCTAGAAAAACATACAAAAGATATAATTCAAATATTTTATACACACAAGAACAAAAAGTTCTAGGGGAAGGGTATTTTATTTGACATGGACTACAGGAAACCTAGAAAGCAGTTTGGCATAAAACAAGAACAGCTCAGCATCTTATAGTATATATATCCCAATAAGTTCCGATTGGACTACTAAAAGCAATCTGATTGTAAATGGGCCTTTCATAAAAATAAATAAAAGTATAGGAGTGATTCGGATAACCGGGATCAGAAGGAAAAACAAGCAAACAAAAACAAAGGTGATTAAAAAAAAAAGAGAAAAAAATCTATATTGTATTTTAAAAATATTTACATGAACAAAATAATAAGGGCTGGGGAAAAGGAGACTTTTCACATCAAATGTTTCTGATAAAAGCTATATAAAGGAACTTACACAAATATAAGAGCTATTTCCCAATACCTCAAAGCAGACAATCAAAATAAGAAATATAAACAATCAATAATCATGCAAGAAAAACACAAATTAAAACAACCCTGAAGTTTAATCTGATATACTTCAAATTGTCATTAGTGAGGTCTTTTAAGGATATAATAGATATAGTGTATATTCTAAGAATTATTTGTATATAAAAAAAGTCAACAATAAATAAATAAATAAAATTCAATAAAGGTCATTAAACATTACAGTATAGTATATAGTGCCTGGTTTTAAAACTGTGGTTTGTGACCCCATATGGGGTCTTGTAATAACTGAATGAACGTGTTGTGAAATTGTGATGTATTATCAGTAAATGTTTGATTTGGATGCCTATATTATTTGTGTATCAATATACCCAGGGTTGTGCAATAAATTTTGGGATGAAAAGGGATTGCAAGTGGAAAAAGAAATGCATTATGACACTTCTCTTAAATAATTACTACATATTTTTTTAAAAGTTAGATTTTTATATCATGGAATTTTGCTTAAAGGAACATTTTTTTTTTAATTAAAAAATGTTCATGAAAATCATTAAAAATGAAAAAAAGGACAACTATATATACACAAAGATATGTCCTCTGCATACAAAATTCAGCCTATCGTGCTAGGTCTAAATACAGATTCCTAGTGAGAATACCATCAATATTTGATATGTACTATGTAATATTATAAAAATGTACTCTGTAGTATATACATATATGTGTACTCTGTAGTATATATATATATATTTTATGGTGACAACTTTCCATACGTAATAGATCTTAAAAAAGACTATTTTGGCAGGCAGGAAAGTCTTTGAATGATGTGTCATTTATAAAGACATTCCATATTATGCAAAATTTCTTAAAATTCATTCAGTCTAGTCAAAGATATTTCTATTATCTCTAAAGATGGGCTCTTTGAAACAGGTTTCAAGTGTTTATTCAAAATATCCAAACCATAACTATTAGAACTTCAATTGCATTAAGTTGTGTTGCTGTTTTATGATCCAATTGTATCAGGCACTGAGCTGGCATTGAGAATACAAAGATACAAGATAAAAAGTCCCTGCCTTCAAAGGAGTTTACATTTTGTCAGGAGCAAACAGCATGTTTTCCAATAAGTAAAATTAAAAAATGCAAACAAAATAATTTCCAAGTGGAAGAGCACAGATGTATATGAAGGCTAATTTGTCAATGGGGTTCCAAAAGGCAAAGTGCAAGGGAAACTGATAGTGGAAAAATAAGGCTAAGAGGGAAGTACAGTGGAAATGGAACACTAGTCCAGGAAGGGAGTTCTGGCCTAGGCAGTCTATTATTCACAACCACAAGAATTTCAGGTAGAATAAGAGGACAGTTTTAAATCACTATACCTTTTAGTTTAACAAAGATAGATTATGGAAGAATACAGCAGATCTCATCTATTGCGATTACACTGTAGAAGTTAAAAATGCAAAAGTAATTCTCTATTGTACAAAATATCAGTTCAAAATGTCTAGTTTTTTTTGAAACTCACATTTATGAATAGAATAATCAAATATTAAACTTTAAATATTTGAATATATGAGTCAAGTAGGGCTTATTTCTAAAAATGAAACACACACACACAAAACCCCAAACGTACCTTGAAAGGGAATCAGTCTAAAAAGAAGGGAAAAAAAGAAAAAGATTAATTTTTATGCTTTCACAGGAAAGTAAACTAGTTACAACTAACTGTAATATGGCAACAATCTAGCTAAAGCACACACGTACACACACAGGCAAATCACCTACTGGCAGTAGACTAATGAATCTGAACAACATGTGCACTTTCAACATTTGTTTTATGTAGTATAAATAAATAGCACGTATCAAAATATATTGCCACAAAAACAGTTCATAAAGGTAACTCTTTAGATGGTTTAAGAGTTAAGATTTTGAGTTCTTAGTAAATTTATATGTTTATATAGTTGAATATGCTGATGTTCACTATTGTAAAAACTATGTACAGTATGAGGTATCACTATTGCAAATTTTTAAGGGACATTTTTAACTTGCTTCAAATTTCTTCCTCTTAAAACAAATCAGAAGTTTAATGATTTAAGTGACTCAATGATTAGCTCATAAATTCATGAAAGATTAAAGCATTATGCCAGAATTATCATTAGAACAAAATATTTTGAGAGGGATTTTGGAAAAATGTCGACTATTTTCCATTTTTTTTGTTAAGACAGAAAGATAAGCAGCTGCTAGATGGCACAGAGGATAGAACACCGGCCCTTAAATTATGAGGACCTGAGTTCAAATTCAGCCTCAGATACTTAGTATTTCCTAGCTGTGTAACTCTGGGCAAGTCACTTAAGATGATTGGGGTTATTAAGTAAGGGGGGAAAAAAAAGCAGGAAGACAAATTCATGTGCAATCACAAAACATTTCATAAATACTTAAGAAGCAAAGAGATATTGACTGAAATTTATTTTTTGGAATTCAAAGTATCTTTTTTTTCCCTGAGTTAATTGGGGTTAAGTGACTTGCCCAAAATCACACAGCTAGGAAGCATTAAGTGTCTGAGGCAGAATTCGAACTCAGGTCCTCCTGACTTCAGGGCTACTGCTCTATCCACAGTGCCACCTAGTTGCCCCCAAACTAACATCTTGTAGTAAGGTATATTGCTAAATGGAAATGAGAACATGGGAAATCTGCAGTTGTAACTGCTCTCTTAAGGAAATTATATGTTATGCAAACAATTTATTAACAAATATTTATTGAGGGCCAATATTTATCAGGTACTACATATGGAAGTCAGAAGACCCAAGTTTAATTCAACTCAGATATCTGTGGTATCATGAACAAATTATTTTACTTTCTGTGAGATTATCTTACCTGTAAGGGATATAATATAGATCTCTCAAGTTCAAGTCTATAGAGACCTATGAAAAATTTTGTCTAGAGTACCTGTTATGTGTAGAATACTGTTCTATACAGCAATGTATCTAAATTGACTTATTTGTAACTTAATTTATAAAGTATATACAAAACCCTTTCCAGCTTTATTCCATTACTACTTTCCCCCATATAAATGTTTTAGCTAAAATGAAACTCCTTTGTCATTGCTTATTGTTATTCCTCTAAGACATCTTCTAAGATATCTCTATTCCTCTAAGACATCTTCTAAGATATCTCTATGACATCCAATTTAAGACAAGATTGCTCACCACAAAATGTCCCTCCCAAATTCTATTTAAATGCTCTTAATTTATCTTTTAATGGTCAGTTCAAATACCACTACTCTAATACAAATCCAAAACATTTACTAAGCAACCACTACATTTAAGATGTAGAAGTTCAAAAGATACAAAGACAAAAACGGAAAAAAAATTCCTGCCCACATGAAGCAACTATTTAAAGGATCATGGAAAACAAAGTAACAAAACATATATATTTTCTCTTTCCTTTATGTTATTCAATCAAGCCTTTTCATGACTATATCACTGGGAATTCTCACTCTTCTCTGGCCTGAAATGGCATTTATGCAAGTCATTATTTTAATTATAATTACTGGTATAAATATATCTTTGTATTAGATCATTAATTTCTTGAGGAAAGGGAACAGTTAAATAACGCTTTTATGTTCTAATAAAGATTGACATATGTTATGCTGACAGAAGTCCTTAAAATTCAAATTTAGTGGGAAGGATGGTAGTACCATTTACAAAAAAAAAAAAAAAAAAGAAAGAAAGAACATTTAGAGAACTAAAAACCATGGATCAAAGGTTTTAAATATGAGTTTAGTTGCCTCCAATTAACAAAGGCTTGGAAATGTAGAATTAAGAGTTTGAGAGACTTATCTATAGTCATTTGGACTACAGTAACAAATGAGATCCAGAGGAAGAATAAGGGGGAAAATCAGACAAAAATGTGGAAAAAATGTGAAAGTGAAAAATCTGAGCCAATGCAAGAGCCAGAGAAGGAAGAGTAAGAGTCATAGGAGGAGAAACATTTGATTAGTACAGAGAAGCAAAGGGAAGATATGAAGTGATAGGGAAGATTAAGTGTTAGAGAGGGTGAGAACGATAAAGACTCAGAAAAAATGACTGGAATTGGAATGAGGTTATTAACCACTGAGAGTTTTGGTGGAATAGTTGAAAAGGAGTTTGAGAAGCACAAGAATAATGGGTAGACTTCTCTTTAAAGGTGGCTAATGAAAATAAGTGTGACAAATTTTGTTCATTTAAAACCATTTACTGGGGGCAGCTAGGTGGCGCAGTGGATAGAGCACCAACCAGCCTTGAATTCAAGAGGACCCAAATTCAAATCTGGTCTCAAACACTTAATACTTCCTAGCTGTGTGACCCTGGGCAAGTCACTTAACCCCAGCCTCAGGAAAACAAAACAAAACAAAATATTTACTTAGGATTTTAACAAGGTTCTAAATTTAACTGTATTTTATTTTCCTTGATATCTACATTATCCATTGTTATGAATTTAAAATGTAAGTGTTTTGATATCTAAAAATTTCCCACCAGGATAATATATACAATTTACTATTTTTTTTTCACTATTAGAAAAATGTTAAGCTGTTTAATAGATCACTATTAAAAAGAAAAGTTAAGAGAGGAGGAAAAATAAGAAAAGGAGTCTAACAGGTGGCACAAAATACCATTTTACTGATTCTTATTTACAAATGAAGCTATATTACTAAATATAAGATTTCCAATTCCAAACTAACTTTTTGTTGGCTTTTGTGAGATTTTTAGTAAAAAAACAGTTTTTCTTAAGAATAAAAAGTTAATTATACTTATATCAACAGGAATTATATAATGTTGAGGCAGTTGGTGTCAGAGAATCTAAGTTTTCTTATCTCTAAAAAAAGAAGTGATAGGACTAGATCAGAAGTTAGAGTAAAATAAGAGTTCCCTGGGGAGGAAGGAGAATAGCATGCTGACTTAAAAAATACTAATCTTATCTTTCTTGTACTTTTAAAATTGGTTAAACATTTCCCAATAATACTATAATTTGATTTGAACTAGCCTTTGATACCTAGGAACTGGGTCCTTTCTCAAGCTTCAATTTTATGATAACAAATAAGAATAAACTGCTGGATTTCTTTAAATCTGTAATCTGATTAATCTTCTTGTTTCTAAGGGTCAGTAGTCTTATTATCTCATGCTGCCTTTTAATGGACAAACTATAAGGGTGAAAATTTCTGTGGGTTAACCCATAAGCCAAAAGCTTTATTGGAAAATAACAGGAAATACATTATACAATGCATATAGTTAACACAAATATCTGGAGTTCTCAAAACACAGTAGAATGCTCTAGGATTTAAAATATTTGACAAAGTGCCATTTTCTTTTGTCGTTAATTCAATTCAATAAACCATTTCTAAACAAAAAATTGTGCAAGATATTTAAGAAATTCAAAGATTAGTATGATGTCTGCCTAGAAAAAATTTTGTCTGGAGAATTCAGGCAATTGCAGAAATAACTAAACATTAGGGACAATAAGTGTGATAGAAGAAGCAATAAAATAATAAGATATATAGAAAAACATCCTATATAATAGATGATAAGAAGTGGGGAGAACCAACAAATCAGCAAATACTTATTAAACAGTAGCAGGCACTAGAGATACTACAAAGGCAAAAATGAAACAAACCTTAAACCCGACAGATTTAAGAGATAATATGTATATAAAGAGGTATATGTATTTATATGCCTGTGTACATAAAGAATACATACAAACATACATACCGTCATTTTGCCAGGGAGGGCATTAGAAATTGTGGGGGGAAGGGAGGAGGAGAGGATAGTTTGGGGAGGGGAATCAGCAAAGGCTTTTAAAGGTAGTGGTGATTGAAGGATCTTAAAAAAAAAAATTATGAATTTGTTAAATACCAACAAATCTCAAGAAGCCCACTAATAATAGGGGTGTTTCTACTTTCTTCCTTTTCTCACTGTCTTAACTGTTTTTGGTATGGCTTCCAATCTCATCACAGAATGGAAACTGCTTTCTCCAAAATTACCAAATATTTCTGAATTGCCAAATTTAACAGACAATTCTCAAATTTCAATGTTCTTGAAATGGTTCCAGTTTTGACACTGTTAATTACTCTCTTCTTGAACTCTTTTTTTTTTTTTTTTTAAAGACAATGTTCTCTCTCCTCTTACTTCTTTGACTCTTCCTTTTCTGTTTATTTTTCAGGATCTTCATCAAGTTCGTTATCTGATAACTAGATATCCCACAAGTCCATCTAAGGTGCTTTTTTCTTCTCCATTTTATTTTACTTGGTGATTTCATTAGCTCCCATGAATTCAATTATACTAGCCTTAACTTTTCCTAACATCTAACTATGCCAGTCCAAATTATATAGCATTATATAGCGCTTTATGAACCTTAAAAAGTGTTGCATAATTGTGGTTAAAATACAAATCTCATTGAGGACAGGATTGGATTTTTGATGAATCATATATCATCTACCTTCTCAGAAAGAAGATAGACTCAAAATACAGGAAGTGACATACTTTTTGGACATGGCCACTGTATGAAGCCATTTTGCCTGACTATGCTCATTTATTACAGAGCTAACAATTTTTTTCTTCTCACCACTGGCATTTTTTAAAAGGAAAAACTATAATGCAGTAGTTATCAAAACTGACACTTCTCAAAGGAAGACATCCAATCTATGGATATATATGATATCGATATAAAAAAAAAATATTCTAAATGAAAATTACAGCAACTCTGCTACTGGCTTAACCCTGATCAGACTGGTAAAGTTTAAAAAGGAAAATGTTGGAGAGATTATGAAAAAATAGGCATATTAACTCCTGGTGGTGTTGTGAATTGGTTCAGAAATAGCTACTTGAAACTATGTTTCCCAAATTAATAAGCTATAAGAATAGAAACCATACTCTCTGATTCAGGAAAAAAAAAAAAATCACTAAAGATCACAGGCTAAAGTTGGAGGAGGGGAAGGAGAAAAAGAAAGAGGAGGAGGAACAGCAACTCTTTCATGGACTCAAATTATCCAGAGCCAGAAAAGGCAGAATTTGAACCCATATCCTCTCGACATTGTGGTGAACTCAATGTTCTCAACTCTAAATGTCAACTAAAAATTGATTAACAATGTATTCTAAATAAAAGATAAAGCTTCATAAAACCAGTTCAGTAACAAAGTTGCATTATCCAAATCTAACTTCAGAATGTATTTTAGCATTCAAAATTTAAGGAGAAACAAGAAAGACACTACCAAAGTATCAATAATTGGTGAAACTTGAATTTTTTAAAAAAAAACATACTACCTCTTTTTAGAAACAAATTCTGCTGAGAATGAAAATACAAAGTCATTTATCAGGCAGAATTTAATGAATTCAGATAAGCATATCTAATTGCAATGAAAGCTATATTAGCATGCCATTTGTTCCCCTAAAAAATCTGAATAATGAAATTTACCTGAGTGTTTTTATTTGATCCTTCTTCTAAATCAGACTGTTGCTCCTGTTCATTTTCATCACTCTGAAATAGATTTTTAATTTTAGATAATCAAATTTAAAAATTAATAGCTGGGTTAAAGAATTTCATAAGTTGTTTTATTTAAAACCTCATCTGAGAAAACTCTAACACGAAGTAAACTATTTTAAAATAGGTGTTTTATTTTCTATTGTATAAAGTTGCTTTTTTTAAATTTTAAAGTTTTTAATATTGAATTATACGAGTTATACAGCAAAATAGCAGGAATAAATATCAACAATAGTTAAGAACAACAGCAGAGAGAAAGAAAGAATAAGCAAAGAAAGGAGAACAGATAAACATATCCTAATTTACATTAAATAATCCTATAATTCAGCAAACAAAATTTGGCTCTTCAGTGAGAAACTGAATGGCTTCTTGTAGAGTATTTATGTTTCAGAAAGAGGTTAGAGTAGGTAACTCTTTTTTTTTTTAAAATAAATATTTTAATAGTTTTTATTTATCAGATATATGCATGGGTAATTTTACATTGACAATTGCCAAATCTTTTGTCTAATTTTTTCCCCTCCTTCCCCCATCCCCCAAGATGGCAGGTTGACCAATATAGGTTAAATATGTTAAGAGTATAAATTGAAGGAAATCCAAAATGCAGGTGGACAAAATTAAGAGGGATTGGGAATTCTATGTTGTGGTTCATAATCATCTCTTAGAGTTGATTCAGTTCATTACTGTAGAGTAGGTAACTCTTAAAAATCCTATGGAATTCTATGAATTTCAGTGAGGAAGACTGGAAAGTTGATAAAATGAGTTTCATCTCCTCCTTTGCTCTGTGAAAAAGATGCAAGTGTTGGGAATCTCTCTGGGTAATGCACAATGAGTTGAATGGATTAAAGAAACCAGCAGAGGAAAACAACTGTTAGTATACAACTGTTTGCACTCTTTTTAGGAGTTTAGCTGCAAGGTTGAAGAAAGAAGTTGGTGCAAAAAGCAAAATATTTAATAAAAACAACAGATTTAGAATTGAAAAGAAGCTTACAGATTAGGTTTTAACTAGTCTATTAGCAGAAGGTATTATAAATTTTCAAACCTAATAAACTCATAGCTAAGAAAATGACTTCTGAAATTTGGGTTCTAGGCCCTGCACATTTATTTAAATTTATTAAATAAATATATGCATAATAGAAATTAATGCATTACAGAAAGGAAACAGCTGCCTTAATATTATTAATAAGTAAAATTAGTATTATTAATTAAGAAGAAATTGTGAGGCTCTGAAAATGCTAAAATACTTAAGGCCATCAAAGTTTGGACTTAGGAGTGCTTGCAGATGCTTTTCATCTTTTTATCAAATGTCAGAGACTATGTTTTTATTTAACATCCCAATCTTCTAGTTCTTATCTAGAGCAAAAAGAATATACCAAGTATATTGATAGTGATTAGAGAATGAATTATTTATATAGGATCAGTTTTTGCAGAGAATTTTTAATAAGACAAAAGAAAGCAACACTTTATGGAGTATATACTAGGATTCAAATGACTACTACAGAGATCTTTGTTAGTGGTTAGCCCATGAGATCTTTCTTTTAAGAATATCCAAAAATAAATGAGAGATACAAGAGACACAAATGAGTTGTTTTGGAGGCATTAATGTTTTAGTTTAAACCCTGACTTACCAGAGGATCAAGATGGATGGTAATTATTTTTGTTCAAAGAAGTGCTATTATTTGTTTAAAAAACAAACAAAACAAAACTATAAACTATAGAAATGGTTCAAATGTATATTCTGATAAATCCTTTTAAAGCTTCTTCAAGTGCAAAAAATATTAGTGAATACCTCTGCACACAGCACTGTTATATACTGATAGATGTGGTCTTAACATTTATAGAAATCTTGAAATCTAGCATTTTATTAGTCTACAAAATTATGAACATGTAAGGTTCTTGAAATGAGTCATTTCAGCAGGTTTCACTCACATCTTGCGTCCAAAATGAAACTCCAGTAGATCTTCGTTTTTCTCTTGGTCGTCGTCGTTCTCTTATTGATTTTGTTTGTGATTTATCTTCTTCTTTTTCTTCTTCTTTTTTTTCACCATCTGTTAAAGATAAGTGACTAGGATGTATTTTTTTCACTTTGTATCATGACAGTAATAAGCAGGATATGCTTAAGAGAGTGCAAGTAATCTCAGTTGTAGAAATATCTCCAGTTGGAGGCTAGAAGGAGCACCCTTGCTAAATATCACTTTTAAGTAAGTGTTTGTTCTCAAAATTATCTATATGTGCTTTCAGAGAGAGCGCTCATTTAAATTCCTAAAAACATTATTTAATAATTCTATTACCTGAGATTCTAGGAATAATTTTGTTTGCCTAGAAAATGATATACAATATTAAAAAATGTTAAACATTAAAAACAGTGGTATAGCCAGGATGGTGGAGTAAGGGTCAGAAGTGCAGCATATCAGCATAGTGCTCAGGGATGCAAAGGGAACTAAATACCTAGACTCCTACTGGAACAGGAATGAGTGCCATTTGGCAGCTCTGTTGCCCAATATTCAATTCTTGGTCACAGTCCCAGGATAGTGAGGAAGAGGAGGGCCCTACTTTTTTAATGACCAAGGAATATGTTCCAGAAACACAACTGGGTGGCTTTGAGGCCAAGAGCAGACAGAGGAATTAGTTATAACCTTTAGGCCTTCACATAAGCCAGGAATGGAATAAACCAGGACAGGAGACCAAAACCAAGGGAAAACAGCAGTACCATCACTTTGAACCAGCAGACTAATAGAGTCCTGCAGCAGTCTACAGAAACTCTCATAGGCTCAGAGATCAGAAGGGTAATGAACAAACTTCTTCCTACATCATAGGCACTCTGGAAGCAGAGAAAAATTATAGGTCCACAAAATGAGTTGTCAAAGCAGCAGAACATAAAAGACAAAAGCTTAGGATTATTATTCTCTTCCATCACCTCATAAAGCAAGCAAAGTTCAACAATAACAAAGTTAAGAAGTAGGCTAGAAAAATGAGAAAATAAAGAACCTGACCATAAAAGGCTACTATGATAACAAGGAAGCTTAAAACACAAACAGAAGAATACTAGACTTGAAAATGCATAAGCAAAACCTTAAAGAAAAGATAAATTTAGCCTGGACACAAGCCCAACAAAATTTCCTAGAAGAGCTAAAAAGAGATTTTAGAGAAAGGGGGAGAGGAGATTTTAAAAATCAAATAAGAACAGTAGAAAAATTAAGAAATAAGAATATAAGAAAATCATGAAAAGAAAACAGTTTGGTAAAAGAGGCACAAAAAATATTGAAGAAAATAGCTTCTTAAAAAACAGAATTGGTCAAATGTTAAAAGTATATAAAATTTTACTGAATAAAATAACATCTCAAAAATTAGAAATTACCAAGAGGAAGCTAATAACTACACAAAGCATCCAGAAACAATATCTCTCTCAGAAGAAAAAGAACTAATCTGGTAAAAATGATTGAGAAGAACTAGTTTAAAAATCATCAGTCTACTTGAAAATTATGAGAAAAAAAACCAAACAAACAAACCTAAAGATTTGAAGGAAAATACTCATATGCTACATAGAACCATAAGGCAAAATAGAATGTGAAAGATTCTAAAATCACTTGAAAGAAACACCCCCATCCCACTCTAACCCCACTCCAAATAATCTCCTCCAATTCCCAAGAATATCAGAGCCAAAATCTAGAACTCCAAGGTCAAGGAGACAATACTACAGCCAGGAAGAAAGAAAAGAAAGAAAGAAAGAATTCAAATACTGTAGAGCCACAGTCAGGCTCACACAAGACTTAGCAGCTACCACAATAAATAAAGGGTGTAGAATATGAGCTTTCAGAGGGCAAAAGAAAGATGAATAAGCTATCCAACAAAATTGAGCATAATACTCCTAAGGGAGGAGGAGGAGGGAAGAGGAGACAAGGGACAGACTATTTAAAGAAATAAAGTACTTTCAAGTATTTCTGACAAAAATACCAGAGCTAAATGAAAATATGATATTCAAATGATCATTTAAAAAATGCAAATATGAGGTAAGAAATCATAAGACAGTAAACAAAGTTAAACTGTCTAAATTTTTCCATGGAAAGATAATATATGTATGCATCATGATTGATCTGCCAGAATTTTGTCATCACTAGAGCTGTAAGATGGATAGATGGAAGGCATGAGTTTGAGTCTACTATGTATGTGTATGTCCACATATATGAGTCTGATCTCAAAAGAATAATGGGAAAGTAACAAAGAGGGATGTCCTGGGAGTGGGGGGAAAAGAGGGGAATAGGGAAAGTTATGTCAAATAAATGAGGCACCAAGAAAGAGTTTATACAATAGAGGGGAGAATAAGAGTGAGGGAGAATGGAAGAGAAGACACACTTAAATCTCACTCTTCTGAACAGGGTTCAAGGAAAGATATAGCTGGGTATAACAATTCATCTTAATCAAATGGGAAACAGGAGGGAAAAGGGTCAATCTAGTGTTTGATAAACCCAAAGATTCCAGCTATTGGGGGTAAAAAATATTTGATAAAAACTATTAGAAAACCTAGAAAATAGTCTGGCAGAAATTGGATACAAACCAATATTATATAACCAAAAAACAAACAAAAAAAGCGAGGTCAAAATGGGTTTGTGATTTAGACAAAGTATGATATAATAAAAATGGGGGAAAAAAAATCTATCAGATTTGGGGAAGGGTTTATAACCAAACAAAAGATAAATAGGTTTATTTTTTTTTTTTGATACATTCATAAAATAAAAATTTTGTATACGCAAACAAGACCAATACAACCAAAATTACAAGAAGAGCAGGAAATTTCAAAAGAATTTCTGTGCAGAAAGATCCTATGATCTCACTTGTTTAATATATAGGGAACTGAGTCAGTTTTATAAGAATTAAGAGATATTCCTCAATTGACAAATAATCTTGGGTAATTTTCAAAGAAAGAAAACAAAGCTATCACAACAGGGATATGAAAAATGCTCTAAATTACTAATAATTATAAAAATACAAATCAAAAAACTCCAAGGAACCACATCATACCCATCACATTGTTTAACATGACTGAAGGAGAAAATGACAAATGCTGGGAGAGATGTGGAAAAAAATATATGACCAGCTACAAGGTTCATACTTCAAAGAGATAAAAGGAAAAACAATTCACATAAAACAAAAAAAGCTTAGAGCAGATCTTATTTTCCCCTTAATAGTATTCTATTTTTCCAATTACATGTAGTTTTCCACATTGATTTTTGTAAGACTTAAACTCCAAAAGTTTTTTTCTCCCTTCTTCACCTTTTCCCTTCCCAATCAAGACAGCAAAAAATCTGATATAGTTTATAGGTATACAATCATTTTCAACATATTTACATGTCATATTGCTGTGAAAGAAAAAAACAAAACAACAAAAGGAAAAAAAGCCACAAGAAAAAGCAAGCAAACAAAAAAAAGGTGAAAATGGTATTATTTGTATTCAGTTCTCCATAGTTCTCTCTCTTTAGAAGCAGATGGCATTTTAAGTCATCATCACATAATTTTGCTGTACTGTGTATAATGTTCTCCTGGTTTTTCACTCAACATCAGTTTATGTAAGTCTATCCTAGGATTTTTTGAAATCAGCCTACTCGTTATTTCTTATAGAATAATATTCCATTACATTCACACACCATAATTTATTCAAACATTCCCTGATTGATGGGCATCCATTCAATTTTCAATTCCTTGCTACTACAAATAGTTGTTACAAACATTTTTTGGACATGAGGAGCCTTGTCCTTTTCCTCTCTTTATCTTGGGGATAGAGACCAAGTAGTGACACTGCTCAATCAAAGGAAATGTGCTGTTTTACAGCCCTTCGGGAATAGTTCCAAATTGAAGCAGGTCTTTTTGTGCTGGTAAAAAACTGGAAATTGAAGGTATGCCCATTGATTGAATGGTTGAACAAGTTATGGAATATGAATGTAACAGAATACTACTGTGCTATATAATAAATGATTTTTTAAAAATCTGGGAAGATTTATATGATCTGATACAAAGTGAAATGAGCAGAATCAAGAAATTAATGCATACAATAAGAGCAATATTAAATTATTCAACTGTGAAATATTTAATAACCTTGATTAATAAAATAACATATATATAATTCGAAAGAACTCATAATAAAAAATGTTATCCACCTCCAGAAAGAGAATGGATGAATGAGTATAAACTGAAGTATGATTTTTTCCCTCCATTGTTTTTCTTTCTTTCGTGTGATATGGCTAATATGGAAATATTTTGCATGACTTCACATGTATAACTGATATATTATTTGCTTTCTCAGTGAGTGGGGAGCAGCCAAAGAGAAGAGAATTTACAGCTCAAAATTTGAAAAGAACAACCAAAAACCCACATAAAAGCAGATCTTGGTATCAAATGCCTTTTTACCAGAAGGTTAAAAGCCAAGGCTTGGTGAATGAATACCCTTAAAAAGAATTTATAATTCAGATAAAAGTTAGAAAAGATGATCTTGTGGTCCCATCTAAGATTGTAAACAGTCAGTCCCTCTTCACATTCAAAGGTCTGTAAGAAAAGATGGTATTCTTTGACCAGATTGTACTACTTATTGAAAAAGATAAATTGAATCTACTTTATAATATTTTCCTAAAGAGTAATGAGCTACAGGAGGAAAAATAATCCTAATAAGGTAATGTGTTCTTACCTCTTTCATTATCTTTTGTTAAACCTCTGGAATAAGCAGATGTTATACCTATAAGACTATTTGGCCTGTTTAATTGACTTGGAGTATAGAGAGAACTGCTGATGGTGGAAAGTGAAGAGGATGATGAAGAAGTTGAGCTTGATGTTGACACTGGTCTATAACGCTGATAGGGCTATTGAATAGAAAATTAAAAAATAAGCAATTATTATATTTCACTTTAAAGAAAAGCTAATCATTGTTTTACAGTGATAGAAAAATGAAAACCTTTATTTCAGAGAGATTATTCATTACCTCATCATATGTCCTAGAGTATTTCTGTTTATATTCATCTTCTCTAGAAGTGTCTGACTCCTTTTTGTCTTCTTGCTTTTCTTTGTCTTGTTTTTCTTTTTCTTCTTTTTCTTTTTCTTCACTTTCTTGTTCTCTGGATCGTGTAGATCGACTTCTTACTATAGTTTTCTCAGCTTCTTGAAGATCAGTCAATGTCACTCCCTATGGGCAATAAAGGTAAATTAAGTTGTATTATATATAGTCCCTTCTACTGACACACACATTCAAACAAAGTGATCTTCAGAATAAAGTAACTGGTGAGACAGTGGTCTGAGTTAAAAAAAAAAAAAAAAAAAAAGTAAAGTCCATTTAAAACAGGTTTTGAAATTGAGAAAGTTTATATATTTCAGTCATGCCTTTCAATGAACTAACCAAATATTGGATTGAACACAACAGTGAACAAAGATCTGGCTAAGGTGCTAGATGTACAGAAAATACGTGGTTCTTTTTCTGAAAAAATATAAATTAATTAAGGAGAAGTGGCATAAATATCTCTACAAAACAAAACAAAAAAATTGAGACTTTCTCAATCATAGTTCATTTTTTGACTCATTTTTGGATATGGGTTAATCTTTCTAAGACTAAATATTTTTGAAGGGAAAATGGGCTCGTATTTATGTAGATAGGCATCCAAGGTAAGCTTATGCATTTGGCTGCAGCACAAGTTTTGTATGGGCCAAAAAAGAATGGCAGATTGAATAAGATTGATTAAAAAAAAATGAGGACTTCAGAGTTTAACATCAGGAAAGGAAAGAATGATCAATAGAAGATTATGACTGATATTGGCAAATTTATTTTAAAATGTTAACAACAACAAAAATAAAACCTTGGTTGTGACAGGGTAATAATGACACACAAATTCCTCCTTTCTTCTTTTCAGCCTAGCACTAAGATGTTCTCTACAAAGAAAAGGGCAATGAGGTCTTCTGAAAGAGAAGTATTTTCAAAGGGAATTATCTTTCAAATTAATGGTAATGAAAACAATCCCTTTGATTTTTCTTCTTTCACAATATCATATGGATAGCTCAACTCTATGAAAGTGGGTCATTGTTAGAAAAATTCTATTAATTCATTATTGATAGCTTTATTTGAAGTAGGCCTGGTGGTCTAGATGAAAGGCTTTTGTAAACTGTACCTTCTTCGATAAAAAAAGTATATATACCCTAAAAATTCTCTAGGTGGCAAAATTATACAAGGCCCTAAGTATGCCATAATTATTATTAATGGGGCAACTTTCAACTCAGTTAAATGCTCTTGAGTATCTTATGTCTACATAGCTTCCAAAATATAGGGGGTGGAGGCAAACCTCATAAAGTTGCATGCCAAGCTCCTGACCCTTTTTCTTTTTAGCATTCCAGGGAAATTGCTCACTGTCTGTCCACACCCCTGGGAACAAAAGGGTATCCCAGCAGGTGATGAGCACTGGCTTCCCAAAGTATCAGGAAGGGACCTGCAGAGGTAATGACCAACCAATATTTGTGAAGCACCTACATATCAGGTACTCTTCCCAAAGAACATAGTTCCTGCTCTTAAGGAGCTTGCATATGATACTTGCATCACATGTTCATGACACCTGATAAAGAAAACAAAGCTTGTCTCTTTATCACATGGGAAATAGTTTATGAATCATGATTTAATATCAATAATAGGAAAAATGTCTGAAAAAAATTTAGCATTTTAACAGGGCAATACCAACATTCTAATGCCAGCACATTTTAGCCCTTAACTTTTTTCATTGCTAACAATTTTTTATATGTAATACTTCTAAGGATAAATAAGAACTATGATGACAACTCAAAACTTAATACTGCCTTACTCCTCACTTGGCTGCTCTACTCTGGGTTATTTCCACCAAGCCTCATTTGAAGTATTTTATTTGCTTCTTCTCAATTCTCATATATAAAAAAGCAGGGGCTTTAAATGCTTCCTTCTGTATTGCCTTTTCCAATTGGATTGTGAGTTCCTCAAAGGCAGGGAATATCTTTTTCAATATCTGTATCCCCAGTACTTAGTATATAATACTTGACCTATAGCTGGCCAAGAAATGTTTAATGATACTTTATTATAGCTATTTTAGGTCTTTAAAGTTCCTTATGAATTTTTAAATTCATTTGAGCTTCACATTAACCCTGTTAAGTCAAAACTGTAGATGTGACCCAATAAATAAGCTAAAAAACTTAAAAAATAAAATAAAATTAAGTGATTTGACCATAGTTACCTATAGTAGGAATTAAACCCAGACTTTCATGATATGAGGTCGAGAAGTCTATTCATTGTGTTTATGTACATCAATAAAAGTCAGCAAAAGAGTTCAAAATAAAAATTACTGATCTTTTGCTTTATGCTTTTAAGTTCAATGGAAGAGGTACGATGGTATAGTGGAAAGAGTGAGGATGACTTGGAATGAGGTTCCCATGACCTGGCAAGTCACCAGGGAATTCAAATAGGCAGTGCTTCAATTACCAGACTTGTCTACTTCAATGAAATTATAGCTGCTCTGCCTATTTTGTGTATATACATGTGTCTCCTACCCCCTACCTGGGTAAAGGTCAATGTATTTGTTTATTTGGCATATTAAACACACCTGGGTTGATCTTCTAGACTGTCTTGCTTGTCTTGATCTTGCTTTTCTTTGGGACTCAGACTCTTCATCCCTAACTGGAGTGAGGTATGATCTACAGTGGAAAATAAAAACCATTAGTCAGATATATGACATGTTAAAAGAAAACAGGAAATATTATTGAGTGGGAATGAAAGATTTACTTTTTCATTAAAAAATATTGCTGAGCAGTGTCACTATTGGGTCTGTATCCCAAAGAGATTATAAAAAGAGGGAAAATGCTTGTAGCACTTCTTAGTGGATGCCTATCAATGGGGAATGACTGAATAAAAGTTATGCTATATGAATGAATGGAACATTATTGTTCTATAATAAATGATGAGTAGGCTAATTTCAGAAAAGCCTAGAAAGACTTACATGAACTGATGCTGAGTGAAGTGAGCAGAACCAGGAGAACATTATACACAGTAATAGCAACACTGTGTGATGATCAACGATGATAGACTTAGCTCTTCTCAGCAATACAATGAACTAAGACTATTCCAATAAACTTGGAATGGAAAATGCCATCCACATCCAGAGAAAACCATGAAGACTGAATGCAGATCAAAGCATATAATTTTCACCCTTTTTTTCATTTGTTTGCTTTTTCTTTCTTGTGTTTTTTTTCACAACATAGCAAATATGGAAATGTGTTTAAAATGATTATACATTTTAACCTATATGAAAAGGAGGGAAAAAATTTTGAACTCAAAATCTTACAAAAATGAATGTTGAAAATTATCTTTACAAGTTATTGAAAAAAAATGATGCTGAGAAAATTCTTTAGAAATCAGTTGTATGTATTCCGAAATTCCAAAATGTCTCTATAACAAGATTAATTTTTGAAATAAATTATTTTTAAATGTGAAAGCTAAAGTTTGTTACTTTTCCTGTTTCAAATATCATTCTGAACAATGGAGCTCATTTCCTCATTAGAACCAAATTTCTAATCAATTATAATCTCTTAGATGTTCTTTGCTTCCTCTTCCCTCAACTTCTGAGGAAGACTTTGGTTCTGGGGAAGAGAAATATATTCCATATATTAAAATCTTAACTTCAGTGAGAAATCTCAGGAAATGGAAAGCCACTTAATTCTATGGTTAGCTGAGAAAATGTCTTTCAATTTTGGTGCTGAGAATGCCTTTGCCATATGTAATCATAACAATGAAGTCCATGTGTTCACTGAATTCCAAACCATTTTCTTAATTCTATCTTTACTTTATTTATTTATTTACTTTATTTATTTATTTATTTACTTTATTCATTAAAGGGGTTAAGGGAGAGGGATGAATTTATAATGGGGAAAAAAAGCAATTGTTCTTCAATTATATACCACTTACTAAGATAATAGTTTTCTGCCACTGTAGTTGGAGAGCAAATCCACTTTCACTTAGTCACCATGATATATAGCAACTTTTGATTAAATAAGCACCAAACTACAAGTGTCAAACACACTATGTTTTAGTGCTGCTTAAACCAGATTAAAATGTAATTGAAAAATGCTTAATAAAAGAATTGCTTGCTGTGGATATTTCAAACTCCAGACTTTATAAAACTAAACATTAGATTAAATTTGTGCTTGCTATATTTAGGAGATGAAATTCTAAATGCATTCAAGAGCATATTATTTTCCTTAAAATTATATGCTATAGACTATTTCTCCAATAATTATGTCACTCATTTAGTAAGTCTATACTTTGACAAAAAAAATGGTTTAAATGAGTTTTATACTTAAAAAGTGGAGGAAATTCAAAGTTTTCATTATAAATGATCAGTGCTTTAGATTTTAAATATTTCCATGATGAAACCACCCAATTCTGAATATAATTTATGTCATACTTGTGTCATAGAAACTTTCCTCTTAATATAATTTCTAATAAATAAAAGTCATAAAATCTTATCTCCTTCAAAAATTGTGAATTGTCAGTCTAAATCCAAGAAAAAGAATTTATTTTTGTTTTATAAATATCTTGTCTTCTAGATATAATTTAAGTAACAAAAAAATAAATCTTAAGTTGAAGCATAATGTTAAATGAGAGAACACAAATGTACTGAGTTTCAATGAGTAGATCAATACTTCAAATTAGATATATTTATCAGAATTAAATCTGGTTCTTTTTGGACAAATAATGTAACTAGAAAAGCAAAGTGCTAAAGCAACAATAATTGAAAATTATATGACTTCCTAGTCTTACACAGTGCCTCCTTCCACCATTCTCAGGCTATTCTATTGGTTATTTTAAGATTGTACCTCAATTGCACAAGAGTCACTTGAATAGGAGACAACCTCTAAATTCTTGACCTAATCTGGCAAAACAGTTTCAAACTCTCAGAATAAAAATGATTCTCTTAGATGCTTCTTATCTGGCCCTAAATGAAGGCAAGAAGGATAAAAACATAACAAAACAAAACAAAAAACCTCACTATAAACATACTCAGGGACACTATAAATAATGAGAACGGGACTACACAGCTACTTCCATCACAATTTGGGTTCAACAAAAAGAACCAGGACAACTAACTACACTAGAAAATTATAGCCTTTTAGTAACCTATTATCACACTATTATTGGATTTTACTGAAAGACTGTAACAAAGAGAATGCAATTATGCAATTATACGTACAATTTCATGACTGTAATAATAAGATTTTTCTTTTTAAAGAACATTTTGGAATTAATTTCAAATTTTTCAACATCCAAATGCTTAATGTAAAAAAAATTGAATTTTCAATTTGAGGGGCAGCTAGGAGGTGCAGTGGACAGAGCACCCCAGCCCTGAATTCAGGAGGACCTGAGTTCAAATGTGGTCTCAGACACTTAACATTTCCTAGCTATGTGACGCTGTGCAAGTCATTTAACCCCAATTGCCTCAACCAAAAAACAAAAAACAAACAAAAAGAATCTACTGTCTTTGCTATCTATCTACTTCACTCTATTTCCATCATAAATCTTGAACTACTATGATATAAAGGAAAGGGAACTATGCCCAATGTAAGATTCTTAATCCCACACAAACCTAGTGATCTTAAACAACACATATGCAAAAGCTAATCATATCAAAGTGGCAGTAAGAAATCTTTCTTTCTTTCTTTGTTTCAACATTGTTAGATCCTTTAAAAAAAAATCTGTGTAAAAAAATCATTGTTCAATGAAAGTTTTTTTTTGAGAGGTTGGGGTGAGGCAGTGGGTGAATAATACTATAATTTAATTAAAAGACAAGCAAAAGATAACAAAACAATTATTAAAAATAGCAAACAATTATTTCACATAGAACAAAACGCAAAGCATTAAAATATGCAGACATATTTAAAACAAAGCCACAAAATTTCTATATTGAAAATGGAAAAATTCTTGACACTTTAAAATTTTGTTTTGTATTACTTGGTAATGCTTAAAAATTTGATGACATTAAAACAACTTAAGCAAATACCATTAAGGGAGACTTTCAAAAACAATTTTAACTGTTCCTGAGCAAAGAAAATCTGGATTTTAAAAGAAAAAAAGATTTTAAATTGTAGTATTTATGATTGATATCTTTAAAATTAGCCTTAGGGTTAAGACCCAGGATTTTGCAAGTCTAATTTCAAACAACAAAAACTCATTTTTAAAAACTTACATATGAACTAAACGTTTAGTCAAATTTCTTGGTGTGCGAATTTAAAAAGATAAATAGCAAATCACCTGCCTTTAATTTAAAAAACATACAAAAACAAATAGTAGAAAACAAAGTTTTGATTATATGTTTCCTAGAAATTGCTCCTTTAAAGAGCACAAAAGTAGGCAGCCAAGGTTTTCCATCCAGGCTCTAGTATTAATTAGCTCTGTGGGCTTGGACAAGTTACTTGACCTCCCTGAGTCTTAGTTTTCTCATGTCCTCATCCGTAAATTAAGCAATTACATGATTTCTAAAATCTGTTCCAGCTCTATAACTATATATCAAAATACATACATCAATATAGGAGACAGTGTTGCTTTCTTCAGGCTGAGAAGAATTCCTTTCACCAAAGCATATTCCATTCATGTTATAACTTTTTTTTTTTTTAAATAATGAAGTTTTTATTTATTGAAAAATTAAGAATATACTAAAGTTCACATGTAGTTCAAAAGCTGAGTAATATAAAAATTCATCTTGATGAATTCAAATCTTCCTCTCAGACACTTAACTAGCTATGTGACCTTGGGCAAGTCAATCCTGTTGCCTCATTTTCCTGATCGGTAAAATGAATGTTGGAGAAAGAAATCAGTCTATAACTTTTAAATGCTTGGGAGCTGCCTTGAGAGATACAGAGATTAACTGATATACTGACAAGGTAGTCAGATATCTAGTAGATGGCAAGGTTATGACTGGAACAGAGATCTTCCTTGGTTCCAACCAAGAAGAGAACCCTAAATTATGTTATACTATTGCAGTTTGATGGGAGTTGGTGAAAGAAGAGAGAGTAAGGCAAGGGAATGATGCTGTCAAATGCATTTAGTAATGAGAGGAATAGGAATAGTGTAATATGGACATATAAATGCAGGTATGTGTGTTCATATAAAATTAAATACTGGCATATACAGACATGGCTTTGTTTTATCCAAATTGATTTTAAAATGAAATTTTCTTACAAAAATCCTTTTTTCTTACTAACGGGGAAAATGAAGAATAATAAATAAGAAACTAACTTTTGGGACATTAGTATACACTCAAATGCTAAATACTTACTAATAGTCCTCCAGTTTTCTCAAATTCAGTACATTTGTTATAAAGGTAATCTTGCCTAAGTTCTTAAACACTATGCTGTGAGAGAATATGTGTGTGTGTGTGTGTGTGTGTGTGTGTGTGTGTGTGTGTGTGTGTGTGTGTGTGTGTGTGTGTGTGTATAAAGTTCTGAATACTGGCTATCATGAAATGAATTAATTTATGGTTACAGCAACACATGGAATTAAGTTAAGTTGTTATACTGCTTTGGTTTCTTTTTTAATTTCTATATATTGCTTAAATTTTGGAATTCAAAGAAAAAAAACTGATTTAAAGAATTATAGAGCTAAACTATATATAAAATTTTTTTTTGCTCACAAATAAAAACAGCTTGAAAACATCTAAGAGAAATAGTTGTTAAAAATAAGAGTAATAATGTTACCAGACTAAAATCGTTTTAGCTATATCAACTGCTGTTTACAGGTTAAATAAAGCAGAGTTAAGGCAGAAGGAATCTTAAGACTCAGAGAAGTTAAGTCAAAAAATGAACGAACCATAAAATCTCAGTGTAGGTTATCTTAGAGACATTAGTCTAGAATATCACACATACAGAGAGAGAGAGAGAGAGAGAGAGAGAGAGAGAGAGAGAGAAAGTAAGTTAGTTTATGTGTCTGACTTGTCTTATGGACCAGTTTTAAAGGACTAGAGCCAAAATGGGAATCTAGGTAGGACTTCTTTTTTCAGTTATTTTCCTAGTGAACACTGCTGTTTCTTTGCCTCCAAATTATAAGAGCCAATTAGACCTTAATGGGCTGATAGTTGTAACTATACAGTTTCTAAGGAAATAACTTGCATCACTTCATTTATCCTAAGAGAAAGATGGTCAACTAGACAAAATTTAAAAACAAAACAAAACAAAAAAACAAGCAACCTCACCCACCCTTGCCCCCAAAACCACCTATCCCTGGGTATGCTCTCCCAGCATCAGGTCCTTTTACACACCTGCGTCTCTCCCTGACCTCTGCTGTTGAGGACACAGTGCCAGCAGTAGTTGTAGTCAAGGCTGTGGTAGAAGTGGCAGCATTTACAACAGTTGGTGCAACAGGAATGGTCACTGCCGTGGGAACACTGTCCTTGTCTTTTTCAGCACTATCCTCAGCCCACAAACGATGTGAGGTACTATAACATTATAAGCAGCAACACAAAAAAGAGAAAAGGAAACAGCTAAACACCGAAAGCACTTGCTAAACAGCTGATAACATGAAACTCCAGGGATGGATTTTTTAAAAACACAAAGTGAGAAATCTCTCAGCTATGAACAATAAAGCTCACTAGGAGTAATCAAGATAAATTCACATTTAAGAATGTAATTAGTGAGTAGTTAATAATGGCTAAATTTAATGTTTTATTTTCCTTCACAGAGACATGCATAATTACTTTAAGGCTAATTTTTTGCACAATATTTTTTCTGTCTGTGAAGTAGCCAAATAAGTTTAACAGAGTAAATGAAAAAAATCCAGAATCCCAGTACCTACTAAACAAAAATGCATGCACATACAAAAGCACACAGTAGACCTGTACACAAAACACAAGCATGAACTGACCTGCTCTGTGTGCCTGCTGGAGAGGAGGTGGTCGCAACTTTTGTGGTAGTGCTTGCGCTCGAAAGCAGGCTTTTCTGGAGCCCAGTGGCAGAGGTAACTGTTGGTGTTGATGTGGTGCTTGGAACACTAGAATTAACCAAATCATCTTGTCTTCTACCAAAGGAACAACTGAAGGAGAGAGTCATATCTATATAGAATGTGTTTGAATATGGACACTAAAGTCACTATCTATATGTTAACCAAGTTGGTAAGACTTGGAATCATCAGAAACACTAAATACTCCACATACCACCAGAGTTGTACCCACTACTTGCTACCTTTCTAATTTGAGAATATAATCTTTTATGAATAAGCACCCTATTTAAAATAGTTTATTCATCTGGTATACTTTTTGAAATGTCCCAGAGATCTATACCTTAGTCCATGGTATCACTCTAGAATAGGCTAATACCAATCATATTAGTAATCATAATAGGTCACTGTTAAGATCTGAAGAAAACCATTTTGAAAACCCTAGACTGAATCTTAAACCCTTAATGGGACTTTCAAATAGATCTAGGATCCTTGTAATCAAGGGGACTTTTAAGAAGAATCAATGGACTTATTCTACTTCCCAAGTATAAATAGTTTAGCCCACAGTCCTGGCATGATCCTAAAAGCAGACCAATGAAATCTGAAGCTCAAAATTTCACTCATAAACTGATTATAAATCATTATAAATTGAGATAAAACTGAAACATTGTACAGTTTTGCTTTTTATTTAAATTAGGATCTGCATGAAAAAAAATAAAACCACAAATTAACTTTTGTAAATTTTTCTTGTCCCCTTTTGAAGGAGAAAGAAAGCAATAGTAAGAAATGAGAATGAAGCAATTCTGCTCTATGACTGTAAATAGGTAGAGAATTCATAGATTTCCCCAAATATTGCTTAATAATTTTTTTCTTAGGCCAGTATGTATACTATTAGAGCAGTCAACAATGATATTTTTAGCATTCTAACTGACTTCAAGTTAGCGGCAGAGGCTTGAGTTTTCATACTATGCATAATTTTGGACTACCTACCAGGGAATCAATTATCTAGTTATCATTCTCATTCAGCTCCAATTCTACCCATTTATAACTGAATAAATTTTTTATTGTATAGCAAATTAATGCAATGTAAATGAGGAAGCCATTGCTGTGGACAAATATTTATCAATAATAGCTTGAAGGTTAAAAATAGAAAAGCTAAGTTTGCCATAAACAATGAGAGAGATTCTTTTGAGAACTACTTAATTATAAAAACTCCAAATAAATGACTCTTGTTCAATAACATGTAAATTAATTCCCAAGACATCTAAATAGACACAATAAAGTTTTTAGTAATAATATTATTATTACCTTTTATGATAAGATGGGCCAAGTGATGATAATCCTTCATTAATTGAGCTATTCTTTTTGATATCGTCTTCCCATTTTCTTCTTGTATATGAACCACTCGTTCGTAAGCTTGAAGAATCTCTGTGGAAAAGATATTAGACCAAAAAAATGTCAAGAAACTGTATTACACAGCGTAAAAATCTATCATATGATTAATGAAAAATTTTTATATTTATTACTAAAAAAAAAATTCAAAGTAATAAAAACACATCAAAATTAAAACACGGATATAAAAATATTAATGAAAGAAAGCTGTTGAGAAGAAGTAAACAAGAAAGAAAAGGACCTCAGAGTCATACAGTGCATACTACATTCTGAGGTACTATAAATTCTGTTTTGGTAGACTATAAATGAAGCTTTATCATCCAACACACATACTGATTATGCAAAAGATATTTCAGATGCCATAGCTTCTCAATTTTTAATAATGAAGATTTCCATCAACATTTCACATTATAAAAATGTGAAGAATTCCAATTAATAGAAACTTCAGGTTGACAGTATACTGGTTAATATAGCTTTTTTATTAACTGAAAATTTTAATTTTTTCTGAATGTCAGACTTCTGAAAATGCAAAAGTAGAAACTATGCAACTGATGTGCACAATGTATAACTGTACTGATGTATGAGAGGGAATTAGGCAGAAGATAGAGGAACTTGTATTCTATGACAAGGTATTCTTGTTTAGGATACTGTACATATTCCATGGATCTGTCTATCCTTCATACATCTAGCATGTACTGAGGAACAGACACCACAGGCAAGATATGTTGCTCTTGGAAGATGACAGGAGGAAGACAGATAAAGGACATACAAAGAAGGTAAGATCATTAGCCTCAAGGGACTTGATTTTCATAAAAATACATTTAATATCCTACTCATGTTCTTAATGGAAGTATTCGCATATACGACTACATATAATTGCATTATATGATTAACATAATAAAATCGTTATTTTAGCTTTAGCTTTAGTTAATGCTAGAACTTCGTAACAACAAAAAAGGTATACATATTAAGAATTTAACTGTAGCACCTACAAATCAGTTAAGTAGTAATAATGCTGATGTTGATTTAGTGATGTTATCAAATCTCAAGATCTAATGTTAACAGAAAAAATCCTGAGATTATATGTAAACCATACAAATGTAGTTCTGGCATTTGGATTGTATGTTATATTATAACCTATGGCATGAACACATGTGAAGGACTGAATTATTCATAAGATAACAATGAAAAAAATCATCAGACTCTAACTGGAAAGCTCCAGAAATCTTTTCTAATATTCCATCATATAAATTCTGAACATATATAATGATGATATTAATAAGAAAACTAGAAGACAAAGCCCAGTAGTATCCTGGAGCTGGTTTATACTGCCTTACGAAGAACATTTGTTAATTTTCAGCATAGGTATTTAAATTTGGGAATTAACCAATGCTGCAAATCAGGTTTTGAGTTATGTTCACTGTCTAGACTTTAGAAAGTAACAGAAAAAAATGTGAATAATGCAAATTAAACTTAAAAGCATATTATGTATACATTAAAAAAAAAATTCCAGATAGCTAGCTATTAAATATTTGCCAACAGGGGCTAATGGACAGGTTTGCAGCCGCTATTCACACTACTAACCTGATTTGTAGACGCTTAGCTGTCACACATGACTTCTGATCATTATTTTACAGATAACTTAACAAATACTGCTTTTTCATTTTTTTAATACATTTTAGAAAGAAAAGAAAAAGGATTTGGCCATTTAAATAGAATTTTTAAATAAAATGGTACATTTACCTTAATTACAGAGATTTTTTTAAAAAAGCTTTTATTTTTATAAAATTAAAGCAAATTATTTAGATTTTTATGGAGAAGTCACCTGTTTTCTTTCTCTTCGATGTCAGATGTACTGGCTTGACGCCTAGGTATCGTAGGTGTAACATATGCAAGTCTAGTTCCTTTATTATCTTTCTCCTGCAAAATATGGAATATTTTGTAAAATACAATCAATATTTATTCAAAAAGGCAAAAGCACTCAGCTACTGGAATTTCTTCAGTGCTACTGGAATATTATTAGGAACCATGTGTTATAATCTTAGCTTTACCACTGGGTGATGTTGGGTAAATGATAATACTAGTCCCTCGATTTCCTCAAATGTAAAATGAGCAATCAGAACTAGGTAATTCCAAAGATTTCTTCCATCTTAAATGTCTATAATGCTATTATTCCTTATGGTTCAATTCTTTTCAAGTTTGGAAATGAGAAAATGAAAATTCCTTTATCATTCAGTGAAATTCCCTAAAACTGTTAAGTTACTCAAAGTAATGTAATTTTATAGTTGGAAGACGATATTTATTTAATTATTTATTATTAATTTTATAATTATACATTTTTTGACAATATATATGCATGAGTAATTTTTTTAAATAACATTATCCCTTGTATTCATTTTTTCAGATTTTCTCCTCCCTCGCTCTACTCCCTCCTCTAGATGAGGCAATCTCATACAATTTTACATGTGTTACAGTATAACCTAGATACAATATATGTGTGTAAATCCAATTTTCTTGTTGAACATTAAGTATTGGATTCTGAAGGTATAAGTAACCTGGGTAGATAGTGCTAATATTTTACATTCAATTCCCAGTGTTCCTTCTCTGGGTGTAGTTGTTTCTGTCCATCATTGATCAGCTGAAAGTGAGTTGGATCTTCTTTATGTTGAAGATATCCACTGGAAGATTATATTTATTAATTTCAAAGCTACTAATAGTTCAAAAATTCTTTTTCATCTGGTTCAACAAAGTTCACAATATTTAGGTTAACATAAGTTTATTCTGACTTTTTACTACTACTAAATCACTATATAACTGATTTAAAATTAGCTCAGGAAGCTATATTATTAAAATAATTAAATAGTGAGCCTTTCTTTAGTCTGTCTAAAGGGCAAACTGTTCTACAATGTAATCTTTATAGCTTTTGGTCAATATAGTGTTGTGATTTCTTTAAAAAACAAACTCAACAAATAAAACTAAATTGGCTTATAAGCTACAGTTGGAAGGGCAGCTACTGAATTATTGTCTCACACCCAGGTATCTTGGCCAGGCATCATATATAGGCTTGAACTACAGGAGGCAACTGAACTGGGCATACAACTCATTTAAAGATCCCAAGTGTCTCTGTGATATAAAAGTTTATCTTTTTCAAGACCACCAGTGCTCTTCTATGTGGCTGTAAATCACCGAACATCATAATTTCCAAAATATCAAAATTCAGAAGTGATTTAAAAAGAAAATGATGAATATACATATAAGGTATGTTACAGTCTCGCTCTGAAACCTTAGGATCTGAGCTCAAGTTACTTAACTTCCCTGGACGTCAATTTTCTTATCTGGGAAAATGAAGGGTCACCAGAGATTCTACTAAAAAACTATTAGAAATAATCTACAACTTTAGCGAAGTTGCAGGATACAAAATAATCCACATAAATCCTTAGCCTTTTTATACATCACTAACAAAGTCCAACAGCAGAAGACAGAAAGAGAAATTCCATTTAAAATAACTGTTGATACCCAAAATATTTGGGAATCTATCTGCCAAAGGAAAGTCAGGAACTATATGAGCAAAACTACAAAACACTTTCTACACAAATAAAGTAAGATCTAAACAACTGGAAAAATGTTAAGTGCCGTTGGATAGACCGAGCAAATATAATAAAGATGACAATACTACCGAAACTAATCTATTTATTTAGTGCTATATCAATCAGACTCCCAAGAAACTATTTTTTTTTTTGGGAGGCTGGGGGTAAGTGACTTGCCCAGGGTCACACAGCTAGGAAGTGTTAAGTGTCTGAGACCAAATTTGAACTCGGGTCCTCCTGAATTCAAGGCTGGTGCTCTATCCACTGTGCCACTTAGCTGCCCCTCAAGAAACTATTTTAATGACCTAGAAAAAAATAACAAAATTCATCTGGAAGAAAAAAAGGTCAAGAATTTCAAGGGAACTAATGGAAAAAAAAAAAAAAATCAAATGAAGGGGCTCTAGCTGTACCTGACCTAAAACTATAGTATAAAGCAGTGGTCACCAAAACCATTTGCTATTGGCTAAACAATAGACTAGTTGATCAGTAGAATAGGTTAGGTTTACAGGACAAAATAGTCAATAACTATAGCAATCTAGTGTTTGACAAACCCAAAGACCCCAACTGTTCGGATAAGAATTCACTGACAAAAACTGCTGGGAAAATTGGAAATTAGTAAGGCAGAAACTAGGCATTAACCCATACCTAATACCATACACTAAGATTAAATCAAAATGGGTTCATGATTTAGGCATAAAGAACAAGATCATAAATAAATTAGAGGAACATAGATGACCTCTCAGACTTGTAGAAGAAGAAGGAATTTGTGACCAAAGAAGAACTAGAGATTGATCACAAAATAGAAAATTTTGATTATATCAGGTTAAAAAGCTTTTGTACAAACAAAACTAATGCAGACAAGACTAGAAGGGAAGCAATAAACTGGGAAAACATTTTTATAGTTAAAGGTTCTGATAAAGACCTCATTTCGAAAATATATAGAGAATTGACTAAGTTATAAGAAATTTAATTTATAAGAAACCAAGCCATTCTCCAATTGATAAATGGTCAAAGGATATGAACAGATAATTTTCAGATGATGAAATTGAAACTATTTCTATTCATATAAAAAGGTGTTCCAAATCATTACTGATCTGAGAAATGCAAATTAAGACAACTTTTGAGATACCACTACATACCTATAAGATTGGCTAAGATGGCAGGAAAAGATAATGACGAATGTTGGAAGGGATGTGGGAAAACTGGGACACTGATGCATATTTGGTGGAGTTGTGAACGGATCCATAGTTGTGAATTATGCTCAAGTTATCAAACTGTGCATATCCTTTGATCCAGCAGTGTTACTACTGGTCTTATATCCCAAAGAGATACTAAAGAAGGGAAAGGGACCTGTATGTGCCAAAATGTTTGTGGCAGCCCTTTTCATAGTGGCTAGAAACTGGAAATTGAATGGATGCCTATCAATTGGAGATTGGCTAAGTAAATTATGGTATATGAATGTTATGGAATATTATTATTCTGTAAGAAATGACGAGCAGGATGAACAGAGAGCTTTGGAGAGACTTAAGTGAACTGAAGCTAAGTGAAATGAGCAGAATCAGGAGATCATTATTCAACAATAATACCACATGAGGATCAATTCTGATGGAAGTGGCTTTCTTCGGCAATGAGAGGAACCAATTCAGTTCCAATTGATCAGTGATGAACAGAACCAGCTACACCCAGAAAAAGAATACTGGGAAACAAGTGTGGACTGCATTTTTGTCCCCCCCCCCCCAGGTTATTTTTATCTTTCTAAATACACTTTTTCTTGTGCAACAAGAGAACTCTATAAATATGTACACATATATTGTATTTAACATATATTTTAACATATTTAACGTGTATGAACTACCTGCCATCTAGGGGAGGGGGTGGAGGGAAGAAGGGAAAAATTGTAACAGAAATATTTGCAAGGGTCAATGTTGAAAAATTACCCATGCATGTGTTGTGTCAATAAAAAGCTATTAAAAAAGAAAGAAAGAAAGAAAGAAAATGAAGGAGTTGGAAAAGGCAGCTTCTGAAACTCTTTCCAGCTCTAGGTCCATGATCCTATAAGAATTTTAGCCAATTATTAAGAGAGAATCAAATAAGATGATGCATATCAAGTGCTTTGTAACACTGAAGTACTAGAGGGATTGGGGTACAACTAATGATAATTAGGTACAGCATTATGGGGAAAACAATTAGGTACAAGTGTGAAAATTTACCTTTTCTTTATTATCCAATGAAGAAGAAAGCCTGGGGCTGGATGCTGAGCGCATAACTCCTGTTGTATCCTTCTCTTTCTGAGCTTCTTTAGAGGCTGTAATTTCAGCAAGGGCACCGTAGCTGCCTGTCTTCCTAAGACCAAGCCGCCAAGAAGCTGGGGATTCATCTTTCCTCTCTTCTTCTTTTGGAGAAACTTTTGTAGAAGTTGGAAACTGTTTTTGTATGTAAATGGGGGGGAGAGGAGAGAGAAGTATATCCATCATAATAGAATTAGATCAAAATAACATTTGTAAGCAAACAGGAATATGATCTTATATAAGAAAATGCTGTTTTCCTATGTTAATGACTTCATCAATAATGAGGACATCCATAGCTGGAAAAATGGAACAGAATTTTAGAAGTTAGGCTTACAAAAATGCACTCCACACATTTTAATCACACAGAGACATCAAGATGCAAATCTAGACAAAGCAGAAGTGACCACACAGTAAAAATTTAAAACCATGCAAATGTAGCCCTCGCATATGGATTAAGTTTGTTATATTATAACCTAAAACAAATTCTTGTACATACAAAATCCTCACCAGAAGTTTTTCACCCTTACTGGGCACAAGAACAATGCCAGTTTTGCGTAACCCCTGCCTCCATGATGCAGGATTTATTGATTCCGCCACAGGAATGATAGGAGGAATGAAATCATACTAAAGCCAATTAAAACATGACATGTAAAGAAATGAAGATCGAAAGAACACAAAAAAGTTAAGAAAGGACACAATATTCATTTGCTCATTTAAGATCGAAACTAGAAAAATTGACCTTAGTTCTTTAAAATAATTTAGAATAAGCTTTAATCTTAGTACAGAAGACAGCACAATGAAAGAAGCTGTTAGAGAAATAAGCTATATTCCCAAGACAGTTAAAAATAAACACTATTCATTAAAATAGAAAGCCAGAGTACCTAGTACATTAAGGTAGCCAATCTAAAAACATAAACTAAAAGAATACCAACCATTTTGAAGTCAACAAACAAAAAGGTGAAACCTGAATTTTGGTTTTTAGCAAATCATATAGCTTGCTTTAAACACATTTTGCTCTACAGATTTAAAAAATGGGGGGGGAGGGGGAAGAAATCTTCTGACCCAAATTGAATATAAATTAATTATATGAATCCTCAAGGTAACAGAAGTTAAGATTATTTTAAGAGATGATAAAGTTGTGTTGTTCTTCAGATTTAACATTTTTATTATCTTTTATTAATATTTAAAAAATAATTCACCTCAGGAATGATTTTTAATTTGTGATTACTATAAGAAATTTGAGCTTCATAATTAATTGAGAAAATCATTCAATTATATTTGACTATGAGCTCCAGAACAGGAAGCACGTCTTTTAACTTTGTATTTCCTTCTTACAACTCCTTATACAATATTTTGCACAAGTATTATGTTTACTAAAATTAGTTTGCAGGTGTTGGAAGATAATAATGTATCTTCAAATTAGGAATAGAGCATCAAATTAAAATGAATAGTTTGGTATTAATTTCCTGTGGAAAAAGAAAATTCAGACTGCCCAAGACTAACTGAATTGCTCACAGGAGTTGTTTTTCATGCTATTATATATGTATACTTTGCTATGCAATGATAGTATCCTGTCCAATATGATTCTCTCCAGTGGATTCAAATGGTTTTTGGCTGCATCTAATTTAAATTATTCTCTTCTCAATGAAGATTTACTCATTCAAAATAGTATTGCAGTTTTTGAAAGCAATTTTGAAAAAAAAAATTAACAGTGGTATTATTATAATACGTGTATACTCTCTTCCTAAGGTGACTAGCTCTTTGAATACATTGGTTTTGTTGAACTTGTTAAAAAGTGAGAATATAGTATTCTGCTGAAATTTGTACTGTGTTTTAAATTAAATACCTCTTGCTTGTTTTTAAATTACAAGCCAAGTAACCAAGAAAAACTAAATAAATAATTGCCGCAAGTGGACCACTTACAAGGCAAATAAGCTGACAAGCCTTATTTAATTTTGTATTTAATGATATCTGTACATACAATTAACCAGAATATAGTACTGGAGGATTCTAGTTAACTGAGGTTTTTCCTGAAGAACAGAAACTATGTTTTTAAATAAGACAATTAATTTTGTATGTGTGAGATATTAAACAAATGATCCATGCACAAAAATATTCTGTAGATATTAGAGGGCAATAAACAGTCTAGAAACAGAAATGGAAAGGGAAGAATAACTAGGTGGACACATATATTCTACATGGTGCTATGTATTAGTAAAGGAATTAAAATATAATAGAATGAAGATGGAAATATGATTTAGTAAATCTCCAGAGAGACAAATCAAGGAGGTGCCAGACATGATTTTAATACACATCAAAAACCAATCAGATATTACTCATCTTCCTACACTCAAAGTAGAAAAGACCAAAATATCAAACCATACACAGAAAGCCACTATGAAAATTGCAACTGATATGCCAATATAACAGAGGTTGAAGAATTTGATGTTAATACTCTTTAAATTAAATCAACATAGCCACTGATCCTTTGCTGGTTTCAATACGATGCAAAACAAAAGGAAGAATGGTAAACTTTCTAATGGGAGTACATGCAATAAAAGTTGGTGGAACAAATAAATGGAAAGTAAGATCAAATTACAGAAATACTAAATGTCACTCCTGAAGAAGGCATGGTTCTATAAGGTGACTCTGCATTGCTTTGATGCATTCTGGTCTTAGAATCATTGATTTTGGCAAATAAAGATTTAAAAAGCAAACAAACAATAACAACAGGAAACTTGAAGAAAATAATGAAGACCACTACTATGAATGTAGATCGAAAATTCAGTGATTGTTGAGAAAATTGTACAACGTTCTTCAAAGACTGGCTACGTTAGTATACTTGGATACTTTAAGAATATGATTGAAAAAAGGAATAATTGATTCAACTAAGGATGTAAGATCTGTTTTGTTGTATGCTACTGATGTGGCTCCTTTGTTTATTATAGCAGACATTACTGTCACCACAATTCTTAAAGAAATCTTTTAAGGAAGGAGGCATACGTGACTTGTTTTAATTTCCTAAGATCTTGCTGAAAGAACATGAACTGTGAAGTAAACAAGACTTAAGCCTGTGGTCCTTGCTAACTTCAGTAGTCAGGTAGAGACAGTAACTCAATTAAAATTTGATATTCAAGAAAATCATTAAAGATCAATTATTGGTTGCAACTGACAAATGTCTAATGGTTTGTTATTTCCATCACTAATGCCAAAAGATTATTTAGTTATTATTATACTAAATCAGAATTTTAATGTTTGCCATCATTACAAAGTTCCAAAGATTATATACAAAGTAGAAGACTATCCAATTATGAAACAATCTTTGTGCAATAAAATTGTTTGAAGTAACAAACAGAAAAATGAGGTGAAGGCAAAAATGGAAAATAGACATTATATATATATATACATACACACACACACATACATTTTCATACCTAAATTTAACTGATGTTATGCTGAAATGATTCAAGAACATAGGCTGCAAAACCTTTTAAAATTTATCTTTTTTTACCACCATATTTGGACTAAAAATAGTATGTTTGGCTTAAGAAAGTAGAATTTTGGAAAAAAAATCAAGCTAAAAAAATTAGCTGAACTGGAATAATGAAACATAAGATAGTCTGTGCTGGCAATTATAATATTGAGGATATATAAAGGAATCAATCCTCAGAAAGGAAAAGAAACCAAAGATGTGGACAATATTTTAAACTTAAAAAAGTAAAGGAAGAAACTAAATCACTCTGACCCAAATGACTACTTTACCACCTAAATAAAAATTTTAATAGAACTGATATTATTTCAACAATGTTATTGATGAGGAAAATAGAAAGTACTAAGCAAGAAGGCTTTCACAAGTGATATTCCATAGTGGATCATATTTTAACACTACACAATTTAACTAAGAAGTGGACAGAATTCAAAATACTTGTTTTTTGGTTAAAAAAGATTTTGATTTGATCACTGATATGAAATGAAATATAAAACAAAAACAACATATACTGAACAAAAGTTTTTGTCAGGATATAGTTCAAGTTGAAGATTGCCTATAATTGACGAAGTCCTTCTCCAGAATCTAGGTGATGTAATAAAGGCCAATCAACTCTAAGAACACTGTGGGGCCTCCTAAAATGAGACCCATAATCACTCATGTAGAAAGGTGAAGAAGGCCTATTATCCAAATACAATTCAGTGAAAAATTCTTAAAAAGCTTATACACATATCATACAGTACAACAGGATAAGGGGAGCAGAGAATGGAACATCTCACATGAAGACAGTGAGAGTAAAGGCCAGTGTTACTGGATTGTTGAGAGTTTGTAGCAGAGAAAGTTTTAAGAAGAAAAGAGACAATGTGTTTGACATTTGAACAATCTATAGGCAATTTAATATCTGATCTTGGAAGTAACTGGAAATCACTAGAATTCACTGCATGAGAGATTAACAGGGACATCTTTGTACTTTAGGAACATCAATTTGACAGCAAGTTGGGATATAGATTAGAAAGGGAAAAGATTTATGCCAGTGAGAACCATCCAGCTATTGTTCTATAATCAGGGTGATAAAGGCTACAGCAGGGAGTGTCAGTATCAAAGGAAAGTAGCACATATATAAGAGATGGTTATACATATAGAATGAACAGGTCTTGACAGCAAGTTGGACATAGGGCATGAGTGTGAGGAGTTGAGGATGAGCTTGAGCTTGATGACTAAGAAGAGAGTAGTAATCTTAGCAAGAGGATCAGAAAGAGGGGAAAATTATAAAGGAAAGACTCTATGACCATGAACAAGTTCTTTATGCTCAGCTTACTCATTTTTAGAGGGGTATAATGACAGCTATATAGTACTTATCTCACATGGTTAAGAGAAAGACACAAAATGGACTAAAGTAAATAAAAACATTTTATAAATACCAAAGTTTAGATGAATGTTAGCTATCATGCAAATATGGATAGGGTTAGTAAAGTTTCCAAATCATCTTAACATGTAAACTTAATCTCCATAATGTGATTTGTTTTATTACCAATATTAATTTTTCTTGGTCCTGTTACAAATAACTGAAATAATGAAAATGAAATTGCATGGCATCGTTTCCAAACCAAATATTTTATGAATAAAATATTCTTAACTTAAAATAAGCCGAAAATGATCAACGTGTAATTGTGAATAATCTATTTCGTTCCTCTGAGCAAAATGCAAGTTTCAATGAACTGATTTTCTTACTTACCTTTTTAATTGGTGATGTAGGTGTCACCTGGCCAGAAGACAAAGTAGGTGTTGTGACAGCTATAGGAGCTGCTGGTACATTGGAGGTATTGGTGTTAGCAACAGATGTTATAGGTTTTGTTTTATCTTAAAGACACAAAAGCAAAAATTTGGATTATTAAGAGACAAGACTAAAAATATTTCTGTTTCAATTTATAACAAGAAAGGTATGATTTTAAAGTCTTCTTTTGAAATTATTTTTCTAAAAACAAAAACACTAAAAATGATGGGGAACTTAAAAAACTTCAGTAGAATGAAATAAATCATGAGAATAAATTGGAAGGTTCAAGAAAAAAAATCTTTTATGAAAAAGAATATAGGTAGATTTTTCTCCATTTATAAGTAAAATTTGATAAAAACCTGATAAGTGTTCTGTAGAAAAAATAAATGTGAAGACCACACAGCTTTCACATTGACTTTCTATTTACAGCATAAAATTTTAAAAATCATTAAACCAAGCTTCAAGACTTTGTTGAACTAACAGGGCTCTATGAAATGAATCCATAAAAATGAATTATATTTCTCCCTGCTAATGATGAGGGAAAAAAACTCGATCAGACAATCTTTATTGGAACTGAAATCAAAATATGTAATGGGGGTCCAAAAAAAAAAAAAAAAAAGCCTGGCATGTCCAAGTGTACAAAGAAAAAAAGGCAGAATCCTTATTGATATGGGGAAAGAGTTGTATATTCCAGATAAACATGTGTTAGCATATCCTACTACTCTCAACTAATTTTCAAAGGAATCTTTTATTTTAGTGTTAATGTATGTTATGTTCAAAGAGCATAGCAATATGACAATGGTACTTTGTTTTTTGTATTCTTTCTGGTAATGGTAATAAATTTTTAATGATTCATTGCCTCTTTTACTAAGTTCCCATAGTAAGTAACAATAAATGTTTTGTAACATGGATAAGGTGGGGTTAAAAGGAGATGTGAAATAACTACCAAATTTGGAAATAAATTAAAATCTCATTAGCACCTACAATGAACTGCAATCTAATTCTTTCTCTCTTAAGAGTTTACATGACTAATTTAATATGGACTTTTAAGAATCTAGTTTATTAATATTGATTGCAAGAATCAAAGTGGGGCAAAAAAGGGACACAATTAGAATTTTTATTTATAAAGAAAATCTGCTTCCAATAAAAAATATGAATTCAGGATTAAAAAAAAAAAAGACTATCACAGATCACTTAGAAGAAAAGTTTTGTCTTGAGCTTTCTTTTTTGATTAATAACATTGTATTTTTTTTAAGCAGGTAAACTACTTAAGACAACAGTTAAAAAAAAACTCAGAACTACTATAAAATCTTAAAGACAAAAGTTTCATGCATTAAAGAGCCTTTACAAAAAAAAAAAAAAAGTCCAATTTTTAATCTTGCCAAGTGAAAAGATAAGTTAGATTAAAAAAAAAAAAGAAAAAAAATCACATGAATATTATTTCTTCTCAAGATATTTAATATATATTTAAAAAGAGCAATAAAATCATTACTATGATTCTATACTTAGAATCTGAGGAACTTCATGAAATAAATGACTAAATGGGAACATGCTTCAAATCACGGACTGTGTCTGGTGCAAATGGAAAGATTCCTTAATGCTGATGATGTTCTCCAAAGCTTCCCTTGTACGGCATTTTGTGGTCTAACAGGGTCTCTCCAAGTGAGATTCAAGTGTTAAAATGACTAAGGGATAAAATTTGCTCCAAAACTAAGACTAAGGCAAAAGCAAAGGCAAAGGCAAAGGGAAAGGGAAAAAAAAAAAAAAAAAAAAAAAAAAAGAGGAGGGAACCAAAATGTTCAAAATGTATACACAATGTTTAGGGAAAAAAAAAATAAGAAAAAAACAAGCAAGAGAATAAAGTCCTATACCACAGAAATGGTTATGTAGAGTACAACCAATATCTGCAAGAAAAGTAACATTGCTGGAACTGAAGATAGCCAAAAAATGAACCAATAATAAATGATTGAATAAAAAAAAATTTATTAAGCACTTAATATATAAAAAAAAATTGAGTTAAGTATGGGTTATGGATATGAACAGAAAAGTAAAATGTTACTTGCTATCAAGAATATCACACATTTTAGCTGCAAGGCAGATGGAAAAATGCCACATTCTTTAGGTCCATGCCAAAGCAGATGGCAATCCACTTTCTCTAATGTCATTTTCATTTATATAACTCTATCCATTTCCAGTATTGAAAAATTTGGCTACTGCCAAGAGCTTTGAAGGCAAATACTTTCTTTTGGGGATTCTTGAGTATCTAAAGTTGCTGAGAAAGAAAGCGTTTGCAGTAGCTACTAAGGAAGTGCCACATCATATGTCCACTTAGATTGCTTTCCAAACATTGGTCGCAGGACCAGGCTGGTCAAGAGTGAACCAAAACAATGATATAAAAGAGCAAAAGAAAAGTTATCAATACAACTGAGTTTGGATTCAGACTGGACATATGCATGGATTTGCAAATGAGGGTGGGGGAATGAGTGAGTGACATTTAGGGGGCAATAGATAAGAAATACCCATGACCATCTTATGGATGGGATAGAATCAGAATATGAGTTTATAAATATAATGATGTGTTTTCTGAGCTGTAAGGAATTTAAACTATATATGCAGAGCAAACTCACTCTTTGAGCTGAAGACACAAGGTCAATAAAGTAAAAGTTTGTTTCAAGATACTGTTAACCTAAATATGGGGTTCAAATACATTAAGTGATTTTAATACTTTGTCTCTTTCATACTATAAATGCTGTTTAACATGTAGAATGTTACAATTAACAAAACATCAGAAGAGCAGGTATGCTGAAGACAATGGCAGATTGAATGAATAAATAAATAAATGTCATTCCGAAGTGATAAATAGCTAAGAGATATAAACAGGCAATTTTAGAAAAAAAAAAAAATCAAAGTTTTTTTTAATAAGTCACATGAAAAATGCTCTAAATCATTTCTGAAGCACAATGACAAATGCTGGAAGTGATGGGGAAAAATAAGGACACTCATTGTGCTGATGGAGCTGTAAACTAATCCATCAATATTGGTTTGGAACTATGCTCAAAAGACTATCCATTTTGACCCAGCAATATCACTACTAAATTAGTATCCTTAAGAGATTAAAAAAAAAAAGAAAAAGAAAAAAAAAAAAAGACCCATATGCACAAATTTATAGTAATTATTTTACAAAAAAAAAAAAAAAAAAAAAAAAAAAAAAAGAGGAAATTGAAGGGGATACCCATCAATTGGGGAATGGCTAAATAAATTGTGGTACATGATAGAATACGAAAGAATACTGTTTTGCTTTAAGAATGATAAACTGGATAGTTTCAGAGAAACCAGACCTACATCATCTGAAGCAAAGTGAAGTAAGTAGAACCAGCAGTACAACGAATATATTAAAGTAATATTGTATATCAAGGTTCATCTGTGAAAGACTTAGCTGTTCTGATCAACACAATATTCCAAAACAATTCCAAAAGACTCATGATGAGAAATGCAATCCACCTCCAGAAAGAGAAATGAAAACCTCTGTGGTAAAAGCATATTTTTTTTTTTTTTTCACTTTCAATGTGTGATCCAAGTGGCCTAGTAATAATAGATGATTGGCCAGCCAGCCTGGATACTATACTGATGCTTAAATTGATGATCAAAGACCTGGATATTCTCCATGGAATATTTATGATAGAACATGGACAAGATAGTTGGCTGTTTGCTTTTGGGATAGAGAAAGCATCCACAATGAAGAGATCACAAATTCACTGAATTATGGCAGTAGGATTTCAGAACTATATATAATTTTAAAAACTTGGCAAGATAGTTTAGAACCTGACTGATTAAGACCTAAATGGGAAAGTTTAACAAAAAAGAAAATCTGACAAATTTCTAATGCTCTACTTTAAACTATAAAATGAAAACTATGCCACATGCTAATTTCTCTCCCCCCCAAAAAAACAAAAGCGGAAGCACCTAATTTAATTTATACCTCAATAATTTTAAGAAAATGTGTAGTGTACACATCTAAAATTTAGAACACTCTGTATATAATAAGTGTTCAAATAATTAAGCTTAGAAAATGAAAACCTATTTATTCAACTGCATAAAGCAATATTTTAAAAATTAGCTAATACTGGCGCATAATTAAGATTTGGTCAAAAAACATCAAACACCTATAAATAGTCCAATTTGGTACCTTATGAGTAAATGTATGAAAACAGGTTTTTTTTTTACTTTTTAAAAAAATTAGGTCCACAAATATTTATAACAATATTATTAGTAATTGCCAAGAACTAAAAACGATTCAAATGAGCAATAGCTGATAAATGACAGAACAAACCCTGCAATATGGGACATATCTCTTTGGGTTTATTGTCTTCATTTTTGCTAGAATTAGGGTCACCTTAAAGGTCCTATGAATATCAATGTAATGGAATATTAAAATGCAAATTAAAATAACATGAAGCTTATGAAAAAATAGGGACCTTTATGAAGCAATGCTAAGTCAAGAACACTGGACAAGAAAAACAATACACACACTGACTGCAGATATAAAAAAATAAAAACTCATATATACAGAGATAACCAGTAAACTGAAGGAAATAAAAGGAAAAGCTACTATTATGCTTGATAAGCACTTAAAATATATTTGAACTGGTTCAATGTTACTTTATATTGGACTGCTTTATGTGCCAATTATATATTGATTGTTCCAAGAGCTATAGTGCACATTTAAGTTTTTGTTGTGATATGGGAGCCACCTGCCAGTGGCTGCTGGAGGTCTAACTCTGACCTGTAGAATGGATCTCTTCACATGAGAAGATGATGATGACACAAGAAGACTGAGAGGCAGTTGCTGTTTAACCTCTCCACTGAGAGGCCTTTGCATTGTCTGACCTCTCTCCTCTTCCCTCTTCCCTCCAATTTATTTAATTCCCAATCCATAAGGAACATCTACATCAAAGGCTGCTTTGCAACTCCTTCAAGCATTATGATTCACAGCTATGGAGGCTCTCAGAGAATTGACCTGCTACTTAACAAGTTTTAGTAAGCTTACAACTGCACAAATTTAAAATTAGAGGGATGAAAATTCTTCAATAATGACTGTAATCAATGATATTTTTAATACAGCCACCCTCTTTTAAGATTATAAATGGGCTTTGTGAAAGGATGAAAATGTCACTGAAGGCAATTAGGAAAAATGTTAGGGAACATCAAAATCTGTTCTTTGGAATGGCACTACAATATAGTTTAGTTAAATTATATTAACAATATTGTCAATCATTGCTAATTAAGGGAATATTACACAGGCTTTGCAGTCAGAGTGTAACATACAACACTTTGTTCAGCAAATGACTGCTGAATTAAGACTAAGAACAACTGTTATTCTTTCTATACTAATAGGATCTCACTCTAGAATACATCAGAAGTCTACAAGTCTCCTGATTCAGAAAAAAATTTTTTTTTACCTGTTTCAGCTTCTGATTCTGAGTCATCTTCCTCATCTTCTTCACTAGAGCAACTAGATTCATCTTTCTTGCCTTCTTCTTCCTCATCTGCCTTTTCATGCTCAAGAGATTCAATACTGGTTGCATTTTTCTCTGGCTCAATAATTAATGTCTCTTTGCTGTAGATGAAAAACATATGCCTAATCACAAAATGCTCTAATTTTGCAAAGGCTACCTACATTCCTGAAAATCAAATGACTTTATACATCCTCTCCCCAACAATAATGAAACTCATTTAAATATTTTACTTACTTTTTAAATGATTTTTGTGATTGGTTGTTATCCATATTGGCTGTGGATTCAATTAATGGAGACTTCTTTTCTCGCTTTTCACTATGGAGCTTTCATAAAATCATTATTGGGAAAAAGTTATTAAAATAATATGAAGCAATAACATGTATAGTTGATTGTATTCTGTATATGACCTATCAATCTTAGTCATTTTCTTAAAAAGGATTTATTTTACCTTAAACATAAGTGCTAAGGGAAAGGGCATTAGTGACAACATAGACAGCTATCAAACTCATTTTCAAGGACACAGAGTTCGACTGAACTACCTAGTTATTCTGTACTTTTAATTTCATTTAAGCCCTGGTTCCCTTCTTAGATAAGCATGAAAAAGTTAGCAATGGGTATTCTGATCAAAGAGCAAAATAACACAGTATAAGCTTTTTTTAGTTCTTTTTTTAAAGAAGTCAGAGATTGTAAGAACATGCTTTTAACCATACTGACATATTAAGCAATAATCAAAACACTAAATTTGCCCAGGAAAAACAAAAATCCCTTGACAACCTTTTCCTGACAGGGGCACCAAAATTAATTTCACTAAAAGAGACACACAAAACACTAATGGAAAGAAAAACTGCTAACATTTAAAGTTAAAACCAAGCAATTATCTATGTGTTTTATATAACTGTTAAACATACCAGATTTTGTTTCTTTTGCAGTTCTTCTAAATATCCTAGAATGTCTTCATCTGCTACATCAAAGGCAGTCTGACCCTACATGAGGAAATTTTTTTTAAGTTTTTTTTTTTAAGTTAACATAGCATTTTATAACATTTTCTCTATTCTTATACCTCCTCCTTATTCCCACTCAACACCTGCTATGTCAGCAACTAGTTGGGTTTTTTTTTTTGTTGTTGTTTTGTTTTTTTGCTTCTTGTTTCTGCATTGGGTAAGGAGTGAGCATACTTATTTTAGAGCAAAGTGTCAAAGCCACAATAGATTTAAAAATGAAAATTCAAAAAAAATGCAATTTATAGCAGTTACAGGACAGTTAACAACAGGTCTGCCCTATTCTTCATTTTATAAATAAGCTCTAGCCGCAGGAACCATAAATCATCAACTTTTTGGTTTTTCAAAAAAAAAATATTCAGAAGGACATCTGTCACTTTATATTTGCTCACTGACCAAAACTTTGATTAAGTCTTAGAACTAATTCTTTTTCACATGGAAAATAATATATGAAAAAGCAGTTCAAACTTCAAATATATAAAAAAATGAAAACTAATCAGAACATGACTAAATAGTCTCAAAATTAATGTGAATTTGGAAATATATATATGTGTAAACAATAATTAATATTTTCAAAGAAAAAGCTCCTGGTCTTTAATTTTACCTAAAGAACAGGATACCTTCTAGAAGAAAGGTCATACATTTCCTATTGTGATCAAAATAAGAGTATGCATAAAAAACATCTCAACTTGTAAGTTAAATTTTCTGCTTATACTTCATAAAAGTAACATTCTATCTTTATACTCTAAAACATGCAAAATATCTATCTAAAAAAGATAGAAAAAATGAATTTTGGGTTAAAGGGAACTTACCTATACATAGTAAAAAAGCATCTTTTGCAAATTTCACCTATAAAAAATTGCTCTTGAATTTTGTTGTGCCAGATGAGCATACTGGTTTAACCAGCATTTCTCCTTCCTCTCTTGGCCCAGAGTAAGAAAAGTGTTGGCTGAAGTAAGGAATTTGTTTCTTTTTTCAGTTTCTAGTACTGAAAGTCAAAGGTAGTTCCCACATAAATGGAATATTCTTGAACAAACTGAAAATTTCAATTTGGGCCTATAGTTATTCTAGATAATCTAAATATGTTTTACTTTGACTTACAAGTTATTGTACATTCCCCCCACAGATCAGAGCTACAAAAGAATGCTTTTTAAAGCAGCTTTGTTTCAAAAATTCTATTCAGAGATAATGATTTTTCAAATTTGGCTTAGTAATGAACTTGGTAAAATAAAGGGATTATTTGTGCAAAATAGTTAGTAGAATTAGAATCAGAATATTCCATGGATTTAGAGATCACTTAATTTTCCAGAAGTGAAAATGAGGTCCAGAGACTTTTCAAGGTCAAATGTAACTGAACCTGAACTAGTTAGAATCCACAGTTCTTGATCTCCAGGATGCAATGGAATTTTTACATCACTAATAATAGTTTGAAGCATCTATCAATGCTTCTATTTAAAAATAAATTAAGCAAATCTCGATAATTTTAGCAGCAATTAAATAGAAAGCTGTTGTTTTATTTACTAGGGGTTTTCCTTTTTATGGATACAAAACGTGGTCACCTTACTAACCTTTCTTTTCACTTTCTCCCTCCACAAATGAGTCTACTTTGTAAACAGCAGCTGATAGAGAATAAAAACTAGAGTAAAATGTAGGCTGTGAACATGGAAAAATTAAACCTATCAATTTAACCTATTAACCCAGACATACACTATAAATAATTATTAGTAGTTACCAAATCACACACATCACATGACTCAATCACCTTTTAAGGCTACCCTACTCTATCAATTAAACACCATATTAAAGGAATCACATTATAGAATGATTCACTAATACTCAAGACTATGGGGAAGATAAATCAGGAGGATATATAATTAGCCTTGAGAGAGAAGATGAGAATTAATTACTATATAGAGATGCCATCTTAAAAGTGAGACTGCATAAAAGAAATTCTAATTACATAATATTATATGATAGGTGTTTAAAATCTACATAGTCTAATTGTATTTAATTCTTCTTAATAGCCTCACACTTATATATTGCCTTGCACCTTTTCAAAGTGTTTTCAAATACATGACAAAATTCATCTTGTCACAACTAAACTGAGCAAGACATGGTTTATATACTTCCAGCTCAGTCAAGGATTTGCTCAAGATTACAATACCAGAAGGCTAGTCAGATGTAGAATTCAGATGTCTAAATCTAATAGCTCTTAAGAAAAGAGGAATGATTTTCTTTTAATTTAAAAGAAATTAAGTTCCTCATTAATATTATTAAGAAAATAATGCTGCCAACTAATTTAAACTTTTGTAACATCATAAAAATGCTCATTCATTTTGGGTTTAAAAAACTTGTTGCTAATGGGACAGTAAACATTGTGGGTATATCATAGCAAAATAATTCTCCTATTTATTAAAATTTCAAAATTATCAACTGAGATGTCACAGCTTTAAATTTACATTAAAATCCATAATAGGCAAAAGTATATCCATTTACAAAAAGGAGTGATTTATAAATCTTATATTTGGTGTTTTTTAATAGTTTCTAAAAATCAAGTAATTGAAGTAACTTATTTCTGTTGTTGCAGAAAGATTTATATAAACTTTTCAGAGTTCATGTATTTTGAAAACAATTGTGGAAAAAATATGGATATAATTAAAAAATGTAGATTGCAAATTCATATGAAACATCCAAAAATGAACTTATCATGACACAACAACAACAACAAAAATTTGTTTTGATGATTACAGAGTATTATGGAAACAAGTCTTACTGTTATAATATGAAGTTTTCTTTAAAGACCACAAAAAAGCCCAATGAAATTTTAAAAACTGAAGTGATTAAAAAATAAATAAAAATAAAATTTGGGGAGTAAGTCATAATGATAATTTATAACAAAAATAATTTAAATAATATGAATTAATGTGAATGGTTCTAAACTTCTAAATGCCTCAGTTTTCTCATTTATAAAATCATTTATAAAATGGAGAAGATAATTAAGACCATCTACCTCAAATAGTTGTGAGGAACTCCTTTGTAAACCTTAAAACACAATATTAAAATGTGTTATTATTATTTCCAATTACACAAAATGACTGGTATTATGGGGGATGAGGGTGAAGTTAAGTATCATAAACTCCTTGAATGCAAGTGCTATGTGTTTCTAATCTCTCAATCCTTATTGCTAAGCATCAGGTTGTAGATATGATAAGTGCTTAATAAGCAGTTAAGAAAACTATCTTTATAGAATAGTATGATGTGCCTATGACTTTGTCTCTGACTTTTCTAAAAGACCCTGACAACTCCCTATAATTCTCCATGTCTTATATTACCCAAAGAATCCATGGGTGGATGAGCAGCTCTTGAAGTGGCACTGTCTGGGACAGGGAGAAACAAGAGGTAAGGCAAATCATTTCTGCTGAGTCACTCCTACTCTATCACTGCAGCAGAATAGGCAATTCCTATTTTGAGAGTTGGAGAATCAAAGATAGTTCAGGTCAATTCAGTAAAGAGTGAATGAATATTGGTGTTGCTGGTAATTGACAGTATAAAAAAGGGAGTTGGTAGAAAGATAGTTCAAATGCAATATTTTCTTCAGTAATGTGAGCACAAAGAAAGGAAGAGAAGACAACAAGAGTCTACAACCCAAGGAGTGAGCTAAATAAAGTGTGTGTGTGTGAGCGAGCAAATTAAAAATAAGTCACTGAAAAACAGTATTATTATTTGAGGGATATCAACTTATGAGACAAAATCTCAATACCAAGAGACAGACATTTACACATACATGTACACACGAAAGATCTCATTCATAGCAGTCAGAAGGCACAAGGAAAAGAAAGTTGTTCATTCTCCAACTACAGACCAATTTAACCACAAATGTGATTTAAGGTGGTATAAGGCAGACTATAATATAACAGCAATATTTATTATAATAATTCTATAGCACCTGCATATACATTTTTACATCTGAGCTTCAAAAACCATTGAAAATTAGACTCATATATTTGTTTTCTAAAATGTAGCAAATGATGCTTAGAAATGCTAAGTATTTGTGTAAGTTTTATAACTATTAAGTGGCTGCTAGTAGTAGAGTGGGACTATAATGGGTGTTTCTCTTAGGTGGGCTGTGATAGTATTTTATCTTACTACTTAGTAACTAGAAATTGTAATCCATCTTAAGCCAGGAACAATTTGGGAGTTAATGGTGATAGCAAGTGAAGAAGAATGAATCAATTACTAATTGATATATTCATAAAACATCTTTAAACCTCTCCCCTAACTTCATTTGTCATACATAACAATATTGTATTAATGAACATAACAGAAACTATCATGAATACTAATCTCAAAATAATTTTTCTTTTTTTTTCCAGAAAAAGATCATAAAAAGTACTTCAAATAAATACAAAATTAGGAAATGTACTTTCACTACCAAAAAAGGGCTGAATACCTATGATCGTTAATTCTAAAAATGAACTGAACTATCAATGTATTTCTGTGTATCATTTGAGAGGTTACAATTTCTTATACTAAAACATGTGCATATTTGAATAGCTTACCACTTTGTTGATCATATCCATATCACAAAGATTGTCCACTAAAATTCGACAGGCTTCTTCTTTACCCCAGTGAGCTGCGGCATGAAGAGGTGTCCAACCATCATAATCTTTAATATTTACATCATAGCCTGCTTGTAGTAAAAGCCTAAAGAGATTATATAACAAATTAGCTGGGCAGTAAGTTAACTTTGGGAATTTGTAAAACTTTTTATCAATTTAATTTCATGCATATTAAATAAAATTCGGGCAATAGGACGTGGTCAACTATTTTCTTTTTCATATTTCAACATTTTTTCCTGTGATGTCTAAACTGGGATAGGTAGAAATTAGTTAAAGCACAACCCTGGAAGAAGAGATTCTAAATTAACATGATGAAATATATTGTCCTGTGGTGGGTATAAATTCATTTTCATTGTCTCCTAGTTCTGTCATTTAATTTTGGTATGAAAAATTTTTATTACTCCTATGATTTTAATATGAGAATTTTCTTAGGATCAATCTAGTTTACCTAGCCTGAGCCAACCACTGAATCACTCTTATTTACTATAAGGCAAACTTTATGATTATTTATTATTGATTATACACAATTAAATACTGTTTTCTATACACTAAATAATTACTTATTATAGAGCAGCTAGATGGTACAATGGATGGAATGCTGGGTCTAGAGTCAGGAGTATGCATTGTCCCGAGTTCAAATCTTGTTTTCAGATACTTAGTAGCCAGATGACTCCAGACATGTCTTTAATCCTGTTTATCTCAGTTTCAGTTCTTGCCTAGTTTTCTTCATAAGAAGCCTCTTTTTTGCTCCTCTGGCTACTTCACTTAATGGTCTTCACCATGCCCTCCCCTAACTCTTATGATTTTCCTGCCTCAGTTTCTTGAAAAAGTCAAACTACTCCAATATCTTTGCCAAGTAAACTTCAAATGGAGTCACAGAGTCAGATATGACTGAAAAAAAAAAAAAGACAAATTTTATTTTACATGCTAAACACATATTGGATTATACTTTGGGGGAAAAAAAGGCTTGATATGGTCTTACAAGATAATAGAAAAGAGTTACATTATACTATATAGTTACTTTTACAATTATATCTTCTTTTACACAGGAAATTTTTAAGGGGAAAAACAATTTCTTCATTAAGTTTTTTAAAATGTGAAAGGATCTTGATTTTATTTTATAGAGTAGTAGTAGAAAGCAAGAGATTCTAACCAACAATACTTGAATATCAGTAATAATTTTAATAAAATGCAGAGTTGCAAAAATTGTTAGCATGCCCTTTTAATTGTACATAGGTATTACTCTTACCTTTACTTAGAATGTTAAGTCCCTAAAAGGCAGAGAACAGGCCTATAACTTGCAGGCACAGCGCAGCCCAACACACAAACACTAAATTTAATAAAAATGATAATAAAGAAAACTGATAAACCTTTACCTCACTTTCCATGCTGTGAGCTTGAGAAGTCCTTCTTTTTACCTACAGAAGGTGGCAGTGATATCTAATGTATAACCCTTCATTCACATTTCATAAACTTAAACTTATGGCAGAATAAAGCCTTTCAAATAGTATAGGCTTAACAAAAGACTATTGAATTACTGAATAACCCCTTCCTATCTTTTACTATATATAAACCAACAAATATCAAGTGATGAAAACAATCCCAGTAAATCACATTTCTTTGTTGGGAACTCTATAAGTGGAGAGAGAAATCACTTAAGAGGTAGAAGCATATATCAGAAGGAGGGTTAAAGTACAAAACCCCACTAAATATTAACTAAAACAAGATCATCCTCACCAGGAAACTTAAACTATGTGTCTAGGGGAAGGGCAGGACAAGAGTAGATGCAGGGTTGTATAGAGAAGAAAGGGCTTTGGAAGGAAGTACACAAAGAAGAGACTACTTCAATAGTCTAAAAAAAGAAATGAGGTAAAAAAAAAAAAAAGCCTTGGAATGAACTAAAACTAGAAAATATATAGACCAGAATCCTCTTTTTGGCAAGAGAAGATGGTAAAAGGACAAGAAGGGCAATGAAAATGTAAAGGGTTAAAATCTGAATTTGTACAGAAACATTTGGCAGAGGGAGCCATACCCAACTCTACCTTAAATTGGGCAGAGGCAAGGAGAATCTATGCTGAGTCCATTCTGTCATGCAACTATAGACAACTCTGCATTACATGATTTACCTCTATCTTAAGGATTTCTTAATCAAGAAACCAGTTTCCAGTAAGCTCTGCTAAAGGCTTTCTATAGGGATTTAAGTAAAAACTGAACTTCAAAAACACTGACTTCAAGTTTCTTATTTATAAAACAGAAAAAATACCTATTATGTCCATAGTACAATACTATAAAAGATCAACTGATAATTTCCTAAACATATTAAGCCCATAAGAAATGTCTTATATCTTTACATAAAAATTAACTCTTTGTCTGATAAGTCAAAAACAAGTTTAAGTGTTGGATCTGTGAAATTTATCAGTAGAAATTTCCTTTCATAATATATTTTTGTTCTCACTTTTAAGTGACTTTCACCTTAATTTTAAAAGGCCAAAAATATGCCAGAAAAATTTGCCTAAAAACTAAGAAATAATACCCATACACATATACACATGCATCTGAATATGTGTATGTGTGTGTGTAAATTTCAGAAAAAAGTCACATCAAAATAAATTTGTTCTCCAACTTGAGTTTCTTCAAAATGACACTCAGAGGAAAATACCTGGAAATCTCAAGATACAGTAATAAGATGATGAAAACATTATTAGCATATGGAAAAAGTGCTTCACTCTCAAGGAAACATTACTTACTTTAAAACTTCTGTATAGCCTTTAGCAGCTGCTACATGGAGTGCAGTTCCACCAGACTTTACATGTCTAACATCATTAATGTGGCCACTATTGAGCCACTGTCTTGCATCCCGAAGCATTATCCGTTCTTCTTCTTTACGAGCTGCCTCTATATCGACCCCTAAAGCATGAGGGAAGAGGGAAAGAATGATATAATTTTGTTTACATTAATCGTTTTCTTAAAATGCTGAAATAAACCCAACAAAAATGTTTCAAGATTTAAGAGACATCAACTTGGCTCTTATAGTGAGGAATTCAGAGACATTGCAAAATTACTTAAATGAAAATGAATCAGTATCCATTCCTTTCCACCTTTGGTTTTCTCTGACAAGAAACTACTTTTCCTCACAAGAAGCCTTTTATTGCTCCTCTGGCTATTTTCACTTGATGGTCTTCACCATCCCCTTCCCTAGTTCTTATGATTTTCCTATAAACACCTAACACTTTAAGCAGATCTAGCTCTTCTCAAAGTATACTTAATTCTACTATACCCCTTTTACAATGCTTAACGGTGCTCTGTTTTGTATTATAATTATGTGTAGATCTTATCTTCCAATCTTATACAATGTTTCTATGTAATTTCTCCTTTGATATCATACTTTTTCTCTCCCTATGTCAGATTGCTTGCTGTTTTGGGAAAGGAGGGAGAAAAATTTCGAACACAAGAGTCTTACAGAAATGAGTATTGACAACTGTCTTTACATGTATTTGGAAAAATAAAATACTATTGAGAAAAAAAAATCTCAGTTCTTTTTAAACTATGTGATAAATCAGTCTTTCTGCACCTCAAATCTTTAAATAGCAAATTGAAGGATTTGTAATGTATGATCTAAGTTCTCTTCCAACTCTTGAGTCTCTGATACTCAAGCAGAAGACATGAGAACAAAAAATTTAGATCTTATACACATTGTTCAAGATAATTTGAAGAAGACATGAAACCTGTTTCCCCCTAATACTTGTTCTGAAGCACAATGCTGCTTAGCAAAAGAACACAGACCTCTGCCTAGAGATTTTTTTAAAAAACCCAAAAAACAACAACAAAAATAAACTAGTTTTGGAGGGTAGGTGGAAGGCATGACAAAAAGATAGGGTGAATTAATCTTAAGAATTTTCAGTTACTAGATTAGGAATACAAATAACCAAAGGGAAGCTATAAACTGGGAAAACATAAAAATGTTTCCAAACATCCAAAGGATCTGATAAAGGCCTCATTTCTAAAATATATAGAGAATTGACTCAAATGTATACTAGTTCAAGCCATTCTCCGGTTGATAAATGGTTAAAGGATATGAACAATTTTCAGAAGAAGATGAAACAATTTGTAGCCACATGAAAAGGTGTTCCAAATCACTATTGATCAGAGAAATAGAAATTAAGACAACTCTGAGATACCATTACACACCTGTCAGATTGGCTAAGATGACAAGAAAAGATAATGACTAATGTTGGAAGGGATATGGGAAAACTGAGACACTAACTAATACATTGTTGGTGGAACTGTGAATGGACCCAACCATTCTGGAGAGCAGTTTGAAACTGTGCATACCCTTTGATCCAGCAATGTTTCTACTGGGATTATATCCCAAAGACATGTTTTAAAGAAGGAAAAGGGATCCACATGTGCAAAAATATTTGTGGCAGCCCTTTTTGTAGAGGCAAGAAACTGGAAACTGAGTGGATGCCCATCAATTAGAGAATGGCTAAATAAATTATGGTATATGAATATTATGGAATACTATTATTCTGTAAAAAATGACCAGCAGAATGATTTCGGAGAGACCTACACAAAGTGATGCTATGTGAAATGAACAGAACCAGGAGATCATTGTACACAGCAACAAGAAGACTACACAATGATCAATGCTGACGGACATGGCTCTCTTCAACAATGAAATGATTCAAACTTGTTCCACTTGTGCAGCGATGAAGAGAGCCATCTACACCCAGAGAGAGAACCATGGGAACAGTGTGGAACACTCTGTTGTTATTTGCTTGCATTTTGTTTTCTTTCTCAGTTTTTTTTTTCTTCCTTCTTGATTTGATTTTTCTTGTGTAACAAGACAACTGTATAAATACGTATACATATATTGGATCTAACATGTATTTCAGCAGCATTTAACATGTCTACCTTCCAGCTAGAGGAGGGGAAAATTTGGAACAAAAGACTATGCAATGTTGGAAAATTTACCCATATATACATATGCTTTGTAAATATAAAGCTTAAAAAAAAAAAAAAAAAAAAGGAATACAAATAACCTTTGTTACACTTTGCTTTAAAACTTTGGTAATAAATACTTTTTAAACATATTTCTGTATTTGTCATGTTATGCAAGAAAAATGAGACCTAAAGGTGGAAAAAAACACAACAAAGAAAAAAAAAAAACAAACAAAAAGGTGAAAAATAATATGCTTCAATTCACATTCAGATTCTAACAGTTCTTTCTCTGGTTATGCATAGCACTTCACAGCATGAGCTTTGGAATTTTCTTGAGATTATTGTATTGCAGAGAAGAGCTAAATCTTATCACTGTTGATCATCACATTATGTGTTCTGCTCACTTTGTTCAGCATCAGTTCATAAATATAAAACATTTTAAATGTTGCAAGGTTGCTTTGGTCATATGAACCAATGTTTTAGAAAAGTTGCAAATCTCAACAATTTTTCTTCTAACTCTTCAAAAATAACGCTTTACTAAAAAAAATTAATTCTAAATGTTTTGGTACACAGAAAGCTTTTGAAAGAAAAGATATATGTAAGTATATTTTCTGAGTAAAATTATGTTTTACTCCCAGATTTTTATTCAAGTATTCTCTTTAATAGAATTTTAAATCCCAATTTAAGAATCCATTAAAGGTTTGAAGAAATAGTCCCAACCCTCTAGGATGGAATTATAAGTTTCTTTGACTTAGAGGCCAGACATTTTTGTCACAACTACCCTTATTTAGAGCTAATTAAAAATCTTAGTGCAAGTAGTCTTTTCTTAGACTTACATTTATGTTACATCCAGCTCATTCTGGAAAGAAAAAGCACAAAGACACTAAATAATAAGATGGAGAATGTTATCTATGAAACCAAATACTTAATTAACACTTTGATAAGCCAAACTCAGTGGGGCTCAGGAGAGGCCCTGAAGGAGCAAACACCCTGTGGTTTTATAGCCAAGAATTCAAGATGTGCCCTAAGGCCCATATAACCTTCCTAAAATTCCCCTTTTCTCCCTTCTCTCCCATGCAGATACAGAAATGTCTCAAAAACTGTTCACTCTTCCTCATTCTTTTGAGAGAATTCAGATTAATTCCATTGTGACCTTGAGGTCCATTAATTACTTCCCAACTGTTTGAATTTAGTTACTTTCAGAACCACTTTTACTCCTTGGCCACCCTTCTCCATTCTCCACCCAAAGGCATCCAGATGTGCAAGTAAGTCTTCAGCTACAACCTTTCTGATAAAATGGGTAAGCAAAAATAACCTTACCATTTGCTCAGTCCACTAAGCCCTTTAACTCATAGAGCTTTGCTACCTGTTCTGCTGATACACTCTTCTGAACTCTAAGCACTGCCAAATGTCTTTAAGTTGTATTGTAAAGGCTACTTTGCTTTTTCAACTGGCCTTCCACTATGTCTTAAATAAGGATCACTGGATCTTTCCATTTGTTGTTAAACTGAATTTTACTTTAGGTATCCTATTCTTTTTCAGCTTCTTGTACATATATTTTCAGGGTAGTGCCAAGCACAGTGCTTGTACATAGCTTGTACATGTGTTAATTTTTGTATTATGAGGTTCCTTCCAGCTCTAAATAAAGAATCTTAAGACAGAATTTTCTAAGTATTTACTATGTGTCAAAGCATTGTGCTAAGTATTGAAGACTTAAATCCAAAAAGTGAAACTTTTATTCTCATGATCTTTCATTCTAACAGAAGAGGTAGTATGTACAGAATATCTATAGAATGAATATAAATAAAAAGTAGCTTTGGGATGGAAGGTATGAACATTTGTGGAATAATGAAAGCTGACCTTCATTTGTATTTATATTAATTCTATTACTGCAGATCAAGGACCTTAAGACTCCTTAACTCTTGAGTCTTGTTCATTTTTTTATTCAAACTCTTCATGGACAATATATTAGAATTACTGGAGTAGTTCTTCTGGTTCTTCAATACCTCTGACTATAATTGCTATAATTTTCCTGGAGAGGATCATTTAAGAATCATTGGACTATTGAAAAGTCATGCTAGAGGGTTGGATACATTAAGCGGATATAGGGATTAGATATCAGAAATCTCAAAAAAAAAATATCTAGATCTTTAAAAGCCAGAGGGCAAAATCAAATTAGAAACCACCTATAACATTCTGAGAGAAATTCCAAAATGAAAATTTTCAGGAAAATTATAGCAACAATCCAGAACTTCCAAGTTAAGTCACCAAAGAGAAAGAATTTTAAAACTAAGATGAAACAGAATTTAGCAGACGCTTCTAGAATACTTCTGGGGGATCAGGGTAGGAAGAGGAAGACCAAGGAAAATTGTTTCACAGAATTCAGAGTGCGCAAGTAGGTCAAACTGACATTCTATACTATGATACTATTGTTTTGTAAGAAATGACAGAGAAGCCTAGGAGATATCCTAATCATCAACTATCATTTGGTTCCAAGCCTCTGCCATCATTAAAAACCTTCATTAGATCCTATCATCCCTGCAAACTAGGATCCTTTGTTTCTACTCCCTTTCTTACAAACTCTTTTTTTTTTTTATTCATTTTTCCAAATTATCCCCTCCCTCCCTCCATTCCCCCCCCCCCCCAATGGCAGGTAATCCCATACATTTTACATGTGTTACAATATAACCTAGATACAATATATGTGTGTAAATACCATTTTCTTGTTGCACATTAATTATTAGCTTCCGAAGGTATAAGTAACCTGGGTAGATAGACAGTAGTGCTAACAATTTACATTCGCTTCCCAGTGTTCCTTCTCTGGGTATAGTTATTTCTGTCCATCATTGATCAACTGGTCTTACACAAACTCTTAAAATTTTTTGTCTAAACTCACTGTATTAATGTTCTCATTTCCTCAGCCCTTTGCAAATCTCACTTTGCCCAAAATAATCAATGATCTTTTAGTTGTTAAATTCAACTATCTTTTTCAGTCTTAATCTTGACCTATTTGCTTCAACAAATACTGGTGATGATCCTCTCCTCCTTAATACCCTATCCTCTCAGTTTTTGTAACAATTCACATGTTATAAGTCTGACTATTACCTGGTTTCCTCATCTGACTGATTATCTACATCATGGTATACAAATGTGGGAATTGTCCAAGGTTCTGTCATTGACTTTTTATACCCTTAACAATCACCACTATGCAGATGACTCTCAGATTTATATATCTATCCCTCAGTCTCTCTTCTAAGCTTTATTTAAAACCATCTATTGATTACTGGATATTTTTAACCTGATTTCTCAGAATTAACTAAATTTTAATATGTCTAAGACTGAATTTAGAATATTTTCTCTGTGTTCCAAATTTTTCTATTTCTGTCAAAGGCACCAGCACCTTGAATGTCTCAGGTTCATAATCTCAGTTCTAATCCGGACTCCTCACTCAACTGTATTAACCCTACCTTCCAGGCTAATATGTTTTCTCCTTATCTATCTCTCTTTCAGAGTCCCTCTTTTCCTTTAAGATAAAACAAAAGTAATATTTTTTTGCATGAAGTCTATATTCTGACCTGTTGTTAGAGCCTTACCTTTGAATCTATCTTATATAACTCTCTTATATACTGTTTGGTATACATAGGAGGCACTTTATGATAAATACTTGTTGATAGCTAAGAGAAATCACTGTACCTACATTTCTCTTACCACATTCATTATTTATTTTACTGAATAAATAGAAGTGAAATCACTTCTTTCTGTAGATGAATTCAAAACTTCAATCTTCTCATGTGGTATCTAAATCAATAAAAATCTTCCTAAAATATTTAAAATCACACAGTAAGATATACACTGTCACACACTTTAGTTCATAGTAACAATGAACAAAAGTTTCTAACCAACTAACCATTTAGTTTTGTTTTTAAAGGGTTCTTTTTACAGAAATAAAAAGCAAAGAGAAGAAAGAAAAGATAAGCAGATGATTGCTAGAAAAACTATTTGGGAATGGGAAAACAACAGAGAGCTACAGATTTTAAGTAGTAAAGGAAGTAGAAAGAATTGTATTTAGAAAAGAAACCTATTTATAGTTATATTAGTTTCCAAAGACTTATGTACCAAACCTGAGAGAAATATTGCAGAATGTAAGAGTCTGTACAGGTCTGTAATGCATTAGATAGATTTTTACAAAACCATAACCATGCTTTCCTTAAAATTATTTTATCTATCCTTCCTTTTATCTTTTGAAGGTCTTCAAATCTTTTTTCCATTCAATATTTTTCCCTACCCATTCCTATTATTAGCACAAAATATCATCAGAGCCATATAGGCAATAAAAAAAGGTAATGACAACAACCTTCTGAGCTTTACTCTGTAGCCCTATTAAAATTCAGGTCATTTCTAGAGAATAATTTTGGGCAATCAAACTGTATGTACTACTTGATCCAGCAATAACACTACTAAGGTCTGTATCCAAAGAGATCATTAAATAAGAGAAAAGAACCTACAAGTACAAAAATATTTATAACAACTCTTTTTATGGTAGCAAAGAATTAGAAATTGAGGGGATGCCCATCAATTGGGGATTGGCTGAATAAGTTGTGGTACCCAAATGCAATGGAATACTGCTGTGCTATAAGGAATGATGAGCAAGTGAATTTCAAAAAATCCTGGAAAGACTCATATGAACTGATGCTGAGTGAAATGAAATGAGGAAAACCAAGAGAACATTGTACACAACAAGTGGGGTGATCAACCATGACTGACTAGGTCTTAGCTCTTCTTAGCAATACAATGATCCAAAACAATTCTAAAAGACTCATGATGGAAACTGCTATCCATATGCAGAAAAATAAGCATATTATTTTGACTTTTTAAATGTTTTCATGTTTTTTCCCTTTTGTTCTGATTCTTCTTTCAAAAAATGATTAATGGGGAAATACATTTTTATGATTCCTTGCTGTATTGGGGAGAAGGAAAGAAAAGGGAGAGGGAGAAAAATTTGGAACTCAAACTTCACAAAAAAAATGTTTAAAAGTATTTTTACATTTAATTGATGGGAAGGCACTTAAGTGAGGTAAATTGTTTAACTGTACAGAAAATGTCATCATATGCCTTCTGAGGAACAGAAATCTAAGAATCAAATATTATATCTGAGATCACAATGACAGGATAAACTTATACTTATCACTTTTAATAGTACATAGTACTATTACTAATAGTAATAGTACAAACTGTAAATAATATGTAATGATTTTTGTTTTTCAAAAAATTATTTGGACTAATAAGAAAAAGACAAGATAGAGAGTGTGACAGGAAAAAGAAATAACGAGGAAGCTCAAAAAGATTACACATATACAAGAAAATGAAGTATTGCTAATCAAATTATAGTTACTGGTTGGATAATCTGACATAGTAACTACAGAAGAATTCTTTCCTTTGTTAATTCCCTGGCTATAAAATCATGGCTGATATACATGAGTTAGCAGAGACCAAAGGACTGACTATACTACCTCTCAGTTTGTCTTAAAAGAGTTATAGTATAGTCTATCTTAACAAACAGTTTTGAAAAAATTAGTTTAAGTGTTGTTTTAAATTACCTTGTCGATTAACTTCATTTTGAAGTAACTCTTCCATTGCCTCCTCTTCAGCAATATCTAAAGGTGTATCACCTTCACTATTGACAGCTCCTACATGTGCTCCTTGACCAATTAAAAACCTGCAACACAGATTGTCAGTTAAATAAGATAAAGATAAAATGAAAAACAGAATAACTAGAAAGAATTTTAACTGGTCAAAAAGGGAATAATATAAATATATATATAAAATATAGACTTATGTATATACATATGTATAGATATATGTCTTCATGCATGTATATATTCAGCTATACATACATTTTGTGCACATGAGTAAATACAAACACACATACATATAAACATATACATGAATGTGTATGTATGTAAAATGTCCCAGAATCTCAGCATAGCTTTAATTTTAATTATTCTTAAAGCTTAAAACTACTGGTGCAGTACCGTGTTTAGATTCAGGAAGACCCAAGTTCAAATCTGGCTTCAGATACTTCCTAGCTATGTTACCTTAGAGTAAATCACTTTATCCTGTTTGCCTTACTTCCTAATCTGTAGAATGAGCTGTAGAAGAAAATCCTAACTGGGGTCATGAAGAGTCAGACACAGATGCAAAACTACTGAACAAAAAAGTTTAAGGCTCTGCTAAGACTCATAGGATACTACTCTGTCTAGATGTAAAACCCCTTAAGACTCAAAAATTGTGTTACAATATTCTATCACTACCTTTGTCATATTGACCATAAGTCTTTCTAAACCTGTCTTTCTGGATTTTTATTAGCCTTTTCATATTCCTTTCTACTCAAAATGCCATACATGTAGATGAGATAGAACTACCATCTTCAAATAATTTAATCTTATCTTTGCAAGAAGGAATGAATCTAGTTTAAATTATTCTAGATGGCAGAACTTAGGACCTATGGGGAGGTTAATAGCAGACAATTGAAGTGCCACAAATGGAAAAAATATTTAACAAAAGTTGTTTAACTGACAATATATTTAACAGTAACTTATCATATCGGGGATACTGTTGACAGGATTTCTATATTGATTAGGAGATTGGCAGAAAGAGCCATTTAAAGTCTCTTGCAATAATAGTTACTTTGGCAAAGTACTCATTCCTTATTTCTGATTATTTCAGGTTAATCTTGACAAATTCAGTATGACTGAGCCATAATACCAACCTGCCATTTAATAATCAATACTACTTAACAGACACTATGCTAACCCTAGAGTTAAGCCTCTGCTCTAAAGGAGTTTCTAATATGGAGAAGGGAAGAAGGCTTTACTTAATTATATAGTTGTACTCAAGTTAAATATAAAATGTTGTACAATTCTAAAAGCCCAATTAACCTACTCTGAATTTCAAAAATTATTTTCTTTTATACTTTGGCACAAATTCCCTTTAAAGCACAGTCATGATTAATTCCATCCCTTTTAACTTCTTGCATGTACAAGATTCCCTTCTTCCTACTCTCCATTCCCTCATATCAATATTAGGCTTCTTAAGGTGTTACTAAATTGTGAGATTATTTAATTGTTAAGAAAAGGATAATTATAGTAATAACTCCTATTTTAAAGTGTTATCCTAAGGATCCAATGTATAAATATTTTCAAAGCTTAATGTCCTATTTAATTATTTTAATTGCAAAGTATATTTGGCTTTTTGGGAAGCAACTAGGATTAAGTGACTTGCTAAGGGCTATATTGCTAGTAAGTATAGGAGACAGGATTTGAACTCAGGTCCTCTTGGCTTCAAGGCAAGTGCTTTGCACAAAGTATAGTTTCAATAATTATTAAGGGAATTTTTTTTTTGTATATAATCAAAGGAAAATACACAAGTTAAAAAAGGAAGATAAATATTTTCTAATGGTTTCAATTAGCTTCTCAACTACCAAGAAGCAAAAAGGTAGATTTTTTTTTTTTTTTACCTATGGTAAAACACTGCTGCATAATGTCAGCATACAATGGACCTAAATTCTCTTGTCTTTTTTTTTTTTTTTTTGTATTCATTTTTCCAAATTATCCCCTCCCTCCCTCCACTCCCTCCCCCAATGGCAGGTAATCCCATACATTTTACATGTGTTACAATATAACCTAGATACAATATATGTGTGTAAATACCATTTTCTTGTTGCACATTAATTATTAGCTTCCGAAGGTATAAGTAACCTGGGTAGATAGACAGTAGTGCTAACAATTTACATTCGCTTCCCAGTGTTCCTTCTCTGGGTATAGTTATTTCTGTCCATCATTGATCAACTGGAAGTGAGTTGGATCTTCTTTATGTTGAAGATTTCTACTTCCATCAGAATACATCCTCATACAGTATTGTTGTTGAAGTGTATAGTGATCTTCTGGTTCTGCTCATTTCACTCAGCAACAGTTGATTTAAGTCTCTCCAAGCCTCTCTGCATTCCTCCTGCTGGTCATTTCTTACAGAGCAATAATATTCCATAACCTTCATATACCACAATTTACCCAACCATTCTCCAATTGATGGACATCCACTCAATTTCCAGTTTCTAGCCACCATGAAAAGAGCTGCCACAAACATTTTGGCACATACAGGTCCCTTTCCACTCTTTAGTATTTCTTTGGGATATAATCCCAATAACAGCAATGCTGGGTCAAAGGGTATGCACAGTTTGACAAATTTTTGGGCATAGTTCCAAATTGCTCTCCAGAATGGCTGGATTCTTTCACAACTCCACCAACAATGTATCAGTGTCCCAGTTTTCCCACATCCCCTCCAAAATTCATCATTAATTGTTCCTGTCATTTTAGCCAATCTGACAGGTGTGTAGTGGTATCTCAGAGTTGTCTTAATTTGCATTTCTCTGATCAGTAGTGATTTGGAACACTCTTTCATATGAGTGGAAATAGTTTCAATTTCATCATCTGAGAAGTGTCTGTTCATATCCCTTGACCATTTATCAATTGGAGAATGGTTTGGTTTCCTATAAATCAGGGTCAGTTCTCTATATATTTTGGAAATGAGACCTTTGTCAGAACCTTTACTTTTAAAAATATTTTCCCAATTTGTTACTTCCCTTCTAATCTTGTTTGCATTAGTATTGTTTGTATAGAAACTTTTTAGTTTGATGTAATCAAAATCTTCTATTTTGTGATCAATAATGATCTCTAATTCTCCTCTGGTCATAAATTCCTTCCTCCTCCACAGGTCTGAGAGGTAGACTATTCTCTGTTCCTCTAATCTATTTATGATCTCATTCTTTATGCCTAAATCATGGACCCATTTTGATCTTATCTTGGTATATGGTGTTAAGTGTGGGTCCATATCTAATTTCTGCCATACTAATTTCCAGTTTTCCCAACAGTTTCTTCCGAATAATGAATTTTTGTCCCTAATGTTGGTATCTTTGGGTTTGTCAAAGATTAGATTGCTATAGATGTACCTTTTTTGTCCTTTGTATCTAATCTAAATTCTCTTGTCTTAAAAAAAAATAAAAGCATTTCAAAAACTTGCCATAGTATCATGGGGAAAGGGGGAGTAGAGAGAAATGCAGTGTGCATGCAGGGAGAACCATGGATAAATAAATTTACTTACAACCAAAATACTAGGTATTCTAAGGCAAATATACAAAAAGATAATAAAAGTGCCTTCAAAAAGAAAATAATGATAATTGAGAAACCCCATGAGCTTTTTCCCATTGGGCACAGGATTACAATGAGGTCATCAAATTAAATGTTTCCTTGAAAAATAAATGTTAATTGATCCTGAGTAGATAAGATGCAAGACAAATATAGGTGGGAAAGAGAACAGATGGCAGATTAGTACAATAGTGAAGGGCAACATGAGAAAGGGTGGGTGGGTGTGGAGGGGTAATAGCAGTCTTAAGTTGTCCAAAGGTTTTTAAAAGTCCATTAAAGTACAAGTGGAATAACTGCTTTGACTCAAAGCTCCCACTAACATATTTTACCAGAGCTTCCTAGATGATCTGCTGACTCCTATTCTAGATTCAGATTTCTGAATTCATTTCCCTATCCCAGTAGGGCACTTCTACATATACTCAGCCCATTAATCCCTTGGTCCTTCCTTAACTGCTTCCTTTATCAGCAGAGTCAGCTAAACTTTTCCTACTTGAATGGTTTCTTCACAATCTATCCTATCTTCACAATCTATCCTATCTCACTACTATCCATTCTGAAAAGTGACAAAGTATAAGACTACTATAAACATAATTCTTTAGAAGGTATCCATTCAATTAACCAATAAGCACCTGTAACTAGCTACTATTTTCCAATCTGAAAACAAAATTGAGATACTTCCTAATCTCAAGAAAAAAGAATCCCTTAAATGAAACCACATGCTCAATGGGATTGTAGATCATATGGTTTCGCTTTAATCAATATGATAGAACATAAGTCAGTGCCTACTGAGTGAAAAAAGAAGTATAAAGCCAACAAAAAAAGAGAACCTCATATCTGTTGATCTTGAAAGAGCATCTAAAGATATAGGAATTCTTTTTATACGCAGAAAAGTCTATTTTAAAAAGCTAGGATACTTCCAAGATCTTTTTTTGGAAGTATCCTATTAAAAATGCATACTAGAGTGCCTCTAAAAAAAAGCTTATACTACAGAAGAAACTGGAATAGAGGGGAAAAAAATTAGATTTGGTTCTGTTGTTAAATGATGTGATACATTCTAGAATAGTTGGTATCTCTTTCAACTTTTGAAGCAGGTTAATTGAGGAATTGTAAGCCATGGTTTTTTCTTCAATATATAGCTGGAAGAAACTGCAGACATTCTATAAAACAGTCAGCTCTTTGTTTCTGTTAGCTAATATGCATCCTGAAACCAAGAAAGAATTTTTATTTTTGTGAATCTCTTTTGGACCCAGTGAAAAGTTTCTTTCCCAAATAAAACTTGGATGGGGGAAAAAAAAATTTGTATCTGTATCTGAGAAGAAAGCTCTAGGAATGCTTGGTGGTACATCTAATTTTGCTACTTTCATGAAAAAAGAAAGCTCATGCCTTCTTGAGAGATACACACTGGCAAGAGAGTCTTATTAAATAAATGACTATCTACAAATGTCTCCAACTTTATCAAAAGCAAATCTTTTAATCATCACATTTTAAAAAGATTTTGTCAAGAAATGGGAACAGAATGTCAATGCTTCCCCTAACATATAGGAACTTAAGAGAACAGTCTTAGAAGAAAAAGAAAATTTACCCTTGAACACTGAAAGAAATGGACTCTTGACTAACATGGTAGATTATTTTTAATCATAATTAATTTTAATCTTTGAAATTAAATGATATTTTTTAAAAATTGTAAGTTTTCTTGTCAAAGCTGACAATATAAAAGAGAATAGAGGTTATCCATTATAAGTGGATGCAAGCAGAGATACAAAATTCTTTTTCAATTTCTTTTAAAAAGATAAATCTGCAAACATTTGAATATCCTTCAGGACTCTTTCACAAGTTATTTCTATACTGATGGGATTAAAGTTGAAGCAAAAATTAGTTATTGTTTTCTTTCTGACAAACTGTATTTAAAAAAGTTTACCTAGACAGAAATGAACTCATTAATCTTAGGGGTAAAAAAATTTAAGACAATTAAAGTTTAACTCAAAGGAGAATTCTGTGTTCCTTGGGAAGTCCAGCTTTGCTTTGTAAAGGGAACTGTGAAAGCTTTAATTCCAGTTGCAGGCACACACCTTTCCAATTTCGGATTTTTAACACTTTTAATCATACAAATAATTAAAATAAATGGCAATCTCAGTTTAATGTTCTCATTCAAACTAATCAATCAAAATTTTCAGTAAAATATTTAACTTCAATAAATACACACATTACCATGTCACAATACTGTTTATGTGAATTTCAATATAACTTACTTTGTTATTTATATTATTTTATGCAATTAAAAGCATTTTTCAGAGAAGAGTCTAAAGGCTGATCATTAGAATGTCAAAGGAGTCCATGAAACAATAAAAGTTCAAGAATCTGATTGTAGAGGAAGAAACACTAGTATTTGGCAGCTTACTGAACATGAGGTAAATAAAAAGGAGCATTTAAAAATGACCACCATCATGAGACTAAGCAACAGAAAGTGTGATAGTCCCCACAATGGTAAAAGGAAATTTGGAAGTTTTTTTTTTTTTGGTTGTTTTTGTTTTTTAATAAAGATTCTGAGTACTGGGGAAACAGGAAAAATGTTGAGTTTTATTTTGGACATGTTAAATTTGAGATATTCACTAAGAAGATGAAAATATAGAGTGTGAGTTTGGGGGTTCACCAGGACTTTATTTATAAATAATGGAAGTCACCTGCATAAATATGATAATTAAACATATAAGTTTAACAGCCACCAGGTAACAAAGTAGAGACAAAAATAACATTACAAATCAATATTCAATTCAACATAAAATCTCTAGATCGATCCAATTTGTAAGATAGTCCCCTATATTGCTTGTCACCTTTTGCTACATGAATCACTGCTCTCTATGATAAATCATCTCCAACATATGCACACTCATAACTTGCCACATGACTGTGCTGAAACATTCTAGCACTCTGTACAGGCCAGAATATTAAATTAGGACTTTCATTTTCTAACCGATAGATATGCACAAAACAAGAGAGAATGTAGAATAGTAAATGAATCTTATGTCTTTGCCATCTTTCCTAGAATTTTATTACTTGCATGTCAATGTTCCAGTCTACATTAATATTGCCATCAGATTTTTGCTAAATAGTCTTTGAAATGATTATGGGTGAAGAAAGGAGGGGAGAAGAAATGGACTACTAATCAGGGGCAACAGGAGCAAAAAGGAATTTTTAAACACCAAGTCAGAAGATTGTGTAGAAAAAGGGCAACTCTTTTCTCCCTCCTTACCCCCCCCAGTTTCTGGGGTTATATTGATTTTCCCTCAAATACTCTAACCACTCAGTTCCTCAATTTACTCAATTCCCATGCCCTAATCCTTTCAGTTACATACAATGATGGCCATACTGTTCATCTTGCCATCACTCACAAATATACTCTTTTTTCCCAAGAAATCTGAAATATTCTTATATAAACATAATTGATTTGTTCCTCCCCCAACCTCCTGCCTTCCCTTAAAAAACAAACAAACAAAACCCTACTCTTTCTTGTCTATGTAATCTCCAATTCCTTTAGTCCCTCAATTCTCTACTAAGCCACCTGTGTTCCCATTCTCTTCTTTTTTTTTCCCATCTTGACTCCTTGGAGAACCAATTCAACTGTACGATGTCCTTCTCTTTAAATTTCTAGCTCCTTTATCATACTGTTGATTATGCCAAGACAAGCCTCAGCTTTGGATTTACTTCCAACTTTTACTTTTACAATTTGCTACTGAACAATGATGGAGAAAATCATAAAATCCTTCTGATTGGCTTCACTACAAATTTGTGCTATACTTCAATTGGGTCTTCCCTAAATATCAATTAAATAATTTCATCTTATTAGATTTTATTCACTGTTCTAGCCTGTCAAACTATTTCTGAATCTTGACAGTATTCCAGAGACCTCAACTTTGTGTCAAACGAAAAAGTGATAAACACACTATCTTTGCTTTTCTCCAAATTAGTGATAAAAATATTAAAGAACATAGGATTCAATCCAGGAGGTCACCCTCTCCCAACACCTATAGCTGAATCACAAATTCTTACTGAATTTTATCATTAAGTCACTTCGAAATCCATCTTACTTTATTATCATCTAGTTCATTATTTCATGTATTCCATAAAAACAATATACTTTGATCAAATGTTTTAGTAAAATTGTCAAATTATGATCAACAGCATCCCAATGGGGTATAAATATACTTATATGTATATATGATTGCATACACACATTCACTCAACCTCTTACCCGAGTATAATAATCCTGTCAAGATAACTTTTCCCCTTACTGATTACTACACCATTTGAAACACAAAATGAATCTTAGGACAAGTTAAGACATTATTAGCTGCTCTGCTTTTGGGGGAGAAGAAGAGAGGCAAAGACACAGAGACAGACACATTGAGTACGCAGACCTTCTGGATAAATGAAGTCTCCTCTCCCCTTTTATATGCTCTGTACTAGATGTGTGATGGTTTCCTAAATACTAATTTATTTCCACAAATAGAACCCACTCTCATAACAGTTGAGCAAAACAAACTGATGAGGCAATATTCATCTTAATCTCACATTTGCTATTAAGTTACCATATCCTTCCCTTCTCCTTTAAATCTAGAGAAAGGAAATAAATTAAGCTGTCATTTAGAGATATTTTCATTTGTATTATGCTGATGTTCCCTTGATTTGTCTTTTTTGGGGGAGATAGAGGTGGTGATGACAGCTCTGTATTCATTGGCACTGTTCATACTCTGCCTTTTCTTATAGGGTCCTGGTTATGTCACATTTTCTAATAGAAAAGTGCTACTTTATTTTCAAGGTTTTCCCTAAGACTTCCACAGCATATAAAGTAGACATTCTTAGGATATATGCCTTAATATATGATCAATGGGTCAAAGAATATGAATAGTTTAATCATTTTTTCCCTCACATTATACTCAACTGATTACTAGAATAGGTGAACCAATTCATGATTCAAAAAACAAAGCATTAGTGTTGCCCATCTTCCTAACCTCATCAATAATGGCTATTTCTTTTATATCTTTTAACATCTTTGCAAATCTACCAGATGCAAGGTAAAACCTCTAAAAATGTTGCCTATAAAGCCTCAGTTGTTCAAGATAAAATATTTCATCCTCAGTTTATTCTTTAAGGAACAGCACAATAATAAATAAGCAAAATGTTACAGAGTATTGCAATTATATTATTTTCTCAAAGGTTTCATTGCAGATATACAGTTACATTACATACTAAATAAGTGAATAAAATCAATTCTCTTTTATAATGCTATATCTAGAATAAAAACTGTTGCGTTTTCAGCTACTGAGTCATAAGTTAACCTTAAATAATACTACTAATTTCTCTACAAAGGTCAAATGCTGTTTACTAATTGCTTATGCCACCAGGTTTTTTTAAACTGCTAAATAGAAATAACGAGGACTTTATAAGTGTGTACTATATTCAGCTATTTTAATAAAATCTCAATAGTTTCTTTTTAGGCTTGCCTTCATTCTTCTTTATAGCCAGGGGAGCAGCATCATGAAATAAAAAGTCTGGTTCCTATCTCAATTAGCTCTGTTAGTTTTTCTTTGGATATTTTTGGAGAGGTTGGGAGGGTAGGGGGTAGTAGTGGTGGTTATAAATAAGCCAATTGCAAATAGGAATAATTTTTGTTTCCTTTCTGGCAAGATTTATAGTTTAATTCCATATAATAGCATTTTTTAAGAATTATGCCAAATGACACCTGAAGAGTGGAGTCTTTTTAAAAAATTTTTATTTTGAAATTGCCTTTATATATACCTATGCTACCCCCAGGTTTGTTTGTTTGTTTGTTGTTGTTTTTTAAGCAAAAGGTTTTGTCAAAGCAAAAAAGTTGACAACACCCCCCCCCCCAAAAAAAATGTTTTGGCAAAAATAAAAGATTGTGACAAAATCTTTTATCAAAAGTTTTAAATGACTGTTCTTCAATCATCATATGGCTTTGATTATTTTCATTTTTAGTATGATTTTGAGTATGTAGGAAGTAGAGATATAAAGGTAGTCTGATCCAAAGATTTCATTGGTATGTGGAACTCTGGGCTCAGAAATTACTTTTAATAAAAACTGACAAGTTATCAGTTTTGATTTGAAGCCTTAATTTGTCTAAGATCACATAACTACTTTGTTGTTGGAAGCTGAACTCGAATAGCAGGTCTTCTAAATTCAAGGGCAGCACTTTTCTAGGATCAAAAAGTATGAGTAACTCTTCCTGTGAACTAAGAATAGAGGAAAGCAAAGAGGCAAGGACACAAAACACCAAAACCAAAAAACAAGCTTAATGTGAGCAGCATTAAGAGCTTCTGCTGGTGTGAGTGAGCACATGAATCTAATTCTTAATTTTCCTCCCTTATACTGCAAAAGATGTTCCCATCCATTTTACTTTGTCAATCATTTTCTTTTCCATAACACCTCAAGAGTAGTGAAAAATGGAGGCTAAAGGAAAGGAATGATAGAATTTCAAACTACAACATTAATGTTTATCACTTTAATAACTTTTATAATGTGCATTTTCTATGTTATTTAAAATTTAAATTAAATTTAAAATTTAAAACAGATCAAAATTCTTTAAAGTTCTTTAAAAAGTTCTATACAGGATTATCAAACAATCCTGTAACTTCAAGGAGGATTGAACCCAGAGGCTATCTCATCAGATCCATACCCGACAATGTGTCTTCTCTTATGGACCATACTTCACAAGTGATCATCTAGACTTCATTTCAAGGTCTTAAAAAATAATGAATTTGAGTCCCTTGCTTGGGAGACTACAAAGTAGCTATAAGTATGTCAGTCAATCAAAAGATATTTATTTTGTGTTTATCAGACATGTACATATACAAATGCCCCCAAAAAAGAAAAGCAAAAAGCATGATTCCTGAGCTTTAAGGAGGTACATTCCAATTCAGTAGGGCAACAAAAATCTGGGCAAGTGAAAATATGCAGCATTTACAGTGTAAACAGAAGATAATCTCAGTAAGAAGGCAATGGCAGTATTGGAGTAGGGAAAACAAGGAAAAGAAGTATAGAAAGGTCTCCTATAGAAGTAAGTCTAAAATAATATATATTAGATCTAAGAATATTATTAAATAATTATCTACTCAAACATATTTTTAAATCTAAAATCCAAGATACGGTTGGGGAAAATCTATACATACACTATGAGGTCCACAATTGTAATCACTAAACAGAAACTGACCAACTAGGATTATAGCCCCTCTTTTACAAGTCCATGATGATTTAATACAAACTTCAGTCAATCAATAAACATTTATTAAATGCCTAATATATATCAGGTCAAAACACTGGGATATAAAGAAAAGCAAGAAAGTCCCAGTTCTCAAGGTGACCGGTGACCACAGTCTAATTAATGGTAGAGAAAACATGCAATTTTTTTGCAAACATGCAAAAAACAATTAAGTATATATATAGTACAAACTAGACATAACAATAAATAGGAAAGAATTAAAAGAGGGATGGCAGTGGAATTAAGAAAGCTTGGAAAAGTCTGTGAAAGGCAGGATTTTTAATTGATTTGTCTTCAAAAAGAATAACAAATCATAATTTTACTGATTATTAAATTATGGGTGATTTTTTAGTAAACAGGAGAAAAGAACAGTGCCTTAGAATTAAATACTGACAGTTAAAAAGAAATGAAAAAGGGGGCAGCTAGGTAGCGCAGTGGATAGAGCACCAGCCTTGAATTCAGGAGGATGCTAGTTCAAATCTGATCTCAGATACTTAACACTTCCTAGCTGTGTGACCCTGGGCAAGTCACTTAACTCCAGCCTCAGAAAAAGAAAAAAGGAAAAAAAAAAAAAAAAAGAAATGAAAAACAAGTGAAATAGCATGTTAAATGAAAATTTAAAAAGACATAAAAAAGAGAAAAGGCTGACTAAAAATGTTAAGTTTTTATACTCACAGTTAAATATTCTGAACCTAAATCACATCTAAAATAATTTGATTCAAGAATGGACTGATGAATAAACACAGAAGCATGACACAATAAATGTGTACCCAGTTTTACTAGAAATATAAGAGTATGAATAATAATTAAAATTCCTGCCAAGAATCTACTTAAATGGATGTCTTTTCTCATTGATGTGGATATTTCCATCAATAATGCAATTTGATAGTTGGACATCAAATGTGACTCTTCGAAGCTGTGTTTCCCCATAAGAATACCTTACAATAATTCACCATCAGTAGACATTTTTCTTGAATTCTTCTAAAAATATTTTCAATCTAAGATTTCTTTATGAGATTATTTACACTATGTCTTGTTTCTAATTTGATATAGGCCTCCTCCTGCCCACCAAATCTCCAATGCCCCTTGGATGATCCTCAACTTCAATTTTCCAGAAATGTAGGGTTCCATGACTTGCAATCACACAACACTGCTTAGAGAAAAGAGTATTTAAGGGAGAAACCTGGAGTCCACTAAAAGAACCTTTGCAGTTTACCAGTTTAATACATGCTTTAAAGCATGTTGAGTCCTGGATGATTTTTGTAATGTTTGTATTAGATATGTTTATGTGTAGATACATGTGGCTAAGCTCCATAGTTTAATCTATCTGCAGTACAATAAGTGAGGAGCATTCTTCAAACACTTGGTTTTGCTTGTACAGGTAAGTCATTTTAGATCTTATTTAGGATGTTTTTAGAAGAGAGGATCTAGGACTAGAGATGTGGAATAAAATGTGCATTCTCAAATAGACCAAGGTTTTCTTTAAACTTATACTTAATTTATCTAACTCCAGTTTCCATGAAGAGAGAAGCATTGGGCAGAAAGTGGCACCGATAATAAACAACAACAAAATACAACAAAACCCCTTAACAATTTTTTATTGAAGTTTTTTATTTTCAAAACATATGCAAGGATAATTTTTCAACATTAACCCTTGAAAGACTTCCAATTTTCCTCTCTTACCTTCCTCTCCCTTTCCTAGATGGCATGTAATCCAATATATAAAACCCCTTAAATTAAAATGGCATGGATTAATTTCCACAGTGAATGAAAAGAGAATATACTTTCACATTCCAATATCTTATGTTTAGAAATCTGAACTTTAAAAAAAGGATAAATCTCTACTACAAAGAACTAATTCAGGGGAAGATAAAAATTCCTAGTCAAGCATCTATATTATGTTTTTTAAGTGCTGCAAGAACTCTATTATCCCTCTAGTCACTTATGTTCCCAATTATGCTGCAAGATCATAACTTATTCTCTTTCTTCCCAAGGGAAGATAATTGCTTTGACTTAAAAGCTGAGGAAACCATATGTATGGAGGGCATCTCAAACTGTCTTTTGTGATTCCTGGTAGGCTTAGGGCATACTAGATAAGTGGTATGATATCAGAAAGTTAAAGGGAAATAGACTCAGGTATTATTATCCCATTGTTGAAAATGTAGTCATTAAAAGAATAACTAATGCATATAATTTATTCATTTATAATTTTAATGTGAATCAGAGTTCTTATTTTCTTTTCATTATTTCCAAAACCAAGAAGGGGTTTGCTGTTGCAATATAAAGCCACATTCCTTAACAGGAAGATGGGAACAAAACCAAACTACTTCAAATAAACCATGATTCAAATAGACCTCAAAATGTTACTACATAAATTAAAGGTAATTTGTGGGGAACTTGTGTATTACCTATGGTAATTTTGAAGGCCTGGCAAGTACACTAAAATGCTGTTAAACTGGGATTTAAATGATATTATTAGTTGAATTAAGCATCCAGTTCAATGGTGAGGAATTACTTCTATAAATCAAAGGCACAGGGTTGAATATGCTCAAAACATTTAAGATGATTAACTTGAAACGGATGATTGGAGAAGGCGAAATACAACATAATAAAAAAAAATACCATTACTCTGTCTGCTGGAAATGCTTGGTACGGATGGTGCTGACCACCAAACACGGCAAACTATTTATGCTTGAAATGAACTGGAAACATGAATGTATTATAAGTGTTATGTCAGAATAAAATTAGAAACAGCTCTACTTAGTTACAGGTAAAATTTTTATGATGTTTTTAGTTAATGATACCCTCAGCTCCTAGTCATACATATTGCTGACCAGTGCAAGATAATCCTAAAGAACAGTTTCATTCCTAAATCTAGATGTATATAAAATAAAAAATAAGGAGGTTAGTAAAATTTGAAAAGAAAAAATTTAAGGAACTTGAAATCACTCACAATTTTCACTTAACACAAATTGAGAAATTATATCTAATAGCAAAATGGATAAAATATGTCAATGAACCAATTGATTTGGAAAACAAGGAAAATATTGTTGTATACTCACTTTGAATATCCTTTTTTGAGTCTGATATGACAAATACAATTGAAAGAATAATTATACCAGAAAAAAGATTCAAAAAAGTTGATAGCTACCCTAACCATCATCAATCAACATATTCTCTTACAATATATCACTTAGCAGTCTATATAAATATATATACAATTAAAAGAAAACATTATATTGGCTATAGAGTAAAAATGGTGTGCTCCTTCCAAACCAGTTTAGTAATTGTATTCAAGAAATTCCTTTAAAAAATTGTCATAAGGCTTATACTGCCTTTATTAATGCAAAATTTTTGATTCTATGTAATCTTCAAAAGTCAGTCAGTGCAAAAATACAAAATATCTAACTCTTAGTGACCTCATTTGAAGTTTTCCTGGCAAAAATTTGTGCTTTCCTTCTCCAGCTCATTTTTGTAAATGAAGAAATGGAGGCAACTAGGGTCCAATATGAACTCAGGAAGGTGAACCTTTCTGAGTTCTCCAGGCCCAGCACTCTATCTACTGTACTACTTACCTGCTTCATATGGTTCTGCCTTGCCTTAATATATTACCAATATTAATATTGGTAATATATTAGGTGATTTAAAAATGGCTTTCAAATTAAAGAGGAATCAACTCAAATGATATTAAGAATTATTTGCTGTACATGAAATCAACAAGCTACAGTTAATGATGTTATTTTAATTTTGTTGAATCTCCAATATTAAAAATTCATCTCAATTTGACTAGAATTTGACTAGGAATTATAGATCCTGAAGACAAGCTACAGGAAGGTTTAAAACCCTTAAAAAAGAAAATTATAGCTAAATGTGCTCAAAGACTCAATTCTTCTAGTAAGTCAGACAAATATTTATTAAATGATTACTATTTGCAAACTAAATGCTGAGATGGAAAAGGCAAAAACATAGTCTCTCTATCTTCAAATTTGTATATTTTAATGGAGACAACATAGAAATAACTGTAACTAGGACTGTGTGTATGTGTGTGCAGTATAGATATGTTAAATCTATATTTGAGCTGAAATTCCCTCCAATATTATATAATTATTTTTTAATTTTATAAATTAAGAATCTGTTATATGAATGTAATGATATATTATTCTATAAGAAATGATAAGCAGGCCGACTTCAGAAAAACCTGAAGAGAGAGAGAGGGAGACGGAGAGGGAGACGGAGAGGGAGACGGAGACGGAGAGGGAGAGGGAGAGGGAGAGGGAGAGGGAGAGGGAGAGGGAGAGAGAGAGAGAGAGAGAGAGAGAGAGAGAGAGAGAGAGAGAGAGAGAGAGAGAGAGGAGAGAGAGAGAGAGAGAGAGAGAGAGAGAGAGAGAGAGAGAGAGAGAGGGAGAGAGAGAGGGGGAGGGAGAGGGAGAGGGAGAGGGAGAGGGAGCGGGAGAGGGAGAGGGAGAGGGAGCGGGAGAGGGAGAGGGAGCGGGAGAGGGAGAGGGAGAGGAAAAGGGAGAGGAAGAGAGAGAGACAGAGAGACAGAGACACTAAAAGCTGGTGGATTGAAAAAAGCCTCCTGCAGAAGGCTTGGAGATAAGGAAACTAAGAAGCAGAAGTAAGGATATATATATATAGCCCACCAGGCACTGGGATCAGCCAGTCCAAAGACAAAGAAATGGACATTTTTTTTTAAGCTCACTGTATTTTTTTTTTTTTCTTTTCTGAGAGGCAGTTGAGGTTAAGTGACTTGCCCAAGGGTCATACAAGCTAAGTAATATTAAAAAGTCTAAGATGGAATCTGTACTCAGGTTCTCCTCACTCTAGGGCCAGTGTTCTATCTATTGTGCCATCTAGCTGCCCCATACTTTTTGCAAAAGATTTGGCAAATAACAACTTAAATATTTCTAGAGTTATGTGTTGCAAATAATTAAGTACAAAATATGACAGCTCCTTCAATATGCTTAAGGACACTTATGTAATAGTGGAAAGAGGACTCAGCCTATAAAAACTGGAGAAAGAAAAATGGCAAACCACTATTAGCATTGCCAAGAAAATCTCAAATGGAATCATGAGTAAGGCAAAACTGAAAGGTCTTTGAAACAACTCAATCCACTTAAAAGGACATGCACTCTTTCAATCTGCATATAAGCGATTTTTCAGCTAATCCTGTAAATAAAAGGAAATCCTTTTAAAAAAGGATTAATTCTATCAATCTACAAAAAATTATAGTGATGAAAAGTTTAAAAAGGAAGATAAGGGAATTGTTTATATAAAGATACAGCTCCAGAGTCACTTTTCAAGTGATAAATGGCCAAAGAATAGACTACAAATAAGTAGTTTTCAGAAGAAATCAAAGCTATCAAAATCATATGAAGTTAAAAAAAACCCAACACCCTACTCCTATTCTAAATCACTAATTATTAGCAAAGTACAAATTAAAACAATTCTGAGATATGATCTTACATCCAGCAGACTGATTAACATAACGGAAAAAAGACAAATTTTGGAGAGGATATCAAAAAATACGCACATATGCTCTACTAGTGGAACTGAACTAATTCAATCATTCTTGAACTATGACCAAAGAGAATTATAAAATTGTGTATACCTTGTGACGCAGATATATCCCTACCAACAGAGATAGATCAAATTAAAGAAGAAAACGACTCGTATACAAAAATATGTATAGCTCTTTTTCAAGAGGCAAGGAAGGGGAAATTGAGGGTATGCTTTTGAAATGGGGAATAGCTGAACACTTTATAGTATGATTGTAATGGAATATTACAGTGAAAAGATTAAGGGCATGGCTTTAGAAAAACTTGGGAAGACTGATATAAAAAGAAGTAAGCAGAACCAGAAGAAAAATGTACACAGCAATAGCAATATCATAAAGATGATTAATTGTAAAAGACTTAGGAAAGCTGATCTATATAGTGATCCATGACAATTCCAAAGGCCTCTATGCACTTCTAGACAGAGAACTAGTATTAGTGGAGAGTGAAGTGTATTGTTTTCTCCTTCCACAAGTCAAAATATATGGCTTTTACATATACAATGAGCATCATAATTCATGCTTTCTGTATATAAAGGAAGTAATTTGAACTGAAATTAAAAATAAATCTTAAAAAAAGATGAGACACATAATAAGTGAAATATTTGATCATGTAAATACATTTTAATTCCTTTTCTTAAAAGGCAAGGCCACAGAAAGAATAACATTTAAAAGCATGGAGAATTTGGAAATAGACTACAGGAGTATCCTCAGATGATGAGCATGTTCAATGCTAAAAAGTAGGATAAGAACTTCAAGTTAGAAAGCGAAGCAAAATAAGGCAAAATGGGATAAGTTTAATCATATTATTCAATATGATTAAAGCAAATCTATGTATATGTTTATACCTAGTAAAATGTAAACTTCTTTACATCAAACTTTTTTCTTTGTATCCCCCAACACTTTTGTATTGCACAAAAATTATAACTGTAAACTGTGAAGTCCGGGCTAGCTCTCTCTGAAGGACTCAGAATCAGCCAGAATCAGGATAAGCAAAAGTCCTTGCCCTATGTTGGGTGCCAAATGTAATTTTCTGTTGTCTCTCAGTTATAATCCTTCTCTGGGAGGAGGTTTCTTTTCTGTATCATCTTTTCCTCTGTGAGCAGGTTTCTTGGGAGGCTTCTGGAACCTTCCCCTCCAAAAGTGTGGGATTGCTGGACTTGCGAATCCACAGGACATCTTTTCTTTGACTCAATCCAGACTCTCCTTCCAGACTGTCGTCCAAACTCAATCTCCCACTCTAGACTGCTCTTCAGACTCAATGTTGCCTTCTTTTATCCTCGCAGAGAATGGGCTTGTGAGAACTCCAGGGCACTTGTGGGAACTTCTACAGCCAATGAATTTGCTTCTTTAAAGGTGTAAACTCCTTTTCAGAAGTCTAAGGTGTAAACTCCCTTTAAATGTATAAAGTAAAGGTGTGAACCCTGAACTAGACAACCTAACAGTAAAAAGTTATAATTAGAGAATTTCAGATTATGCTATAAGTAAACTAATTTTTCTGAACTAAATTCATTTGTGTATCATTTAATAAGTAATTTTGAAAATGTTTTATGTAAATTATTTCATAATTCTCATTAATTTACTGGCGTGTTAGAGAGAAGGCAAAGCCTAGAATCAGGAAGACTTGAGTTCAAATAAATTTCAGACACTTAGAACAATAACAAAATAATTATATGTGTTAGAATATGATTTCGATAGAGGAAGGAGATCCATTTTATTTAAATGTTTAGTCCTCAATAATGTGGTATATAACATGAGAAACACTGGAATGGAGTTGAAGATCTGTTTTCTAGTAGCTCTGAAATGATATTTGCAAATCTCTAATCTCTGAATGATAGTTGCTGCACAGGCAGTAAGAAAACAGGCATATTATTGTGTTGTGGTAGAGCTGTGAAGTGCTAAAAAGCTTTCTGGGAAGTTAGGTTAGGAATACTGTTCCTTTTAGGGGTGAAAAGAAAATCCATTAAAATAAGAGCAATAACCAAAAAAGGAAGGCCAGAAGGACCACAAATAACTAAGATAACTCTAGGAGTCTATGTACTACCAGAATTTATTGGATACTTAAAAAAAAAAAAAAAAAAAAAAAAAAAAGCAAGCTCTATGTAATAAAGAATTGAATTTTTATGTACAATCTTCTGCTCTTCAATGTATATAAAAATGTTTTATTTTATTTGAGATTTGTTAATTCCAAATTTAAAAAAGAAAGAAAACAAAAGTAAAGAAATTGAAATCTTAAGGGCCATGTCCAAAGTCCCACAGGTAATAAGTAGCAGAAGAATTTCAGTCCATATCCTGAGACTCTAAATGCAGCCCAATTTCCACTACATTATGCTGATTGATTTTTTAAAATAAGAAATACTGTCGTTAGAAGAGAGATGGTTCGACATGATTTTTCTTAGCTATACATCATATTAAAACAATTTTCTTCTCGACAGCTAAATGACACTAGAGTGAATTTATTATTTCAATAATGATTCCAAAGAATATTCAATAACAGATCAGTGTTAATCCAAATTACATCACTAGTGTTTTTGTTTTGGCTTGGTTTTTAAGGCAAAATTTTAGATGGCATAAAGTTCGGAGCAATAAATAATAAAAGACATAGGAATGATATCAACAAATGTCAGACCATAACAAAGTAAAATTTATGTTAGTCTCTGTAACTGTAGACAAGTAAGTCCCTTAACCTCTCAATGTCCAAGCAACTCTCCAAGACTAAGCTGCAGAAGAGTTATTGATTTGTATGGCAAGAGAGTTTCACAACTGATAATTTCCTAAAACAATGGAGTCACCTGTTAATCCTTTAGGAAGTTGAGGCAGTTAGGTGGTGCAGTGGATAGAGCACCAGCCCTGAAGTCAAAAGGACCCAAGTTCAAATTTGATCTCAGAAACTTAACATTTCCTGGCTGTGTGACCTTGGGCAAGTCACTTAACCCCAAGTGACTCAGCTTTAAAAAAAAAAAAAAAAAAAAAAGGAAGTTGTATATTTAAGTTGTAAAAACCCATTCAGCTACAAAGACTGAAACATGCCTCCTATGCCCAGAATGCACTTTCCCTATTGCTTCCTGATGAGCTTTATATAGTTCAGGTCCTATATGAATGATATGAATGAATCCTTTCTTGATTTCCTTTTCCCATCTAAATTGTTGCCATTCTACACTCTCAAAATTACTTTGTATTTTTGAAGCCTTGAACAAGGAATATTTCCCAAACTGTATATAAGCTCTCTGAAAGAAGATCCTTGCCATTTTTTATTTGCAGGGACAGAGCACTGTACTGTGCCAGTGCTAGAAACTTATTTAAGTATTTATAACTTATTTAAGTATGTTATTGTTTACAAATGCTACCACATGGACCCTATGAATGTATTGTTATGTTTTTTTTTAAACAGAAGAAATTAAGTTACATGTTAAATAACTTATTCAAGATTAGAAATGAGGTTCAATCTCCTTTTAAAAGCATTCTCTTATTCCATCTTACATCAATCTCCTAGTTGTCTAAAATTTTACAAAACTTGTTTTTAACAAAAATTGTCAAAGCTCAACCAAATTTTCAAGCTAGATTCAAAGTGAGCTGTTAGGCTAATTGTACAACTATTTCAAAGTCCAATTATTATTTTTTTTTTTACAACAAAATAACTGGACACATATACATATATTGTATTTAATTTATACTTTAACATATGTAACATGTTTTGGTCAACCTGCTATCTGGGGTATGGGAGTGGGGGGAATGAGAAGAAAAATTGGAACAAAAGGTTTGGCAATTGTCAATGCTGTAAAATTACCCATGCATATATCTTGTAAATAAAAAGCTATTAAAAAAAAAAAGTCACCTGTTAAAGAGTCACACGACTACTAAAAAGAGAACTCGAATCTAAGTTTCCTGAATCTCATCATTCTAGGAGCACACTATCATTAAAAAAGAAAATTAACAATTCATCTATGCTACTTTTATAGTGCCAATTAGATGTGGTCTCCTTGAGAAACTTAAGACCACATTTTTATACTGTCTTTACTGAGCTCCATATCTATATCAAATCAAAAGGCAGGCAGAAATAACCATAAATTTGCAGAAAATTTCATAAGGATAACTCACATGAGAAGTGAGCAACTATTATTTGTTGATTTAAAATATATGACCATAATCTGGGGAAATGAAAATTTGGAGTTTTGCTTCTTGGGGGGGAAAAAGCATATTTCTTTCTTATACTAGGGTACGTTATTTTGTCTATGCAAAAGCTTTTCAGTTTCATGTGATCAGTTATATTTTATCTTTTACAATCTGACTTTATATAAGGAGGGCTAATTTTGTAGCTAAAATTTTTATGGCAGCACTTTTTGTGAAAGCAAAGAATTGGAAATAAAGTAAATGCCCAATAATAGAGGAATGGGTAAATTGTACAAGAATGTAATGGAATATTACTATGCTATGTAAATTATATAATGAATGCAGAGACGTATGGAAAAATCTACGTGAATTGATGCAGCGTAAAGGAAGCAGAGTCAAGAAAAAAATATACAAAATAACTCCAAAACTATAACTGGTAAGATATCAAAACACACACACTATAAAAGCAAATGTTACAAAATTATTATTGAGAGAACTTCTCTTCATGGAGGTGGGGAGGCACACATGTATTATATATTATATGTTTTGGGAGTTTTTCAATATATCAATCATTTTTAAATCTAGATCACCTTCTTCCCCCCAAAATAGCCTAGTTAAAAACTGATAAAGTTCCCCATTAATTCAGGGATTACAGATGGGCAAGTAAATCAAGAACTGAAAAGATAAAATAGGAATTATAGTTTTCAGAAATAATTTAAAAGGAAATACATAAAATAGTTAATATTAATATACTAAGTTATATGTAAAATACATTCCACTTTGTAAGAAAAAATGCTTCACAACATTTGAGAGATGCTGAAACTACAATATAAATCTGTTCATCTAAGAAAATTCTCAATTCAGGAGATCAAGTTAATACCAAAGAGTACAACCAACTACCTTATATGGATTCCTATGAAATCGCAGGTGGCCTTTAAAATACCAACAATGTATAAATCTCAAATTAACATAAAAAACACAGAACTAGCTTACTCTGCTATATCAAGATATCCACAGGAAGCAGCTGCATGTAGTGGTATCCAGCCCTCGTTATCAGGTTGATTAATATTTGCTCCATTTTCCACCAGAAATTTCACCATATCAACATTATCATCAATGCACGCCTGAAAATGAAACAGAAAGCATTATTAAAATTCTGTTTCAGATGTTAAAAAACAATGCTTCAGATGCTACACCCAATTCCAGAAATGACCTCCAATCACTTTTTAAAGTATTACCTCCCCTCACTCTAGCTTCACTTACCTCTATTTGTAGTCATTATTCTATGTTCAAATAATTAAGAGATATCATTTTTGAACCCTTCTTCCTACTAATATTGCACAATTCTTTAATCTTTAATCCTTTATAAAGTAATCATAATCATCTAATTTAATTGGTGTTATTCCTAACCTAAAATGGAGCTATGCCTGAATTAAGTAATGAAATCATGCTGGTTTGAATGAATAATTTTTAAAATTTTAGTTGAGTACTTATTAGGCAATTCTTTCCTCATTCTTCACATTAATTGTTCAAATGTTCTTCTCTATGTTCAGCTTCTTGAACACAATTCCCATCCCCTACAATGACAGCACTCTCTTACTTCACTGAGGATACCAGACCCATACAGTTAGAGATCCTTTAAATCCCTTTCTCAAAATGTCCAAACTTTCTTTTGCCCAAACTCAGAGGAGAAAACCCCATTCTCTGCTAAGGCTGTTTCCTGTTTTATTCCAAGATCATGCAATTTCCATCCACCTTATTACTGCCAAAATAATCTTCCTAATGTTCCAAGGGAATTTCCCTGATCAAAAACTTTCAGCTACATATGCTGAAACTTTTAAGTTCCTCAAATATGTTTCTGCTTTGTACACCCCTTTTATGTAGCTGCTATTGCAGGGCAATTGTTTTTCAGTTATATCTGACTCCATTTGGTGTTATCTTGGCAAATATACTAGAGTGGTTTTTCATTTCTTTCTCCAGTTCATTTTACTGAAGAAACTGAAGCAAATAGATTAAGTGACTTGTCCAAGGTCATACTGCTAGTAAGTTTCTAAGGCCACATTTGAACTCAGGAAGATGAAGTCTTCCTAACTCTAGGCCTGACACTTTTCCATAGTGCCACCTAGCTGCCCCTTCATATCATTAACATTTATTGAATTGAATTTCCTAATCAAACTTAATAATCTACTTTTATTAGCAAAGTGATTCCTTGGTGACAGAATGAGAAGGGGATTGGAGCTAAGGTGGCAAGCAGGAAGCCAAACTAATTAGGAGACTATGACAGTGGTTTTGGTCTTTTTTGATAGGTTTGCAATTTAATTTCTAAGATATGAGTGCAATATTTTAGATTTATCCCTGTTAAATTTGATCTCTTTCTAGATTATTTTGGTTTTGAGGTATTAGTTATTCCTCCTTAACCTTGTGTTATTTTTTAAAAACGATAACTGTTTTTGTGTCTTCATTTTAAATAGAACCCTAATAAATATTACTGGAGGCCTCCCAATTTTTTTTCTAATAATCACTCCTTTAGTCATAATGAGCCAATTGTTAATATTATCATGAGAACTGAATGAAGACACTGAAAAATGACATGCCCAGGATCACTTGCTTATTATACAATTCTGTATATTGACACAAAATCTGGCAGTAGCTCATGTTAAAAATTCCTGGGGCTTTCACTTAACCAAGTGAGTTGACGCAGCATGGTTGCTGAAAAGCTGCATCAGGCTGCATAAAGAAAAGCAGGATATTTCAATCATAGGAAAACAATTTTATTGTGTTTCATAATGTTCAAACCATTTTTAAAGGAAGAGTCTTGACAAACTAGAAGTGATCAGGATAAGGGATCTTAAAATGATCTTATAAAATCTTATAAGAAACACATGAAAGAATTTTAATTGGCTTGGAGAAGAGAAGAGAATTCCTCAGATATTTGAAGACCATTAATATGTTCTTTCTAGCACCTGGCTTGTAGAAGGTGGGACTGACTTAAGGAGACTGCCCTCTTTAATTTTGTCAATATTATCAAAGGGAATTTCCCCCTTCGATTTTTGTCAAAGCCATCTTGTCATCCATTTTTCCATTTTTTTCCCCTTTCATTGTCTCTGCTCATAAGTCCTAAGAAACCCTTGATGAAATATTTGTCTTTGGAAGAGTTGACCAAATGACCATTCTTTTAAACAACCTGCTGGCCTTCTTAATAAAACGACTCAATTGCCCTCTACCACCCCTCCATATAAAGGATGACATATTTCAGATCACAAGAAATGAAGAATTTCCCATATAATGAAAAACTTAAAAATGGTGACTGATGTCTAAGTAGTTAGCTAGTAAGTCAGCTAAAAAGTGCTCAAGATTAGATGACCAGATTGCAGATACTATTGAAGAGATTTCTTCAGTGTGTGGAACAGACCAAAAGACCTCCAAGATTCTTTGGGATTCTACAATTCTAGGTTTGGTCTTAGTTTTACATTAACTGGTTTGTCAAAACACACTACTTTCTTTTGTAAGAATTCTGCTGCTAAGGTCTGCTCCTGAGGCACTCTGAATATATTCTATCTACTATTCTATTTCTGTACTTTTTTTTAAAAAATACAGTATTTTGTTTTTTTCTCAGTCACATGTTAAAAAAAATTTTAAGCATTCATTTTTACAAAACGGAGTTTCAATTTTTCCTCCCTTCCTCTCTTTTGAAAGTGTAGGCAGTCTGATAATAGTATAATAGTTTATACATGTGCTATCAGGTAATATATTTTCCTATTAGTCCCAGTTGTGAAAGAAACAGGTCAAAAGAAAAAAAAAAAATCCTCTTTCAAAAATCTTAAGCCTTTATTGCTAAGATTATTTTGGGCCTAGTCATAGGATTTACAGTAATAATATTATTTCACATTATGTTACAATTTGCAAAGTATTTTCCTCATAACTCTATATACAAATATTCCCATTTTACATAAGAGGAAACTCAGACCTTACTAATAAAGCTGTATGCTAATTACAGTAATGTTTTTGTAAAAAGAAAAATGAGTATGGCATAGCCAAATTCTTCAAGATTTTAAATAAACCAAAATTACCATGATAAAATGTACAATTTCTTTGATAAATAATATCATGCTCTTTAAAAGACCAAAAATGTTACAATGTATAGACAGAAGATGGTGCTCTAAACAAATAAATAATAAATGAGACAACTCTCAAAGTTTCAGAGGAAATGTATTGATATTTGTATATAATACTCATAAAAAATTCTGAAGCCAGCTTAAGAAATAAAGCTCACTTTGATTTTCTAGTGCAGTATTGTCTATCTTTAATTTCCTTGTCATCCCTACATGTAATCCCAAAGTTGGTAGGAAAAAAAGGACTTCTGTGATTATGAAACCCTCATTATGTCAGGAATGGGTAAGTATATATACAAGGTACTACACACCCATCTCCCCCCCCACACCCAATACCCTTCTTACCAACACAGTGGGGCTATCATAGATTTGAATCCTAAGGCAATATCTGGGGGTCCAGAGCTAAGAGTCTTATGCTCTAAAGCATAAAGCTATGATGCATGAGAGATGGGGGAATAGCAGGGAGAGAAATCAAAGGAAGAGGAGAAACTCAAACAAACATGTCCTCTTCCCCATTTTGGTCAGTTTTCCACAGCTCAGTCTATGACATAAATAAAAACTTGCAGCACTAGTTGCTAGTCCTTAAATTCCAGAACTACACCAAAGGAACATGGTTAAGTTAGAAAACTGCATTTACCTAACAGATGAGGCTGAAAAGGTTGTTCTGTATTTTAAGTGAAGGTTAAAATTATAAGGATTTTTTGGAAAAGTTTCTATTAAGCAAGTTAGGTGTTAACTTCTTATATTGTTTTAGTTTCCTTCAATTTATAAAAATGTCCCCCACTAAGTATTCATTCACTATTCACTTTTATAAATCACATAAAATTCCATGAGTGAACACCCTAATGAAACATGCTATGTAGGCATAGAGTCTGAAAACAAGAACACAGACATTCCTAATCCTTAGAAATTGGCTGTCCAGTGAAACCACAATAGACATACAACTTTCTCTGCTTTAAGTGAAAGATATTTTTATGTTGGATGCAAAAATAAATGATAATTTGCATTGTAAGGATTCTTATAAGGTGCTAAGTCACTGGAATGGATAGACAATAATTATCTAATTTAGCAGGATTCAGTATGATTGATCTGATCCTATAAGGAAATGTTATGGGCCAGAACTTGAAACAAGGTACTGATTGGAATTGAGGAGACAATGGTTAAATCTAATTTAGCATTGATTTAATCCTACAACAAATAATGGTTTCCTAATGATGTAATGATTGGTGTGTGCTCAGTGTGCAGCATATAAGCAAGAAGCTCTCAGGCCAAATCTTCGGCAGATTCAGAGTCAGGATTCAGTCAAGGAGATTCATAAATCGGGCAGAATGAAGTAAGACAGAGAAGTGGTGGCAGGTTGTCCTGTGGAGAACACTGAAACCAAGATCCAGAAGGCCTCCAGAAAACTAGCAGAGCCCCAAGTGAAGGAGATAAGATTTGGAAAGAGCCAGTAAAGGATTTGGACTCCTGGCTGCATTTGGGCTTATTGAACTGAACTAAAACTAAGGCTGACTCCAGAAGCTCCCCAAGAAATCTGCTCCAAGAGAAGAATTATAATTTTAGAGAAGAGAACATTACATTGCATTAAGATTTGCAAAATACTTTTGTCATAATAATCCTGAGAATGTGACAATGCAAGTAATCTATGATTTCTAAGAAACTTAACAATACAGAGACATCATTGGTATACAAGAAAGATGTAATGTTCTCTATTTCAGTTTTTCTTGGGGTCTCTGGCAGCAGCCTTCGTTTCAGTTCAGTAATTACCACAAGTACAGCCAGGTGTTAAAAGTCCAAATCCATTTTTTTCTCATTCCAAGTCTTGTCTCCTTTCCTGGAGCCCGGTTAGCTTTTTAAGAGTCCAGATCCTTCATTATCTCCTGCCTGGGGCTGGGCAGCTTTCTGGAGAGCCTTTCTGTCTGACCTAGGCCTTAGTGGGGAAATGGGGAAGAATCCAGGCCAGCCACCAGGAAGATCAAAGATTAAATTGAACTTCTCCCCTTGGTTCTGAAACCTTAAGCTCCTGCCGCCAGTCCTTTGCCTTTTCTTTGAATGTCTCTGAATCTCCCTGGGCTGAGGCTTCTACTTATATGCTCCATACTGAGTACAAACCAATCATCATATCATTAGGAAACCATTATTTGTTAAAGGAATAAATCAATACTAAACTAGATTGTCTCTATCAATTCCACTGACTTAGTACCTTGTAAGAATCCTTTGTTTCAAGTTCAGAGGCCCATAACAGAAAGAGTATTAACTTTGAAATCAGAGGGATTGAATTCCAACCCTACCTCTAAAAACAATACCAATATAATTTTGGACAAATCATGTAGCCTGAGAATCAGTTTCCGTATTTGTAAAATGAGGGGGTTCAGTTAAATGGCCTTTAAGATCTGTTCCAGAGACTTGCACAGGATCACACAGACTGTGTACAGGAGCACACATTTAGGGTTATAGTCTTCCAACAGACTTAAGCAATAGGCAAGAAAGGGCCAGATTAGGAAAAGGAACTTTGGAAGAGTTAGTTTTATTGCTTCAACCCACAAATCTAGTGAGAATTCCAATGAAATTGTAAGTAAATGGGACCAGAGTGGGAAAAAACAAACAAACAAGTATAGCAGTTTGATTGCTTTTTCAATGCTGGAGGGAAGAGGGAGGAAAAAAAGAATATACATTTTAAAAGTGCCTTCACATGTTTCTTTTGCTAGGTATTCATAAAGAAATGAAAATCTAGGCCCTCAGGGAACTTAAAATTTAAGGGGTGGAAGTGAAAAGACAAAGAACATTCATACTTCAAAAATATAAAAAATTTGTCATTGCCTTCTTTATCAAGGCAGATATATAACCTCTCTTAACTTAGAAAGTAGTCTTTGAAAATCAAAGCATAACAAACAGAGCAGCTGACATAATGTGAATCTCCCCAACTTAGCTAGGCTGCTCATTAAATAGACATGCACATCACCAGATCCAGAAGATGGAAAAACTTTCCAATTTGATAATGATGTCAATAAGAATAACAGATTAATAAGAAAATTTAATAAAGTAATTCTCAAGTATTTTGGTTTTATAATATTATCACTGGACTCTTCCCTTCTCTACTTTTCAGAGCTCCATCTCATAAACTAAGTTGTTTTACAAAACAAATTCACCAAAAAAAAAAATAAAGTAAAATTCACCTACCATATCTGATAGCAAATACAACATTCCATAACCATTATGTAAAGTGACATGGAAAATATATCTCTTCAACTCTTTTATAGATCAAGATAGGTCACTACCATAATCTGAAAAATGAGGATATTAATGGCACCTACTTTACAAGGTAGTTCTAGATAAATTGTAGCTACTATTATTATTACTTGAATAAAGTACTATATAAATAAGTATTGCTATGTATTCTAGTTGCCATAATAATTATTACTTGAATAGTTCAAAATTATAGAATCAGTCCAAAGAAAAATCATATATACATAAAAGGTGACACTAAGAGAGTTTGTATCTCAAGAATGTAACATAAAAAGTCTGAAAGATTTTGAAACTGGCAGGAGAAAGAGAATGAGGACAAGAAAGAGCAAAGCTTCTTAATTCCTAAACCGTGGGTAGGGTCACTAATTGTGTGGGATCAGGAAATTATGATTTATTATCAGTAAATGTTTGATCCGCATACCTACTTTATATACCTATATGCCTGAGATTGCATAAAAATTTCTTGGGCAAAAAGGGGGCAAAAGTTTAAGAAGCCTCGGGGTAGGGGAAGATAGACCATAATAAAAACTAAGAAAGGCAGGGCTAACTTCATTGCATGCCAAAGATAACACTAAGGGCATTTTGGTAATTTGGTCTCTATTCAACTTTTGTGTTTTTTTTTTCCCTCCTTTAAAGGGACAAACCCATTTAGGGAACATAAAGCTCTAATCAAACCTATAACAGTTGTTAAAAGAAATGTCTAACTTTTGAGTTAGATGTTGAGGACCATAGATAGATTTCAAATATGCTTAAGACATATCAATTAAAAGAATAAACTACTATCTTAGATATGATCCCTGGCTCATTGTGGTAGTTCACAGCAATTGATAATACAAGAAAAAGATTGTAGTTTTTCTTGTTAAAGAGAAACTTTCTAGCATTTTGCTTAAGCAAATTCAAATAGAGAATAGAAGAGGCAAGCCAGGTTTATCCAACAGCCTCATACACGAAACAGATGATTATAGACGGCAGCTAAGTGACAACAAAACAAAGATACTCAATGGAGTAAGTGGCAGTGAGGCAGAGGCTTTGCAACATTATGTACACTATCCATACAGATCCCATGATAGTTACCCTCTCTATTCATGCTCCCTATTCATATGTTTGCTTTCCTCATTGCTGGTATGGTAACACAAGAGCAAATAGAACTGATATATACATAGACTAGTGAGACAGAGATTTTTTTCTATCACTTTATCAGTTATAACCTTCAATTAAATGTAAATGTGTCCTCTTCTGGCCAAAGTAAACACTGACAGAGGAGGTGCCACTTCAAATATCAGTTTATGTTCATAACTCTCAAATCTTTGACTAAGAGTATTTTAAACTTAAGATAAAATTTCTAAGAATTCAGAGGGGAAAAAAGGAGTAATTTAAGTGCTACAAGGTTTAATTAAGTATCCATATACATCAAGTTATAGGATGAGCACCAAGTCACTTCTTTACTTTAGAGGCAAATATTATTTATTCAGACATTATTCAGGGGAAAGCAGAAGATATTATTCTGAAATAATAGGAATCACATGAGGATGTATTTGGTATTTCTGAAAGAATAATCTAAAGCTTAGTCTTCAGAAAGTACAGTATTATGAAAAAGAACAATGCAGATGGAATAACACTTAACTCCCTTACTTTTTATTACCTGTGTGAACTTAGGCAAGTCACTTTCAGTTTCTTCATCCATAAAATAAGGGCAATGGACAAAAGTGGCCTTTCTGGTTCCTTTCAGGTCTATATTCCAGCACCCCCCCAATACAATTCACCATTAGCTTCTATTGTTCAAAAATATTTCCTTTCTGCAGCTTCTATATTACAAATCCTAGAATTCATAGGATCAAAGGATTAGATTTGAAGTTGGAAACACTTCTCCCTATAATGTAACAGAAAAGGTTCAATTGCTTTTCCATAATACATTTTTGAAAATACTTAAGAGGCCATAATGTCTCCTCCCCCATTCTGTCTTCTATTTTCCAAGTGAAATAATCTTAGTTCCTACAACTGATCCTCATATGAAAAGGTTCAATGAGTCCTCTCTCTCCCTCTTCTCTCTCTGAGAGATATATCCTGAGATGTGGTAGAATTTTTTTAGCTTCATGTCATTTGCAAATACAAATGCCATTTAAGCCTTTATACAAATCATTGGTAAAAATGTTAGACAACAGAATCGAGGATAATTATTTGGAGCATGCCATCATAGATCTCCCTCCAAGTTGGTATCAAGCCAATGATTAACCTTTGTTGGTTGTATTAATAGAACCACTTTCAAATTAAATCTTTCCATTTTACCACAGGATAACATGCTATACTTGGTTAGATAGTTTGATGAAATCAGGTAAAGTCTTATCTAAAACAATCTTATCTCCAGGTCTAATAGCTATTTAAAAAAGGAAATAAAATCAGTCTGTTCTACATGAAGTCATATTACATCTTACTGACTACCACATCCCTTTCTAAATATTTACAAACTATGTCTTTAATATATCCTGTAATTAAGACGTTTTTAGAAGAATATTATGTATAACTATAGGATGTTGGGGGGAAATTGGCTAAATACTCATATGAAAGGCAAAGCAAAAGTCTAGGAAACTTGGAAGGTTCAATAGGAGTCAGCATTATGACATGATACCTTAAAAAAAAAAAAAAAAAAAAAAAAAAAAGCTAAGGCCATCTCATATAAGAGCAGTTAGTTGGTGTAGCAGACAGACTGCCAGGCCTGATATCAGGAAAATTATTTCCCTGACTTCAAAACTGGCCTCAAACACTTATTAGATGTGTTACCGTAAGCAAGTCATTTAACAGTGTCTACCTCTGTTTCCTGATTTATGAACTAGAAAATAAATGACATGTCAGTCTAGTATCTTTGCCAAGAAAACATCAAATGGGAATATGAAGAGCCAGCCACAACTGAAAATCTCATGCAAAAAAAACAAACAAAAAAACAAAAACACATTAGAAAAGAGGGGTGATAATTGCAGCTTTTAGTCAGCTGTCCAAATTTTAATTATGTTTTTGTTATACCATATTCTGGATGTTATATTCCAGTGTCACAAATTTCAGGATGGGCACTAATAAATTATCCAACTAAGTGACCAAAAGGGTCACAATTTAAGAATAAAACATATGCTATATTAGCATTAATTGAAGAAACTGGACAAAGGAAGATTTAGGAGACTTTCCATTGTTTTAAAATAACAGGTGAGCTATCAAATAGGAAAGCTGATCTAATTCCAGAGGCCAGAATAGCCCAAAAAGGTCATGTAAAAAATCATAAGTTGCAACTGAACTATGTCAAGGCCTTTGACTTTCATGATTTCATACTTTATACTGTCTGAAAAGATTTCCTAAATTTTTAAGTCAAAGCACCTAGAAATATGCTTGGCACTTATGTTTAACTATCCTTTCTTTGAAACAATGCAGAAGAAATAATTGTTTTCTAGAAATAACAATTTGTAACATAAAGCTAGTTAAAAGAAAAAGAAAACTCAGTTTCCTTTCCTCCACTGATGGTATAGAATTTTAATTCTGTCCCTCTCCAACTCTATAATTGAGGGTGAGGGAATGCAATATAAGACCAGGATCCCAAAGACAAAATAATATTTTCATAACCACTAAATGTAGTTTAAAAAATAGATTCTATTAATGATTATTTTTTTTTTAACAGGTATGCTTTTAAGAACTTTTAGTAGAAATGTTAATGACCCCCACACAAAACATACATTGAGCCTGTTAGTGGTATTGTTTACAGAACAATCCTTTTACACATTCTTAAAGTATACACAAAAAACTGGCAAGACACACTCATAAAAATATTGTTGCTAAGAGAATCAAAAGCGTACACATGCAGCACATTAAGAGACACATGACTAGTTGACTTAAAATATTTGACCAAATTTGGTCACTTTATTGTGCTGTATATGGAGAGAAACAGAACAGCTAAAATATACTTGCAGGGTCATATCTGAGTTTGTTTGTTTTAAGTTTCTCGTGAATCTGTACATGAGTGAGTAAATGTAAGAAGAAGCTGTATGAAAACAGTTGCAATTTACTTCCAGGTACTACTGATGAGTTTAACTTTGCTTTGCCAATTATAGTACTGAAACTAATCTTAAAAAAAACTGGCTTCATCAAACAGATAAGAAATAATTGTTCTACTTTAAAAGTTGTTTCTTTGCCAGCAAATTATTTCAAGGCTGTTCAAAATATTTTCTTTTCACCTTTTTTGGGATAAAAATCAAGATGAATGGCATGAAACTGGAGAAAATAAAAGTAAATAGTCATCATATGAAATAAGCATTATTTACTTAACTATTTCACAGTTCTGAATTAGAAATTTAAGAGAAAAAACATATTCAGACACTGTAAAAACTCAACTTTAAAATGTTAGCCTATTAGAAGATAGATTACCAATAAGACTACCAGATTTTTGGGGGGTGGGGTGAGGTGGGTAAACAGACCCCAAACCTCACATTTCTATCACTAATCATTTCCATTAAAATGAATCTGCACTACATTTCCCATTCTACCTTCTTTAATATAAAAATAAAAATACATCAAAAAAACTCAAATTTATGAGGGAGGAAAAAACCTTTTCTATCTAAAAGTCACCTTCGTAGTTCTCTTTCCATTAACTTCTTTCAACACATTAAAAAAAAAAAAAAAAAAAAAAAAAAAAAAAAAAGACTAGTGAAAAACACTGGAATTGTAAGAAAACAAATTCAGTGGAGAGGACCAGGAAACATGGTGACAAAAAGAATGTGATAGAGAGTGGAGAGAAATACTCCTTTCAATTTTCTTTTTACTAAATATCCCTAATGAAGTAGGAGCACAGTGCTGGAAAATGTTTTGCTACAAAAACAAAACAAATAAACAAAAAAAAAGTTGGCAAAGTCAATTCAATAAGCATTTATTAAACACCTATGTGTCAAGCATATTATAGGTGTTGGCAACTACTGACTGGAGAATTTGTAAATTCCAATTAACTACAACTGGCATAGTGCCTGGCATATAATAGTGAGTAATAAGTGTTGGTTGATTTGACTTGATCATAGTATATATATAAACAACTAAACTCTAAACAAAGCAGCCCAGACAGCCTTAAACTCGGGTGAATCCATGAAAGCAAGATTAATGATAAACAACCCTCTTTTACTTACAGTCTCAATGTCAATTAGCTACCAATGTCCTCTTAGTATGATGAATCAGTACCTCCTATTAGTAGGTACTGGGCCTCGTAAGCCTCCCAGGCCTATATTTTCCTGATTCCTGTCCTCAATGTCTAGTCCTGATTGATATGTATATATGAACACTGAAAACACCCCCTCCCATCCCACCTCGGCTCCCTGACTTTCTCAGCCCTGTGTACTCCTCAATAAAGTTTGTGGCCTATATTTTCAGTCAGTGTCATCTCATACTGCATGGGGCTTGCCCTGGGACCCATGCCTCCCAGACCTGCCAGGGCAGTTCTTAGAAATATTAGTTGACTAGGAAAATTTAATGGCCATAGTACCTAATTTACAAAACTGACAAGAAATTTAGAAAGCAAAAATTGTGAAACACATGCTACAAAAGTGTCCCATCCCAACCTTCTGCTCCTCAATTATCAATATAACTGGCAAGTAAAGGAGATTAGCACTTTTTTTAATACAGAAAGTTGGTATTCAGAATCTATCTAAGCCTGCATTAAGACAACAGGTTCTTAGCATTTAAGGCTGGTAAACTTTGAAATTATCTAACAGAAAACTTCAGTTTAAGAATGAGAAAAGTCAAGTCCTAAGAAATGGCTGAGCTCATGACTCTAATTCCAATACTTTCCCTACAATATCACACTGAAGTCGAATCAGAGTATATGTCACCTGTTTTCACCACTAGCTATGATACTAGCCAAAACAATTACTTTTAGGCATCCATTTATTTACTTTCATGTATAGATTACCCGAATGCTGCTCTCTCAATTATAGCATTTAAGTATTTTAAGAAGATGTTTCAAGCATATAAGAATCCTGCTGTTCTTTAAAATCACTTCCCCTGCTTGACAGTCTGCTCCTTAGGATAAAGTCAGTTTACTTCTTTAAAAGCATTACTGAAGTAAACTTATTAAAAGGGCCCACATCCAACCTTTTTGCTTTAGGGGACAAAGAGGGTAGAGCAAAGAAATCCTTCCAGAACTTTCATCTAGAAGGGTAGCCAGGTAGCCATCTCTCTCCATCTTGCTGCATTCCTTTGGAATTCCTCTTTATGCTTCCTCTCAAGTTCCTTATTCTCTTAACTTTTGCTTTTGAGCTTCTTTTTACAGATTGTCTTTTCCACTAGAATGTAAGTTCCTTGAGGGGACAATTTTTATATTTTGTATTTGCATCCTTATGCACAGTGCCTGGCTTCATAGTAGGCACTCAATAAATGTTTGGCAAAACAAAGATAATTAACTGTGGAAGATTTGCCAACTCTGATGACCAAAAACCATTCCAGGGAATGATGAAGCAGCTTGCCACCCACTTACTAATAGAGAGGAATAGGACTCAAAATACAGAATGAAATATACATTTTTGGACTTGGTAAATGTAGGAACTTGTTTTGCTTGACTATATTTACTATACAAGTTTTGCTTTTCTTGTTTCACCTAGGAAGGGAAAATAAAATGGAGAGAGAAAATAAAATTTAAAATCAAAATGAAATATTTTAAAGAGGAAAACAAAATACTTTAAACAAATATAGTCAAAGGAAAACACTTTAACATAGTGGCTTACGTCCAAAAATGTGTATGTCTGTGGGACTTTGAGCCTGTCAAGTAGTAAATAACAAAATAACACTTTCTATCAATGATTCTCTAAAATTATGGCTGGTTGTTGAATTGATCAGATTTCTCAGCCATTAAAAGTTCTTTTATAATGTTGTTGTCACCCTGTATATTGTTGTTCTGATTTTGTTCACTTGACTGTCTGATTCTCTGAAATCTCTATTATAATTATTTATCTTCTAATGTTTATTTATATGGCCTAATTCCTGAAGTGAGGCTTTGTGCTGGGGCCAAGTTTTGTTTTTTTGTTCTTTTTTTTTTTTTTTTTTTTTGGGGGGGGGAGTTATGTGGTAGGAGAAAAAAAGAATCAACTCTTGCAGGGATCTTAAATAGGGACACTTGGAGTCTGCTCTCCTAGGGTTAGCACTCCTCCCCCCCAATCTCTGAGCTTCAAATTACTAGATCTTTTAGGTTTTCTAGACTGCTCAACAGAGTAACTGAGAACTAAAAAGCCCATAAACCTGGATGTCTTGCTCTGAAGGATGCCAAACCTATACTGGTTACTACAATTCTCAGTACTTTCCAAAGTTCCCAATGTGGATTTCCTACTTCCCATGCTTTCTTAGGAGGTGTCTCTCTGCTCTTGTTGCCTCCAGATATAGTCTTGCAGACTACAAGTATCTTTAGACCATTACTATTTATGTTGATGAGTTGCTGGTTTGTTTGCCTGATAAGATACTGATTTTTCATAACAGTCCTCTTTCCTATAAGCTTCTGACTTACTGTTTATGTAATTCTAGGATGGAGAAATTTACTTACATTAGATATCTTAATATTGGGGCTATGATTTTTAGATTTAGATTTAGTCAGGCAGCTATATTGATAAAAGGAAGCATGAGCTTCTTTTACAATTTTATGCCATAAATATACTTATAATATTAAAATATTTCAAAATTTTGAATCTTAACAATGGCATATACCATATTACCCGCCCTCACTTACACTTCAATAAGTGGATTAAATATAGACGTTTAAAGAATAGACATAAATATGTAAATGAAGGTTAAAATCCAGCTGATCATAAATTTGCACGTCTACCAAATACCAACTTGTTGCTAAAAATCTGGATTTTAAAAGATTTAAGAGTTAAAAATCTTAGAAACGACAAGTAAATATAAAATTTAGAGCTTCTTCCCTTACATTCGAAGAATCCCAAATGGGTCTGCGAATTTGGGTGAGGATATATATGCATGTGGAAGAGATGAGATGAGATTTTAAAATATATGCATATATCTCTATATATCTTTCTTTTCACGAAACTATGTAACATTTCCTTCAATTATGAATGTAAAAAATAACCCTAATTCTGAAAACAGGCTTTTACCACATTATCAGGACACAACATAGTTTAAGACTCTAGATCCAATTCAACTCTCATTTTATACTCAAGGAAATGGAAGTGGGAGGGTGGGATCCTGGGTTTAAGTTATTTGCCTACTGATCCAAACCAATTAAAAGTACAGTAAAAATTTGGAAATCCAATGCACTTTCTAGTAAACTGTCAAAAAAAGAGCCACATATTCTATTCATCAGTAGTGGAATCATTTTCTACTTTAAGACATTTTCAATTCTCATGTAAATGATAAGAGAATTTTTTTTTATCTGAATATTCTACCTTCCAACTGTGAAACATTTATGCATATTGAATTGTCTTATAAGTTTCCTTTACATACTCAATACAATAAATTCTTCAAACATAGAAAACCAACATAACAGGAAAAATGAGGATGAGATAAGAGCATTTACTAATGTAACTCAAGGTAAAATCCTAGCATAATAAACTTAAAAAGTCTTCAAATTAGTAGTTTAACTTCCAATTATTTAGGATAGACAGAATGCTTATTTAATAGACTCACTATTATAACAAATAATGTACTGGCAAACACAATAGCTTTCTGGCTGGCTTTTGTTTGGGAGTGAGAGCAAAAATTAAACAATCAGGTCAACCTGATTATTGAGATTATAAGGCCCACCACAGAGAAACAAGCCATCCAAATTTCCTGAAAGACCAACTGCAATTTAGAAGATATTATATTCCTCAGTGTAAAAACAGTTAATTTTTGCAGTTTCCCCAAAATTCTTATTTCTGAATTACAAATTCCTAGGACTATGTGTTCTTTTGCTTTTTGATAGCATAGGATGAAACATTTTCCCTTTCAATTGACTTCCTAACATTTTATATCACCGGAATTCAGTATCATGGCTATCTCCATGTAGCACAAGATTTACAAAGTGCAATATCCAAGATATACATAAAGCTTTCCACTCATTCTCCTCCACTCCTAACTTCAAACAGATCAGGGAAAAAAAAAAAAAAAAAAGCAACAGATTAAATTCTTATTGGGGAATTAAAACAAAAGTCACAGTGATTTAATTTTTTCACATCACATCAACACAAGAAGACAGAGACTTTGGTGGACATTGGGCAAAGCACTGAAATCCAATGTGAGATATACACTAAGATAAGAGGAGGAGTTCTAAGTAACAGATTCAGGAAGAATGGAGGAGATACCTATACTTAAAGGTGGCAGGAAAAGAGAAAAAGAGGTATTGGCTTTATACTGAAAGAAGACCAACTAGAAGCAAGCAAAGGCAGAAGAGTGAATCAGGCTCTCAGTTCCAACATCTAACCCAACTTGCCAAGGGATAATCAGAGCAGGAATCCCAGACACCAAGAGGGAACCTATAATTTGATCATCTGAACAAAGAGTTTTTCAAGCTGGTTGATAGGGGCCAAATGTAGTAGCATTCTGTTTTTGCTCAGCACTAAACTTAGATTATAAACTTTCAGAAATCAGATGAGAGAGGCAACAATCACTTTGTCCTGGATCAGACCATTCTGGAAGCAATGAAGGATTGCAGATCCCAATCTGTCTCTAAGATTACAAAACTCATTCCTTCAGAAATGACACAATAGAACAAGACTAGACTTTCCCTCCAGAATTACACAAAGTCAGGCTCTAACAACAATTCTGAAGTCAGAAAGTAGGTCAGAAAACTGAGCACATAAACATTTCTCACAATGAAAGGCTATCAGGGATTTTCAAAACAAAGCGCCTTTAAGAGGGGGAGGGGAACAGAAGGAGAGAAAAATATTCCAAAACACCAAAAAGCAAAATCTCAAAGTATAGCTAGATAGCTAGAAAAGGGGCAGCTAGATGATAGAACATTATATCTGAAGTCAGAAGGACCTGAGGTTCAAATCTGGTCTCAGACACTTAACACTTCCTAGCTGTGGGATCCTGGGCGAGGGAGGAAAGGAGAGGAAGGAAGGAAGGAAGGAAGGAAGGAGGGAAGGAAGGAGGGAAGGAGGGAGGGAAGGAGGGAGGGAAAAAAGGAAGGAACGAAGGAAGGAAAAGTATAGCTTGGACAAAAACCAGAATTCCTGGAAGAGATAAAGCAAGAGTTTTTAAGTTTAAAAATTAAGAGAGAGCGAGAGTGAATGCACTTAGCAGAGGAAAACTGGAAAAGAAATGAGAACTATAGAAGAAAGAATTGGAAAGAGAATTAATAGCTTGTTATAAGAGATATAGAACTTTTCCAAGTAATAAATTTTTTTTTTAAATTAGAAGAGACCAAATGGAAGATAGGAACTTAAAACTAAGTAAAGGAAATGTAAGATAACTTGGAGCAAAAACAAGTGACTTGGAAACAGATTCAAGAGAAATAAGAGTAGATACTCCCAGGAATATTATAGCCAGATCAAGGGGGGAAAAATATTGCTTAAGCAGTCAAAATGAAAGAATCCAAGTACCAAAGAGTCAGTCAGAATCACACAATTTGAGTTCAACAATGTTAGCAAATGTTGGTTTAAAAACATAGATAATGTAATTATGAAAATAAAAATCATGCTAATGGTTTAAGGTTAGAAGATTTAGCTGATACTAAATGATGGAATCAAGGGTCTTAAATGATCTAACAATGGCTTTCTCCTTTCTTTTCAGGAAGGCTTTTTTTTTTCTAGAGTCTCCTTGCATATTAGTCTATTAAAGTTCTGCCCATAGACACTAATGCATTGTTGGTGGAGTTGTGAATGATCAATTTCATTTTATTCATCCATTCATTCATTTATTTTATTATGGCTTTTTTTTTACAAGATATATGGAAGGGCAATTTTTCATCATTTTTCCTCATAAAACCTTCTGCTCCAACTTTCCTCCTCCTTCCTCCCACCCCCCTCCCCCAGATGGTAGGTAGACTCATACATGTTAAATATGTTAAAGTATATGTTAAATACAATATCTGTATACATATCAATTTTAAAGAACAATGTAGAACTATGCCTAAAAGGACTATCAAATTGTGCATAATCTTTTATCCAGAAAGGGCCTATCTATCAGTTTGGGAATGGCTGAATAAGATATGTTATGTTATTGTTCTATAAGAAACAATCAGCAGGAGGTTCCAGAAAGGCCTGGAGAGACTTACATGAACTGATGCTAAGAGAAGTGAATAAAACCAAGAGAACATTGCACACAGCAATAAGAAAATTATGTGATGATCAATCCTAATGGACTTGACTATTTTCAATGATGAGGTGATTCAAGGCAATTCCAGTAGAAATGGAAAGAGCTATCCACATCCAGAGAGAGAAATACGGAGACTGAATGTGGATCAAAGAATAGTATTCTCACCTTTTTGTTGTTGATGTTTATATGCTTTTTTCCCCTTTCATCTTTTGATCTGATTTTTTTCCTGTACAGCATGACAAATATGTAAATATTTTTAGAAGAACTGGACATGTTTAATTTATACTGGATTTATGCTATCTACAGGAAAGGGGGGGGGAAGAAAAATTTGGAATACAAAGTTTTGGAGAGATGAATATTGAAAACTATCTTTACATGTATTTAGAAAAATTAAAAATATATCATAAAAAAAATTCTGCCCATAAACTAGCGATGGAAGCTTGATATACTGAGGATGAATTTAGAACCTTGCCAAAAGAATTCCATGCAATGAATCCACTAAGTAGTGACAAAGATTACTATGAGACTGCCATGATTCTCTAGGTTTCAATCTTATTTAATACTCCTAGTGTAGATCAAACCACAGTGATACCATATGATTCCCATACCCAGGGCTCAGCAGTTTGTGTAGAAACTTTGCTGCTACTCTTTTCCATACATCTTTAAAAGTCCTTTTTGGCTATCACATTGTAATTCTCATCCTAGTCCTCTAATTCAAAACCCAGGTGTCCACAGACAAAAATGGGAGTAATTTTGATCTAAATATGTTATGGAATAGTTACTATTAAAAAATGGAACTATTAGATTTCCTTAATAGTAATTCTTCAAAAATACAGAAGAAGTAATGCAAGAAACTTCGTTCTGATTAATAAGGGCTATTGAGGTTAAAAAAAAAAAAAAAAAAAAAAAGTGAGGGGAACCTAAGGAGGAAGTAAATTCTCCATCAAAGAGTTAAAAAGGTCTTCCTACCCTAAAATCAAAACAAACTCTTTACTAGATGCAACTATCCTCTCAAGCTACTATCCTATATGTCTTTGTAAGACAAATGCCTAACAGCCTATATAAGACTGTCTTCTTCCAAGCCTCAATTTTTGCAGAATGGCTTCTCAATGGATTTTGAAGCAATTGTTTGTTCAAACTTGTATCAACAATCTTCCTAAAAAATAATTTCATTGAAATATTTTGTTTTTACACTTTATTTCCTCCCTCTTCTATCCCCAGATCTTCTCTTTGTTATAAGAATGACAAAGTAGTGCACCACCAACCCACTGTTTAAATCCTTGGTTATATAAAGTATTACACATTCAGAACCACCTTCACTTGTAGCTCTGTCCCTGTCCTTTCAATTCCCTACCCTTTCCTCTAAATATTGGGGGGAGGGGAGGAAAGTAAAGAGCAAGCTTCTGTTCCCTTTTTTTTCCAGGATAATTACTCTCCAGTAGTATACAGAGCACTAAATTTTTGGGTTTTGTTGGGTGTAATATTCTTCTCTAAATTGTAATGTTCTCTGGGAGCAGGTTTCTTGGGGGGGGCTTCTGGGAACAGCTTTTGTTTCAGTTCAGTTAATCACCCCCAAATGCAGCCAGGTATTAAAGTGTAAATCCTTTATTGTCTCTTTCATGCTAATCTTTCTTTCTTTTCTTTTTTTTTTTCTGAATTTCACATTCCCTTTTATTATTTTTTATTATAGTTTTTAATGTTTTATTTACCAGATATATGCATGGGTAATTTTACAGCACTGACAATTGCCAAACCTTTTGTTCCAATTTTTCCCTTCCTTCTCCCTCACCCCCCAGATGGCAGATTGACCAATACATGTTAAATATGTTAAAGTATAAATTAAGTACAATATATGTATACTTGTCCAATCAATTGTTTTGCTGTACAAAAAGAATAAGACTTTGAGATAATATACAATTAGCTTGTGAAGGAAATAAAAAATGCAGGTGGACAAAAATAGAGGGATTGGGAATTTTATGTAGTGGTTCATAGTCATCTCCCAGAGTTCTTTCACTGAGTGTAGCTGGTTCAGTTCATTACTGCTATATTGGAACTGATTTGGTTCATCTCATTGTTGAAGAGGGCCACGTCCATCAGAATTGATCTTCATATAGTATTGTTGTTGAAGTATATAATGATCTCTTGGTCCTGCTCATTTCACTCAGCATCAATTCATGCAAGTTTCTCCAGGCCTTTCTGAAATCATCCTGTTGGTCATTTCTTACAGAACAATAATATTCCATAATATTCATATACCACAATTTATTCAGTAGGCTAATTTTTCTTAAAGGCCTTCTGTAATCTTTGGTTCCAAAAGCTTAAGCTGCCTTCTCTGGCTTCTGAATCTCCTCAACTGAATACAGGCTGAGGCTCCAAGAGCTTCTAGTGGGCTTGTCCTCTCTGGCCCTGACAGCCCCTGCTTATATGTTCCACACTGAGTATGCACCAACCATTATATCACTAGGAAGCCAATTATTTGTTGTAGGATTAAATCAGTGCTAAACTAGATTTAACCACTGTCTCCTCAATTCCACTTACTTATTAAAGCACCTTGTAAGAATCCTAACATCTCCCCCTTTTTTTGTTTTTAGAACATAGGTAGTCATGACCTCCCAGATTTCTCAAGGAGGTAAGAACCCCTAAAAAGAAGGTGATCACACCTTCCCTGACTGCTCAAAAATAGGGTGAAAACACCATAAAAGGAAGTGATCACACCCTCCTTGACATCTCAGGAAGGGAGATGAAAACACCAAAGGAAATGGGAAATCAAATCAGATTAGTGGGTTTCTAAAGGGGCTCACTTGAAACAGGTATCCATAAATCCATCAATATGGGAGGTATTACACATAATTACATAAGCTCATAGTAACATAGTAACATAGTGATGTAACAAATAACATGAATCAACATGAGGGATTATACATGTCCATAAGTCCTAGAAATAGTACAAAAGTAATCTATTGTTCATTAGTTCATGTGCCAGGAATCCAAAAATTCCTGCAAGTTTTGAAGTCCTACAATGGTCTCATCAACAATTTTTCATCTCAAGGAATCCAATGATTTCTGCTGGTTTTCAAGTCCTGCAAGAGTCTCATCTTGTGTTAGGGAATTCAATGATTCCTGCAGATTTTGTTCTTAGGTCTTCTTTGTTTTCAGATTTTTCTCTTTTTCTGTCTCTCTCTCTCTAATGGACAAGGCGAATACAGCTCATTAGCTCCCATCTGATTCCTTCTCCATCTGTAGAAATACAAGCAAACCTTTTCTCCCAAGCAGTTAACTTATCTACTCCCTTCTATTTACCACTTTTGGGACTTCTCCTCATCATCTGGCAATTACATTGAAGCTGCTAGCACTGTTCTTTAACTTGGGTTTAAAAAGTCTATATTTTCCCCAATTGTAATCCCTTTCTGCTATCAGATTGCTTTTCTGCTGACTGATCATGTAATCCCTTTCTCCCATCGGATTGCCTTTTACCTGATTGATCATGTCTTAATATTTAATTTCTAAAGACTCTCATCTGCCAACATGCCCCACCTGAGGTCCTAAAGCTGGGCCTCGCCTCTCATTTCCCTGGGTCAATCTACATTCTGAGGCCCAGTGGAAGCCCTTATGGCATTTTGGACATGGGTCTTCTCTCACCCTGTCTTCTCACTTTATGTCAATATCTACATTGGGCTCTTGATGTTCTATTTTTCCACACTGAAAATGACGACTCTCTCTAGAAGTCCCTTGCCAAAAGGGACCCTGTCTTCTCATGTTCATCATAGTCTGAGTATAATAAGCACTTGTACCCATTGTGGCACAGTCTTATGATCTCCTCTAAAGGATCGTCTTTGTGTAGTCCCCATTTAATTCTTTTGCAAACCTAATTAGCATTTTCCTTAGCCAGTTGTCTGATCATAATTCTTGTAGCTGCATTTTCTCCAATGCTTCTTGTGACAGCTATTTGCAAATGTCCCACAAAATCCACAAAGGGTTCATTGGGAGCTTGCTCTATTTTTGTGAAGGCTTCCCCTTGATCTTTTCCAGGACAGTAGCAATTTGTTCATAAGCTGCTATGGGTAATTAATCTGTTCTGAATTCTCTGCATACTGACCTTCACCTGATAGTTGGTCAAAGGTGATTTGTACAGTATATTAACTCCAGTTTGCTTATTGCATTGGGCTTGAATCCTACATAATTCATGATACTCTGAAAGCCACAACAAGTTTTGTCCAAGTTCTAAACATGTCCTTGCTATGGATTTCCAATCACAAGGGGTTAAGATTTCATAAGCCAAACTATCTAATAACATCTTAACATAAGACGATATAGCCCCTTTAAAGAGTGCAACCTTTTTTCAAATCCTTATTTTTTTTCCAGATCAAAAGGAGAGTATCTTCTTTTTTGACCTGAAGAGTCAAGCTCTTCAATCACAGGATATGCATTTATTTTAAAATCAAATATATCCTATCCTTCATTTTTTACTTTAACCAGTGCTTTTTGTAATCTTATCATAGGCTGCTTCATAGGAAGTGCTGAATATGTGTGCCTCTTCCCCGCCCTCCTTTCTCCTTCCACCCATGAAGGGTTAATTGAGGGAAATAGGTAAGGGGAAGTGGAATGCCCTAATTTCTCCTGCTGTGAAGCCCCACATTTAAAATTATACTTAACTCCATTCTTATCTGATTCTTCATCCTTTTCACCTAGTATATTTGGAACCTCCCCCTCCTGCTCTTTAGTCTTTTTCCTTATTCTATAACTTTTATAATTTCCTAAAGACAGTTGTATTAAATTATATGTATTAAGTATGTCTTTGGAGATTGAGTCAGGTCTATTTTCATTGTAGAATTGACATAATTGCTTTCCTACTAATTTCCACTCCTCTAGATCCAATTATTTTTCCATAGAGAACCAAGGAGATATGTACTGTGAAGTTTCTAAAAGTTCAGTGATTTGCTCCCAAATTATAATCAAACCTTGGCTTTCATAAGTCTGACAATGCTCTATACACATTTTCCTTGAATTGGAAAAGAAGGCTGTTTTTTAAACATCTTACCATTTTAGCTGAAATACTACTTTAACTATTAACAAAGTTTCCTTGTACTCACCCTAATTTCTGGGTCACAGGTGAAGGTTCTTGGTCCCACATTCAGGTGCCAAAATGTAATATTCTTCTCTAAAATATAATATTCTCTGGGAGCAAGTTTCTTGGGGGGCTTCTGGAGGCAGCCTTACTTTCAGTTCAATAATCCCCACAAATGCAGCCAAGAGTTAAAGTCCAATTCTTTACTGTCTCCTTCACTTGGGGCTCGGCTAGTTTTCTGGAGGCCTTCTGGATCTGGGTTTCAGTGTTCTCCACAGGACAACCTGCCATCACTTCTCTATTTTCCTTAGTTCTGCCCAACTGCCTTCTCAGGCTTCTGAATCTCCCGGACTCCAAAGGTTTTTGCTTCAGTCTCCATCCACAGCAAAGATGGAAGATGGAATGAATCTGTCTCAGCCTCAGAAAGCTTTTGTCCTGTCATTTTTCATAGTCAATATTCTGTATGGTGCTCTTAACCTTGCTAAGACATTTGAATGTTACGCTATTCAAATACCATCCAAGTATATTCACTGGCATTTTCCAGTCTGAATTTTCCAGTTTGTTGTGATTATTACTAAACTAGCATTCTCTACATAAAAATTTTAAATGTATATGTAAAAATAATTAAAATACTTAACTCAGTGACTTGGGAATTTCCAGAAATTCTTGATTTCTCATTCCAGAATCTCAAAGATTAATCTGCTGCTAATTTGGAAACACCAGCACTTTTTTGTCAATCTTATCCTTAATTTCTCTAGTTTTTGACACTACAGACAACTGTGCTTTCCTGGATATTCTTTCATTCCCATATTTTCATGACATTGCTCTTTCTGGATTCAAATAAGATAATATTTATAAAGCACTTAGAACAAGACCTGACATAATAGCTCTTGGGAAGAGTCTTATTCCCTTTCTTTTCTTCTTCATTCCCCTCCTACCTACTAGACCACTCCTTGACATTAGCTAGAACACTATCTATATACTTTGTCACCTAACAGTAGGTTTTGACTAGGATTCTTCTAATTGACATTAACATTTCCTATGCATGGTGTCATGAAGAATCAAACACAAACGGAAAAATACCAGAACCTTTCTAATTACTCAGATTCACAAACCTTTGACTCTTTCTTTTCCCTCTTATCCAGGTTCAATCATTTTTCCCCTTTCTCCACTCATATACCCTTAATTCAATTCAAGCCCCTATTATTCTCTTGCCTATACTATGACAATAGACTACTCCTGCCCTTACACTTCCAGCTACTAGTCCCTTCTCTCTCCAATCTATCAACTAGACCAACTACCAAAATAATCTTAGAGCATAAATATACTCCTAATATAAACTACTCTGTCCTTTAAAGCCTTTCAGAATGGCACTAGTCTACTTTTTCAGACTTATAACATACTACTCTCCTATACATACTTTATGTCCTAGCCCATCTATTTCCCATTGAACTTCTATTTTCTACCTCTAAGGCTTTGCACTGGCTATCCCTGAGATCTACCTACACCCATGCCTCTGACACTTAGAATTTAAAAGAAGTTCTTATGACATCTCCTCTGATACATCCCAGGAAATTCTTTCTGTCTCTCTCCTTTCCCTCTCCTTCTCCAATATGCACATGACTATATCTCTTTATAGGTTGTAACCCTTCAATGGAAGCTTCTTAAGAGGAAAGACAATTTTATTTTCATTTGGCCTCTGTAATCTAGGACCCCCCAAAATAGAAAAAACTCTAAATAAATGATTACCGAATTAATTAGATCGAAAGTACTTCAGAGTAAAGAAAACAAAACCAGAAGAACAAATATACACAACATAAATAAGACAACACTAAAAGTCAAAATACAATGAACCATGTTTAATATCATATTCCCCATTTAAGGAACATATTCTTCCTTTCTAGCAATAACTGGTAAACTATAAAAGCTGCAAGTAAATGTATTATCAGTAACAATGACCTTACTTTTTTAGAGAATGGGAGAAGCAAGGGAAAGGGGGGGAGAGAAGAAGGTATAAAAATTACATGAATATTTTATTTTCACATGTCCATTATATCAAAACAAAATGTCGCAAATAAAATGCCTTAAAAAAAAAAAAAAAGAAAGAAAATCAATGAAGAAGAGATGCTAAATAGCAAAAAATACAGGAATACCATTATACCAAACCTCAGAATAATCTGAAGCTGGCAATGATAGGTGAAGGAAAAAAAAAAAAAAAAAAAAAGGGAGGAGTTATATTAAGCTACAAAAACTGAGAGCAAGAAGAAAATCAAAGGCCAGAGATGCAGATGCTCCAACATATTTTGCTCCACAAGATTTTCAGTCATTTTCTCTCCACTTGTCCTGGGGGTCATCTGAATTACTAAATTAAGATAAGTACATCTCTTGTGTCTGCAATATGATTTGTCCCTCACCCACCCAAAGTCACATCCATAACTTTCATAACTTTATGAATATCTGTAAATTAAACTAAAGGCAAAGAACAAAGATACTAAATCAAAATTTTGTTCAAAAAGGTTTCCATAGTGATATACTTCATTAGAGACTTACATAATATCTTTCAATGAAGTATTATTTTATTATAAATGTTTTTGCTTTCACTAGTCTAGCATATAGTTGGCTTTCTGAATAATATAGAAAAAAATAATATTTGACCTGTATTTGCCATACAGTAGGCATTTTTCTTTCTTTTTTTTTTTCCCCTTTTGCTGAGGCAACTGGGGTTAAGTGATTTGCCCAGGGTCACACAGCTAAGAAGTATTAAGTATCTGAGGCCAAATTTGAACTCAGCTCCTCTTCCCTTTAGGGCTGGCTGCTCCACTTCGCCACCTAGCTTCCCACATAGTCGGCATTTAACACAAGTTTACTGACTAGTTCTGACCTGACCAAAAGTAGGACAAATCAATTAGTAGAGGTAATACTGTTTTAAGGCACTTAGGATTACCATGTTGTCTCAAAGGGGAATTCCAAAACAATGGAAAAGATGACAACATTGCTTTTGTCCTTCCCCACCCAGGAGGATCAGGGGATCAAGATGACAGCAGCAACTCAACTCATAATTCATTTTCAGTCCCCAAGAATCTGTAATTTGATTAAGATAAGTGCATCTTGTGTCTGCAATATGATTTGTCCCTCACCCTCCCAAAGTCACATCCATAAGGTTAGTAGATGGTCTTCATCCATAGTCAACCTGAATAAGCTCTCTGTTCTAAGGTGGCCAACAAATGGCCAACAAAGAAGACAGAGCAACAGTGCTGTGATTTCTATACATGCTGAAAATTGTCATTGTTAACTGCTGTTTTATCAAAGCTAGAAGCATTAAAATTTATTTATTCTACCACTCAAGTGTATATAAACAAGGAAAAAGACAAGCCCGTAGCTATCTTCAGGTTGTCAAGTCCCTTCCTGTTTACAATGCTTTCCAATTTTAGCTTGCTAATTACAATATATGATTTTAATAAAGGAAGATAAGCAAGTGAAAGTCAATACAACAAACAAGCCATTTACACAAATATCAGTGAAGAGTAAGGTGCTCCACTGTATCTGGAAATATAATGTGCTATTGTATAACAGCCTAACCTAATTGTCAAATAAATATTTAGGCCTGTGTACCCCTACAGAAAATGGCCCCAAACTGTTCAGTATTTTAATCGATGTTTATTAATAACTCTTTTTGGAAACCAATGACCTCTTGTCTTCAATGTAATGACTCTTGATCAACAAGTCAGTCCATTACCTAAGTGATCAAAATCTAGTCTGAAAGTTTCCCATTAGCAAAATACATTATATAGTCTTATCAAAAGGGAACAATATGAAAAAACATCAAATGTCTGCAATATTTACAAACAAGAAGCCACAGAGAGAAGTTTCCAGTATTGTGGATTTTGAAGCAAAATGCTTCAGACATTTTAATTGTTGGGTTTTTGTTGCTGTTTTGGTGAGGACAGAGTGGGAATGAGGAAATAGTCAAGTTAAAGTAGTTAGAAAAATCTCTTCTTGGTGAAAGCATCCAACACAAAACTCTCAATACCACAAGGTGGCAACAAATGGAAGCTATTAGAGGGAAATATTGGGCCACCATTACAATCACTTTTTTTTTTTTTTTTTTTGGCTCAGGCAATTGATGTTAAGTGACTTGCCCAAGGTCACAGAGCTAGGAAGTGTAAAGTGTCTGTGAGGCCAGATTTGAACTCAGGTGTTCCTGACTTCAGGGAAGTCGGGTGCTCTATCCATTGTGCCACCTAGCTGCTCCCCATTAGAATCATTAGAATCATAACTTCATCCTGAAACCTTTGAAGACTTCTATGTCACATTAAATTACAATTCATTCTAAAAATACTTCCACTCTTTTAGCTACCCTTTATTTTTTTACCAGCAAATTTGAAGGCCAGAGGGAAGATAAATATACCCAAAATAATCACTTTCCCCATCATCTTCTTGAGCTTCAAAACCTTTAGTATATGGTTTTCTCTCTTCATTCTACTGAAATTGCTTTTGAGGACTGTCAAAACTAACCAATTTTTCTACCTGTCAATATAGAAAACCCTTTTCCTTCTAGAGACACTATTGCATCCAATGGCCCAAATCTCCTAATTTTTTCTCTTACTAGATCTTCATCCTTTTGCCCCTTAAGGTTGTCCAATGATCTGTCATTCGATCTGCATCTCTCTTAATATTCTATCACTTGTAATTCTTGTTCAGTTCCATAACTTCAATGGTCACACTTATCAATGATTCACAATTCTCATTCCAGACCTGATCTCTTAGGAACTTTCCAGTTGAGATTTCTTATCTAAATATTATCTCTCTCTGATGTCTAGCTAATACATTAAATTCAACATGTTTAAAATTAATCATTTTTTTCTTTCAAAGCAAGTTTTAATAGATAACTACAATTTTCATTCAAGTTGTATATTTGAAGGTGTTATTTTCCTTTGGACTTTTTATACAATCAGATTCCAAATTCCATCAAGTTTACTTCTATGGAATCTTGCAACTCCTCTTTCCACAGCCTAAAATTACTCCAGAAGCTAGGGACTCTGATGCCCTCCCAGTTTTGACTACTACCAGCATTAGCTTCTAAATAGGTCATCTTGCCTTCAATTAAAGAAAACTTTCCTTAGTTGTTCAATTGTTTATTTTTTTAATGCCCAATTCTTTGTGATTCCATATAGGGTATTCTTGGCATGGTACTGATATTTCCTACTCCAGATCATTTTACAGAGGAAAAAACTGAAGCAAAGAGAATTAAATAATGTACCAGGGTCACACAACTAGTGAATGTCTAAAGTTATATTTGAACTCAGGAAGATGAGTCTTTTTGACTCCAAGCCAGGCACACTATCTACTACATCAACTAGCTAGCTGCCTCTTTCCTTTGTGGCTTGCTAAAAATGAAATTCCTTTTGCCTGGTGGGAAAAGCCAACAGCAATGTGACACTATCCTACCTCCAGGGGTTCTCAAACTACAGCCTTCGGGGCCAGATGCAGTCCACTGATGACGTTTATGCAGCCCATCGGGTTATGGCAAATGGGCTGAGGGGGCGGAGACAGAGTGTGAGTTTTTGTTTTTACTATAGTCCGGCCCTCCAACAGTCTGAGGGACAGTGAACTGGTCCCCTATTTAAAAAGTTTGAGGACCACTGTTAGGCTCTCCTCACATTATTCTCTCCCTCTCCTCCATCTACAACTTTCTCAAAATGAAGAACTTTCCATCCACTGAACATACTTCTCTGCTTCCTTATGAATCAAGATAATGCTCTCACACACAGTCGTTCAAGCCTGGAATATCCTCTACCATTCTTTGCCTACTGAATCTCCAAACTAGAGATTTAAAGGTGCCTGATTGAAAATTAGGACTGGAACTGTTTTTTGTTTTTTTTTTTAATTTAATTTATGCACTTACTATTTTCCTCCAGTTATACTCAAAACATTTTTTTTCACATTTGTTTTAAAATTTTTGAGTTCTAGGTTCTCTCCCTTATCTCCATCCAGAATTAAGAAACCACAAGTGAGGTTAAGCAAAACATTTCCATAAAAGTCAGGTTGTGAAAGAAAATATAGATCTTCTACTCCAATGAAAATAAGAACCCTCAAGAAAAATTAAGAGGGAGGAAGGGAGGAAGGAAGAGAAGGAAGGAGAAAGGAAGAGAGAAGACAAAAAGAGAGAAAGAGAATGTTTCAATCTATATTCAAACACTATCAGTTCCTTCTCTGGATATGGACAGGGTTTTTCATCTAAGTCCTTCAGAGTAGTCATGGATGATTTTACTACTGAGAATAGCAAAGTCATTTACAGCTGTTCATCCCAGAACATTCCTATTACTTTGTATACAACACAAAGTTCATGGTGAACTGTCAAAGTTTTTTTTTTTTTTTTTTCCTGAAAGCATTCTGCTCATCATTTCTCATAGAACATATTCCATTACAAACACATATCATAATTTATTGGGTCATTCTTCAATTGATGAGGATTCTCTCAATTTCAAGATTTTTTTGCCTTGAGAAGAGAGCTACTATGAATATTTTTTTTTTGTACATATAGGTCATTTTCTTTTCTTCTTATTTTTTGGTATTTTTTTGGTATTAATGCATAATAGTGGTGTTGTTAGGTCAAAGGATAGGCAAGAATCAATCTATAGCTCTCTGGGCACAGGTCCTATCTTTTGATCATTTATCAGTTGGAGCAAGGCTCTTTTTTTTTTTTTTTTTAAACAAATCTGACTCAGTTTCCTCTTATGTTTGAGAAATGTGGCCTTATCAGAGAAATTTGCTTCAAAGTTCTTTTTATAATTACTATTACTAATTGTATTTCCCCCATTTATTCTCTCTCCTTTATTGACCATTCCTTCCCCCCAACATGTCACCCTTTCTCATATTCCATTCCCCTTTTATTTTTCCTGCAGGGTAAGATAGATTTCTATTCCCATGAGTATGCATGTTATTTTCTCTTTGAGCCAATTCTGATGAGAATAAGGTTGACTCCCCCTCATCTCCTCACTCTCTTCCCTCCCCTTCCTCTATAAAAACTTTTTGTCTATTTTTTATGACCAAATAATTTGCACCATTCCACTTCTCCCTGTACATTCCTCTCACCCTTTAATTTCATCATTTCTAAAAAAGATATTCCCTTCATATTCAAATTACACCTGTGCCCCCTCTTTCTCCCTCTCTTTCTCTTTATACACACACACACACACACACACACACACACACACACACACACACACACACACACACACACACACACTCCTTCTAACTGCCATAATAATGAGAAAATGTGTTATAAGTATCATCCTCCCATGAAGGAATGTAAACAGATAAACCTAATTAAGTCCTTCATGATCACTTTCCTGATTAACTCCTTATGCTTCTCCAGAGTTGTGTATTTTCATACATTTTCAATGTAGCCAATTTTCCCGTTCAACTCTGGTCTTTTCATCACAAATGTTTGAAAATCTATTATTTCACTGAATGCTCACCATTTCCTCAGAAGAATTATACTCAGTTTTGCCGGATGGGTGATTTTTGGCTGCAATCCTAGCTCCAGATTCTGTTCTCCAGAATATCATATTCTAGGGGCAGCTAGGTGGCTTGATGTATGGCGCACCAGCCCTAAAATCAGGAAGACCCGAGTTCAAATTTGACATCAAGACACAAGTGTCTTTATCCTGGGCAAGTCACTTAACCTCAATTGCCGCAGGAAAAAAGAAAAAAAAAAAAAAGTTTTCTGAACAGAATATCATATTCCAAGCCTCAGATCCTTTAATGTTTAAACTGCTAAATCTAGTGTTATTCTATACTTGAATTGTTCCTTTCTGAATGCTTGCAATATTTTCTCTTTGACCTAGGAATTCTGGAATTTGGCTATAATATTCCTGAGAGTTTTCATTTTGGGATCTCTCATAGGAGGTAAGATTGGTAGATTCTTTCAATTTCTATTGAAATTGGTTCTTTGGTTCTAGAATATCAGAACAGTTTTCCTTGATAAGTTCTTGAAACATGATGTCCAAGTTCTTTTTGATCCTGACTTGCAGGTACACCAATAAATTTAAAATTATGTTTTCTGGATCTATTTTCCAGAACAATTGTTTTTCCAGTGAGGCATTTTCAAACTTTTTCAATTTTTTTCATTTTTTAAATATTTGTTTTATTGTATCTTTATTTCTCATAAAGTCATTAGCTTCCAACTGCTCAATTCTATCTTTTTAAGGAATTATTTTCCTCAGTGAGCTTTTGTACCGCCTTTCCCAATTGGCCAATTTTGCTTTTTAAGGCATTCTTCTCATTAGCTTTTGTGATTTCCTTTTGCAGCACTCTCAATTCTTTTCCAAATTTTTCTTCTATCTCTCTTATTTGATTTTTAACATCCCTTGAGCTATACCATAGCCTGAGCCTAATTCTTATTTTTCTTGGATAGGAGCTCTGACTTTGCTATCATCTTCTGAGAATGTGTTTTGATCTTCCTTGTCACCATAATCTCAACGGTCAGAAACTTTTACTGTTCTCTGCTCATTTTCCTAGTCTATCAATCTTTTAACTCTTTGTTAAAGTAGGACTCTGTTTCCAGGGTGGAGTGCGCTCTGTCCCAAGCTTCAGTGGTTTAAGGCAGTTGTTTTCAGAATTCCTTGTAGGAATCTGACCACAAACACTCTTTTTTTCCCTGGAGCTGTTAGGAGTATTCCCGCCCCACAGTGGCTGTAAAATCTACTGTGCTAATTGCAAGAGTTCAGCTTTGCTGATACTGGGGCCAGAGTTGGGGCTGATGTGGTCTGCACTGAGACTACAAACCACACTTCCACCCTTTTGCCACAGATCCTCTCTTCTGACCTTTCCAGTTCTCCCTGGAATCCCCAGGCCATGAAGTCCAGAAGCCTCTAGCACTGTGGCTGATTCAGAGTTTCCAACTTGCTGCCAATGAGGCCTGGGCTAGGGTAGGGTTGGATTTGGGCATTGGGATGGGGCCTGTCTGGGATTGTACACTAGGCTCCTGTCCTGGTTTCCACAGACCTTTGCTGCTGACCTTCTAAATTGCCTTCAGCTTGAATGAGATGAGGTGACATCTTTCAAGACAGTTGTGAAAATCGAGTAAGGCTTCATCTACTACAGAGTTTGAGTAGGCCTGAAGGACTTTGAGGATTGAGTCAAGGGCATAATTGAGTCCCCTTCCTGCTATCCTTCCAAGACACAATTTCCTCCCTATTTAAGTCAAATATGGGCAACTATGTACTTATTGGTCAAGTTCAATTTGGGGGGTAGGTCTCATGTTTAGAATGTAAGACTCTCAGCCAATGAGGATGAGGGTCAATGGTGGGAGGGGGTGTTTTGCCTTAGGGATTAAAGGTGCTGATCCAGCCCATTGGAGGTGCTTCCTATCTTCTATTGTCTGCTGGAGGGGTGGGATGCCCTTCTCTCTCGAGAATGAATAATAAACTTTGCTTTATTCTAGAGATCTCTCCAGCTTTTTTATTAAATGGTGTTCCCTCACCATTTCCATAACACACAAGCTGAAAAATGTTCTACTTCATCTTTTTGGGTGTTCTGATGCCCTAAAATTTGTTCAGAGTCATTATCTTAAAGGAACTTGGAGTGGTTTAGAAGAGAGGTTAGGCAAGTTCCTGCCTTTACTCTGCCATCTCGGCTTCGCCTTCTTGAGAAAAGCTGGAACTGTACTTTCACTGCTATAGAGAATTACAAGATGAGAAAATTTTACCCTATCAATGCAAGTAGACAGAGGTGTAACTTATACCCTTAGATGCACTTGTCTTCCCACTCCCAATGGATACATAACAAATCCCTGGGAATCAAGGGCAAGGTGCTCTACTCTGGAGGGCTCCAAGGAGTGGAACTTAAACTCTTTTTTTATTTTGAGGTCAGCTCTCCACCAATTATTGTCTGCATAAATGTATGTAATAATAAATGCATGTATAGCTGAGAAATTTTACATGAATAGATTCCAACCAAATCACTGGCAAAAATCACAGGGTATTCTTTGAAAATATTATCCATGTATATGAAATATTAGTTGCTTTATAGAGAGCTTCCTACCATATTCTCCTTGTAAGTTATTTAAATCTCAGCAATCTCCTGATAATCAAAACCAAGCAATAAAACAGAGATGTAGATTTTCAAAAGTATTTGGCATGTTCCAATAATATCAAGTAGATTATGGTTTTCAGATGAGTTTGCAAATGATATATTTCTGACTATCAGCTCTGTACAATGAGGAGCATCCCACCTGAAATCCAAAATCACTCAAAAGCTTATTAGCAACAAAATGCAAGAAACAGAGGTAGGGTAATGATGTGATAAAAAACAAAGGATGTACAGCACAAATGCTATTATTCACTAAGTCTAGATAGCTAGATTAAGCTCTATAGTTCACTGGAGAAAACATGGATGATAAAAACCTGTCTTTAAATTAAATTTGTTGAAACACTTGCCACAAAAATAAAGTCAGGTTTAAATAATTGGAAAGACATTCAATGCTCGTGGATAGGCCGAGCGAATATAATAAAGATGACAACACTCCCCAAACTAATCTATTTATTTAGTGCTATACCAATCAGACTCTCAAGAAACTATTTTAATGACCTAGAAAAAAATAACAACAAAATTCATCTGGAAGAATAAAAAGTCGAGAATTTCAAGGGAATTAATGAAAAAAAAGTCAGATGAAGGTGGTCTAGCAGTACCTGATTATCTAAAGCTATATTATAAAGCAGCAGTCACCAAAACTATATGGTATTGGCTAAGAAATAGACTAGTCGATCAGTGGAACAGATTAGGTACACAGGACAAAATAGGGTACAACTACAGCAATCTAGTGTTTGACAAACCCAAAGATACCAACTTTTGGGATAAGAATTCACTATTTGAAAAAAAAAAAAAAACTGTTGGGAAAACTGGAAATTAGTATGGCAGAAATTAGATATGGACCCACACTTAACACCATATAACCAAGATAAGATCAAAATGGATCCATGATTTAGGCATAAAGAACGAGATCATAAATAGATTAGAGGAACAGAGGATAGTCTACCTCTCAGACCCGTGGAGGAGGAAGGAATTTATGACCAAAGGAGAACTAGAGATCATTACTGATCACAAAATAGAAGATTTTGATTACATCAAATTAAAAAGCTTTTGTACAAACAAAACTAATGAAATCAAAATTAGAAGGGAAGTAACAAATTGGGAAAATATCTTTACAGTTAAAGCTTCTGATAAAGGCCTCATTTCCAAAATATATAGAGAACTGACCCTAATTTATAAGAAATCAAACCATTCTCCAATTAATAAATGGTCAAAGGATATGAACAGACAATTTCAGATGATGAAATTGAAACTATATCGACTCATATGAAAGAGTGTTCCAAATCTCTACTGATCAGAGAAATGCAAATTAAGATAACTCTGAGATACCATTACACACCTGTCATATTGACTAAGATGACAGGAACAAATAATGATGAATGTTGGAGGGGATGTGGGAAAACTGGGACACTAATGCATTGTTGGTGGTGTTGTGAAAGAATCCAGCCATTCTGGAGAGTAATTTGGAACTATGCTCAAAAAGTTATCAAACTGTGCATACCCTTTGATCCAGCAGTGCTACTACTGGGCTTATATCCCAAAGAAATACTAAAGATGAGAAAGGGACCTGTATGTGCCAAAATGTTTGTGGCAGCTCTTTTTGTAGTGGCTAGAAACTGGAAAATGAATGGATGTCTATCAACTGGAGAATGGTTGGGTAAATTATGGTATATGAATGTTATGGAATATTATTGCTCTGTAAGAAATGACCAGCAGTATGAATACAGAGAGGTTTGGAGAGACTTACCTGAACTGATGCTGAGTGAAATGAGCAGAACAAGAAGATCACTATACACACTTCAACAACAATACTGTACGAACATACATTCTGATGGAAGTGGATATCTTCAACATAAAGAAGATCCAACTCACTTCCAGTTGATCAATGATAGACAGAAACAGCTACACCCAGAGAAGGAACACTGGGAATTGAATGTAAACTGTTAGCACTACTGTCTTTCTACCCAGGTTACTTATACTTTCGGAATCCAATTCTTAATGTGCAACAAGAAAAGTGGATTTACACACATTACACATTTAATATGTATAGGATTGCCTGTCATTTTGGAGTAGAGGGAGGGAGGGGAAAATGTGGAAAAATGAATACAAGGGATAATGTTATAAAAAAAAATTACTCATGCATATGTACTGTCAAAAATTTTTTTCATAATTATAAAATCAATAAAAATAAATAAATAAATTGAATTTGTTGAAAGAGAATGGATAGCCTCCTTGTTAAAAACGAAGTGGTATTCCCTGCTTTTAATATAAGATAAGCTTCTTTTTTAAACCAAGTCCTCATTCTTTTGTATTATGGCACTATGTATAGGTAAGTGAAAAGTAAGGGAGAAACAGCCTGAAAAAACAATGACAGATATTTATACTTCCCTATGAGAACTGAGGGAACTTTCAGATCACATGACCACCCCCCAAAAATCCAACCAGATATTTTATCTGCTAGCTTTAATTAACTTCTCAAACCCTAAAGCAACTTCAACTATCTCCATGGTATAGGACACTCAGAATCTAAAGGAAGGTAAAATTCTGCAAAAAGTCATGAAATGTCCTTGACACTTATTGACACAAAGTTCATTCAGCACCTACCTTCTGTACTTCGTGGCAAACAAGATGGCTACAGTAGTAAACCTAAGGGCATGAAAACTCCATCCCACACTTTAGTCCTCCCCTTTTTAGTACCTTGAAGACATCACTGTAGAAGTTTACACACAGGTCATGTGTATAACAAATACTGGCCAGAGATTATAACCCTGTAGCTTTAAGGCTGTAAATCTCTGAACTGAATAGTAAAAAGTCAGAGAACTAAGGAACATTTCACCAAGCCTGAGAGAAAGAGCACAGCATCTCGGTGAGGTCAGTTCTAACTTTCCCAAAGTCTTCCTTAAGGCAAAGAACTAGGCTGATGTTCTACCAATTGTTCATTAGGCAGTTAGCTGAGAAGCTTTGAGATCAGGCTCCCAAGAAAACCACAAGAGGGAACAAAAGCACAAAAAGAATAAGGGAAGTCAGAATGGAAAAAATCAGAAGGTCTCAGGAAGAATTAAATTCAAACACCTTGAACTTAATCAGATAAATCAATAGAGAAAACATTATAACATGAGGAAATATGACCTCTAAATCTAGAAGAAAAAAGTGGATTTCTTGTTGTTGTGAAGACACAATAACTAACACAGAGAAACACTATAGTATATTAGGTGATACTGACTTCATATTAGGTGAGATTTGGCTTTTTATTCTACCTCAAACACTTATTAGTTGTGTGACAATTTAACCAAGCTATAAACCTCAGTTTTATGTATAACATACACAGTACCTTCACAAAACTTCAGAAATCACATTAGAATATACAGTGTGTATGTGTGTGTGGGAGACATACTTCTTGATAATCCATATATAAATCAGTTAATAATAATAATTAGCCAATCCTCCCATTTTTCTTATAAAAAAAGCTGTTACTTTGATCCTTGATCCAAATTAGATTTAGTAGAAAATGCTTCTGCAACCTTATATGATTCATTAATGCTGGTCACTTTGGTTCACATCTACAAAGGAAACCAAAAATATCAATTACAGCATGCACTAAAAGATGGACCCACCCACACTCACTGGCTAATATTCTAGCCAGTTATTTTCAGTGATATAACACAGATGGAAAGCTGAGTTTGTCATTGCTATGTTTACAAAGCCTTTGTTAGTGGTCTAAAATGCAACTTAACATTTATAATTAATAATTCATCATTTTAAAACAGAAGGGACTAACAGTTAAAATAAGACAAGATCCAGATTCACAAAACTGGAGTATGTGCTATTTACTACCACTATAACCTTTGGCAATCTTTTTGTACTTCAGTTTCTTCATCTGTAACATAATGGGGTAAGAGACTAGATGATTTCTATTCTCTTTTTCATCTCTAAACCTAAGCTCTCTACAATTCCCTTTTCATACAGAAGAAAAAATACAATTTGGGCAGGGTCATATCTAAATAAAGTAGAGATGCTATGAAGAAAAACATACTACTGATTCTTCACATTTTAAAAAAAACATTTTCAACTCAGTCTAATGAAAAAAAAAAGTATTAGCACATTAGAGAAAATCAGAATTTTTCCATATTAGTAGATTCAAATACACTATGTACAGTAGCATCACAGATTGTAACTGAAAGGGCTTGTAGTGGTCACTGAATCAAAGTCCTTCAAGTTACTAAAGAGGAAAATGAGGCTCTAAGGCCTTAAGGCCTACCCCCAAACTTCACAGGTAGTAAAGAGAAAAATCAATGGGGAAAAAATGTTCTCTGTCCATTGTATCACATTGGAGCATTCACTGTCTTTATCTCTAATTATCCAATACACATCAGACTATCATCCACTTATGAACTCCATGAATTCTGCAAGATTACACATGACCATTCAAACAAACAACATCAAGGAAAACAGACTATGCTTCATTGTTTTTTTAAAATCCAGTTGCCAACCAAAGTGGCCAAGTCACTAAAATGAACCTGAAAGTAAATTTAAATCTGAGCCATTACACTATAATTAAATGATTCTGTCCCTGTACTGACCATCCTATAGGCAATGTGTTGCACTGTCACCACTGAGTGACAATTGAAGTTTCATTACTGGTACCCTACTATCCTCACTGTATACACAGATAGTAGCCAAAAAAAACACTGTCAATTAATAACAATAACTAACATTTATATAACCTATTTATGTAAATTATGTGCCAGGAACATTACAATTAATGGTGTACTAAATCCTCACAACAATTCCGAGAGGTAGGTTTTACATTATCCCTGTTGTACAGATGAGAAACCCAAGGCAGAAAGGTTAATTGATCTTTCTAGGAACACAGTTAATAAGTGTCAAAGGTTAGATTTGAACTCAAATCTTCCTGACTTCACAGATGTTTTGGATTACTACACAGAGTCTGAAAAGAGGTTAAAATTTCTAAAACATTTGACTTTCTATTGGAAACTAAAAACTAATTAAGAATTAGTAAAGATAAAGAACATATGCTGAGACCAAAAGTCCAAAGTGGCAAAAATAAGTCATGCTGGAATGCTCCAAAGTTCCTATTCAGCAGTGTTTTTATATTCTAGGATAGAGGTGAATAACAGGTTTTGTTTCCCTACAAGTCAGCTCCTGACTTGTTATCATTAGTGGATTGCACATTATTCTGCTACACAGCACCTATAGCTTTTAAATTTTTACCCATTAAACTTTGCTTATGCCACAAGGGCACCAAAAAAAAAAAAGTACTAGGAATTAAATCTCTAGTATGTTTCCAGACCTTTTTTTACCTTCCCACAACCCTCAACTATCAGGAAGGACAACCTATATCTGACTGATTCACATATGAATACAGGAAAACAATTAATATGGGCAAATTACCTGGTAAGGAGCTGTTTTAAAGTTGGTTAAAATAAATTTTCATATAAAATTAAGTTTTATAATCAGAAAAGTTTTAAAATCAGAAAATAAATTAAAATTAGGATGAAACCATTGCCTCAAAAAGATTTCTTTTTAAGCAGTTGTAGTAGACTTGATATGTGCAACTTAGTTACTGGGCTAGTGAATGATGCAAAAGAGATTGGGGTGGGGGAAGTATTACAAAGTTAAAAGTCAAACTAGAGTGGATTCAGGTATTGCTTATTTTTTAGATGTGTACTTTTGAATTCAAAGCTAGAAATTAAATTCTGCTCATATAAAGCTTTAGGATTTTCACAAAAATGCCTAAACAACAAATCAGACCCATATACTGGCTCTGTTAATTTTATACATGAAGCACATTTACCAAACTTAGAATGAAAATCATTCATTAGACACCTTAGCATACATAGTTCCAAAATTCCTGCTACATATGTAATAAAGAATATACAAATATTTAACATATATAATCTTATGGTATTTTCAAAACAAATTATTATGACAAACTTTCTGCTTTTAAATAAGTCAACAAACATTTAATAAGTAGTTAGTATGTGTCAGGCTAAGCATTGAGGACATAAAGAAAAGCAATCGATAGTCCAGCAAACAAACTATATATGTGACAATTTGGAGAGGGCTTCTTATAGAAAATACTGGGACTTGATGGAAGTCAAGAAGGTAGAGACGAGGAAGAACATTCTATTCATGGGGCACAGTCAGTGAAAATCCCAGAAATTAAAGATAGAAAGTCTGTTTGTTGAGGAATAGCAACGAGACTAGTAAAGGGTATATGGCTATGTGTCTAAGTTTAGAAACTAGAGATGAAGGCAGGTTACAAAGAGATTTTAAGTCCAAAAAGAGGACTTTTGCAAAATTTTATTTTATGGATGACAGGAAACCACTGGAGTTTATTTAGGTAATTTATTGAGGGGAGACATAGCCAAACTGTCATTTTAGGAAAATAACTTTGACAGATGAGTATAAGTTACTGCAACAGTCCAGACATATGGTGAATAAATGCCTGCACCAAAGTGGTGACAATATCAGATGAGAGACCCAGAAGTATGCAAGCAATGTTTCAAAGTAAGAGTGACAGGTTTTAGCAACAAGTGAGAGAGATGGGTGAGGGGAAGTGTGTGTGTAGACTGGAAGACATCTAGGTTGTGAACATGGGCAAATGGCCTGATGTTGCCCTCGACAGTAATAGGGAACTTTGGAAATGGAAAGAATTCAATTTTAGACAGGGTGAAATTTAAGATGTTCAATATGTAATAGGCAACAATAAGAGTATGGGAAATAAGGTGGCTCATGATGAAAATTCACTTAGGTGGACTGAAAAGGCTATCTTATACAATCTCATTTTACAGATGTTGGAAATTGAGACCCAAAAAAGTTAACTGATTTGTCAAGTCCCACACAAGTAGTAAGGAAGAGAGGAATGCTGCGAATCTAGTTCCTGATTTTTATCTATCACACCTTCCACTACACCAAGCTGCTTTGAATAGATGAAACTACAGATACGTGAAATATTGAGATAAATTAGTAATGAATAATGCTCTAGCATATCACAAGTCAACTCTATATCATTATGCATCAGAAAGAAAATGTAGGGGGCAGCTAGGTGGCGCAGTGGATAGAGCACCAGCCTTGAATTCAGGAGGACCAGAGTTCAAATCTGGTCTCAGACACTTAACACTTCCTAGCTGTGTGACCCTGGGCAAGTCACTTAACCCCAGCCTCAGGAAAAAAAGAAAAAAAAAGAAAGAAAGAAAATGTATATAAATAAAACAGTAAATAAACAAAAACAAAAATGATTTTTTTCCCTTCAGCAAATTTTAAGATATTATTGCTTAATTGCTTGCCCTTATGTTGTAAAATAGCATTTTTAGCAAGAAAATCTCATACAGGACAGAAGGCAAAACAAAGAATGTAAATACTAAAACTTATTCCATTAGTATCTTTTCTTTACTGTGGCTATTTATATTAACATAGGAAATACCCTAGTGTTTACAATATTTTTGAACAATATAGAGTTGAACACAGAATCTGTTTTCTGAAATTAGGAATAAAGCAAATGGCTGTAATTTACAAATCCAGAACCAAAACAAAACTTTAAAAGAGCATGAAAAATTTCAATAAGTTAGAGAGAAAATTATCAGAAGGTAAAGATAAAAATTTTAAATGCCAGCATTAAATGATACAATGGATGCCTACTCTGCAATTAGCACTACTGAGTTGAAATCTAGCTTCAGATAAATACTGAGCAACTCAACATGTCTTCCTCAGTTTCCGCAACATAAAATGAGCATATAAGAAGAGCACTAACCTTAAAGGACTGGTGAGCATCAAATGAAATAATAACTAGGCATACAGTAAATGCTATATAAATCTTAATGATTATTATTGTTGTTGCTAAATTTTCATTTAAGAAACCAAGACAAGATAGAATGCTAGAACTGGAGTTAGGAAGATCTATCTTCCCAAGTACCAAACTGACTTACTACCTATGGGACCCTGGGAAAGTCATTTAATGCTGATAGCCTCAGTTTCCTCATATGTAAAATAAACTGGAGAACAAAATGGCAAACCAGTATATCTGCCAAGAAAACCCCAAAGAGAATCACAAAGAGTTAAATATAATTGAAAAACAACACAACAACAAAAACAAGTTGAATAAATGTGATGTTTTTGTTTTAATGTTTGGCACAATTATTTTGATTAAAAAATAGGAGAAAAATAATTTTATGCCTTAGCAATGAAACGTTTCTTTGTGAAGTATTTTATTTTTTATTTTTATAATGGTCTTTTATTTTTCAAAATACATGCAAAGATAGTTTTTAACATTCACCCTTGCAAAATCTTGGGTTCCATATATTTTTTCACTCCCTCCCTATATAGTAAGTAATCGAATACAGGTTAAACAAGTGCAATTCTTCTAACATATTTCCACATTTGTCAGATATAAAAAGGAATAAAAATGAGAGGAAAAAAAACAAGCAAACAACAACAACAAAAGTGAAAATACTATGTTGTAATCCACACACAGTTCCCATAGTCCTCTCTCTGAAACAGATGCTTTCCATCACAAGTCTACTGGGAATTGGCTTGAATCACCTTATTGTTGAAAAAAGTCAAATCTGTCACAGCTGATCATTACATAATCTTGCTATTGCTGTGTACAATGTTCTCTTGGTTCTACTTACTTCACTTAGTATCAGTTCATTTAAGGCTTTTCTGAAATTAGTCTGTCCATCATTTTATACAGAGCAATAATATTCCATTACATTCATATACCCTCATAATTTAGTCAGCCTTTCTCCAATTGATGGATATTCAGTTACTTTCTAGTTCCTTGCCAAACAAAAAGGGCTGCTACAACATTTTTTGCACATGTAGGTTCTTTTCTCAGTCGACACATTGCTGAATCAAAGAATATGCAGTTTAATAGCCCTTTGGGCATAATAACTGCTCTAGGAAATATTTTAGATATACTATGTGAAATACAAACTCTTCACTGATTTGATCTGGATGGGAAATATTATTCAGAAAATGTAATAAAGTTAAATGAAATTTCAACCAAGCTTTTGGACTTCTAATTAAAATTATTTAGTTTTTTTTCTATTAGCAAGAGTCAACTTGCCAGACTTTTATTAAAGTTAATTTAGTACATAATTGAAAAATATTTTTAAAGTCTAAAAATAAATTATTTAATTTCCCAGTGAAATTAAATTTATTAGGTCATGCCCCTACCCTTTTACTATCAATCTAAACATTAGCATCCATAATTTTTTTTACATGACATAAATTAGTTTTCTAAAAGGGTTTTACACATTAGGATAATATTCTTGCTTCAAAATAAAATTTAATATATATAGAACTGAGAATAAATGTGAGGTAATTTTGTTTGCCTATCCAAAAATAATTACCCCCCAAAATTAAAGATTTAGCTGTTGGGAAGAACATGGAAGGGAAATCCATTAAATATATATATATATATATGCGTGTGTGCACACACAGTATTTCCTTAGGAAGGATTACCCCAGGGAATTCTCTAGTAAATAAATAAAAACATAGCAAAGGAAGATTAATCTTTATAATATGCATCTTTTCACTAACATGAGAACAATGTTCTGGGAGGTGATAAAGCTCTTAAGAAAAAAAAAAAACATAATTCAAGTGATCCAACTCAGTCCTATTAATATAATTAATGAAGTTTCATATTAATTAAATCCCAATATTATCAAATAATTTAGAGTCAGAGAAATTTAAAAATCCAAATAATTTTCTTAAAAGAATATTAACATTTGACCAATGCTGAGAAATGTTTTGCTATAATGAGTTTAATTCACAATAGATTTTTCCTGTGCAGTTCTCTTAAAAGATATTTTGCAGCAGAATATGGACATCTAAATTGTAGGGCATTTTGTGTAGCCAAGACTAGACCAAAATTGGTGGAAAAAATTTATACTCTGGACAGGATGAAAACCTGAGCAATTTATATTTTGGGATTTCTGCTTCTCAAAATGGAACAGTTATATTTAAAAGGACCTATGATAATTATTTTACTTTGCAAAGCCAAGTTCTACTATCTTTATTTTTATTCCAAAATAAAAAAATGGTTAATGTAGAAAAACCAGATAGTAGAAACTTTGTTGCAATCAGGAATGGCTTTTCTAATAGTTTTTATCTATCACCTCACAGACCTGTAAAACATAGATGTTCTAAACTTGGAATGAACACATCCAATAAAAAATAAATGAGCTTTAAGTCATGTCCAAATATAGAATCTAGCAGAAAAGTAGGTATATTATAACACATGCATTTAGCCTAGACAGGAAACAGAAGCATTTGTTTAGTTTTTCCAACAAATGTCTTTTGCCTTTCTTCCTCCTCAAAAGGTTGCTTTTTTTCTTAAGGTTTAGTACTCAATAACAATGACAACTTCAAAGTTTTTCCACCCTGCCTCATATCTGCTATATAAAAAAAAGTTAAAAAGAAACTTTATGGGTACTCAATTAAATTAAGGAAAGCAATAAGAGTGAGGAGCTGAAACAATAAAAGTATACAATACTCAAGCAAAAATCTAAATCTCTGTTTCAACCATACTAAAGAGTAAGTCACTGGGCTAAACAGCTGCCACAATTTCCAAGCTACAGTAAGCTGGCTTTTGGGTATATTTTAGTAAGGTATTTTAAATATCAGAACATTTGGACTAGATGGAGGGAAAATAAAAATCAGGATATCCAACAGACTAGCACCCAAAATTTCAACTAACTCTCTTGAGGACAAACAAATCAAAATTCACTTATACACTAATAGACATTCTTGATATTGTACTTACAAAGACAAAAATAAAAGTTTCTGCCCTTGATGAGATCGGCACTAAGGAAAGACAGCATGTATTAAAATAAATACTTACAAAACAAAAAAGCAAGGTAATTTGGAGAAGTGGAAAGGAGAAACTGGGGGTGGAGAACTAAGTAAAGTTCATATATGGATAGTAATACTTGAGCTGAACGTAGAAGACAAAAGGGGCTTCAAAGAGGTAAAGTTGAGAAAGCATGGGGGAAAGCCTGCTTAAAATGGATGAAAGGATACAGAATGGCCTGTTTGGTTGAACTATGAAGTGTAAAAAAGTCTTGAAAGATGTTATCTCCACCAGGTTTGGAAGGGCTTTTAAAATGCAAAACAGGAGCTTGCTTGGAATCCTAAAGTTTGAACTTCAATAAGAGTAATAGAAATATCATGTCTGCAGTTCTAAGTAATAAATTGAAAAGGGGAGAGAAGGAAGGTAAGGAGACAAATTAAAAAGCTAGCAACAGTAGTCCAGGAGAAAAGTGATGAAGGCTTGATAAGGGAACAGATGCAGGAATCATTGTGAAAGAATCCTTAGTAAAAGTCTGCTCCTCTGAAGGTGGAAAAAGGTTTCTCTTCTCCCCAACCCTGAAAAATAGTTTAATGTATGAATTATACCGCACCAATACAATAAAAATTGGAGAAATTTATCATTAAATTATTAAGGGAGTGGTCTATTAGAGCTTAAAAGAGAAGCCTGTGAACACTATCATTCAGCACTGAATTCTTTTCATTGAATTCTTATCATCATTCTTTTTAAAGAAGTCACATCAAATTAAGTATCTTTGGTAAGTGGATCAGAACAATACTATCAAACAAAAAAAAATTAATCTAAAAAAATCAGAGATTTAGAACTGCAAAGAACCTTAAAAAAATAATCTAGCCATTAGGTTATATAAGAGCTAAAAGAGATCTCAGAGACCCCCTAGTGCATCCTCTCCCCCCATTTTGCAGATGATGAAACGAGGCCTAGAGATTTTAAATGACTTGTCCAATGTTAGAGAGGAGACTCTAAAAGGCAGAAGCAAAATCTGAATGTAGATGTCTGGACTCCAGAACCAGTTTCTGACTTTCGACAGTACCATGTATTTCAACAAAACATGCAGCAAAGTCTTTCATGATATTCTTCTAGACAAGAGAAAGATGTGAGGGCCAGTGACACATATTTATAATTTACTGGACAACACAAAATAAAGTAGTAATGAATAGATCTTGTAGAAAAGATGTATATTTAAGCACAAGTTACTTGTAATTAATTTTTAACTCTTGAGATTATGTCAACCCACTGACAGAAAGAAAGGTTGACAACTGTCCCAAAGTTCTACTCTTGGGGCCAATTCTGTTTAATATCTTGATTCATGGCTTGAAGGAAGACCTAGATGTCGAGTTTATTAAATATTTGAATGATAGGACATAACTAACATGTAAGAAATTCTTCTCATACGCTAACTTGGCACATTTTGGAAAGGAAGCTGTACTGGATCAATAAGATTGACCAGAATGGTAAAACACAGCTCAAAATCATGCCAAATGAGTAGTAATTGCAAAAAGAATGACTAAGTTAGAGAAAATATTTCAATTAAAGGAGATACTAGCTTTATGGAAACTTCAGGAAAAGCAGGCTTTTGTTTAATATAGGGAAGTTCATATCAAGTCATCAAAAGATACAAAAAAGATGCCCCTGAGAATTAATGAGGCTAGACTTTGGCATTCTATGATGCTATTCCTTCCATTGTATGTCTTCACACAAAATATTTGAACTGTTAACAGATCACTTCAGAGAATGCCCATAAAAAGTTTAGATTATTTATTATTAAATTCTATGGTTCACACCATTACACTAAAAATAAGAACAAAAGTTTTTTCATAAAAGTAGAATACAAAATTATTTTATAGTACTTTGCTTAGCCTTTTACAAAGCAAAAGCTTTCCCTATTTCTTATTTAGTTTTAAAATAGAAAATATGAAAATAACACATATACTTAGACCTCTTTTTTTAAAAGCTTGTACTTTAAGGTCTCTTTTAAATAAGTGTTTCTCATTCTTAAATATATATGTTTAATTAAAATATTAATTATTAATTAATTTAAAAATACATATATCTAAGAGGTATTTATGCAACTTACAATGTGTGATCACTGTTATTCACTAAATGTCATAGTGGGGGTTGGATAATGATTCAAATGTTTAGTGTTTCTATACCCACTTTCAGTTACAACCAATAATAAATGCTGGCAACAATGGGAGTCAATAAATTCTGAGGGGAGAAACAGACAGACTTTAAATTAAATTAAGTATGTTGAAGGGGCTGTTCCTGCAGTCAGGAAAACTCATCATTTCCCCATGTTCATATCCTAATCTCAAGCACTTACTAGTTGTATGACCCTGGGGGCAAGTTACTTAAATCTGCCTGCCTCAGTTTCCTCAATTGTAAAATGGGTACAAGAGCACATACCTCTTATGGTTGTGGTGAAGATCAAATGAGATAACAACTGTAAAGCACTGAGCACAGTTCCTGGCACATAACAAATGGTATATAAATGTTAGCTATTATTATTATTATTATTATTAAATTTTTGCTTAAGAAACCAAGTAATCTGTTGAATGAGCATCTAGTGGGGCAATGGATAAAGCGCTGGGCTTGGTTTCAGGAAGATTCCTTTTCCTTAGTTTAAATCTAGTCTCAGACACTAGTTGTGCAACTTTGGACAAGTCACTTAATCTTCTTTGCCTCAGTTGCCTCATTTGTAAAATGTTCTGGAAAAAAGAAATGGCAAATCATTTCAGTATTCAGATAGAATCTTGTAAAGTCTTTTTTTGAACAGATTCTATTTCAGTAAACTTTATGTGATACTCAATTTAATTTCATTATCTCACATGATGTTATTTATAGAAATGACACTAAATACAAAGATATTAAACCTAATGCTTCCCAATTATGACAAAATTCTTTACTTTCCTAAACATTAAAATAGTTGAACATTTATCTGATTTAAAATATGGCACAGTGAACATAATACTTCAGTATTGCATAGTCGAATCAATTATATAGCATTAAGAAGCTATTATGTTCTATGACCTAAGCATTAATTGTAGTCTAAGATTTTACTTGCTATTCTACCAGTTTTGTCACATAGTTGGTATATATAATTCATTTTAAATATTTAAAAGAAACTATTCTAGATTCAAAACACTAGAGAAAAAAAGGACAAAAATACTCCATTATCCCTGCCCTCAGGAAGCTATATTCTAATGGAGTGATAATGCATTTCACAGGTGAGTAAATACATAATGTCTGGAGAGGACATTAACAACTCCAAGAAAATGAAAAAGAAACTTTTCATGTAAGAAGTAGAACCTGAAAGGAACCTCGAAGAAAGAAAGTTAAGGATTTTAAGACATGGAGAGGTTGAGGAAGTGGGACTGCAGATACTGATAAACCTAAATTCTCCAGGTAGTTTTACTTGAACTACAGAAAATATGGGTTACCCCCTAATTAGTATAAATGGATTTTCAGAATTTAAATGTACACTGTTCAATCAATGTTGCAGATTTCATTTTATTCTTTATAGACTGGTTGTGCTTATTACTTACTGCTCCTAGCTATATAATCTGCAAATCATGCCTTCATGTAAGTCATTGATATGAAAGACAGAATTATAGAGAGAAAAAGAGAGACTAAAGCCTGTGGGGTAAACATCAGAAACTAATACTGTAGGTTGGCATCTCTTAGTCAACATTCTTTGCATAGCTGTTCAACTAGTAAATCCACTTCACTATCTAATAGCAGCTGAGGGGAAAATGAGCTTGCAGTCAACTGAATATGAGATCCAGGTAAGGAAGATTTCCTTGAGAGCATTTTATAGAAGAAACTTTAGGGAGTCAAGTTTGTTATAATAGAAAGAGTACTGGACTAGAAATTAAAGACTTGAATCCAAACACTGTCATTACCTGGGTGTCAGCCTCCTAAACTCTAAGATGAAAGGGCTGGACCAGACTTCTTAATCTATGATCCTATGAAAACAACAGATGAGAAATGGAAAAGACACAAAAAATATTCCAATATATATTCTCATCAACAACTGGACTCTATCATCACTTCAATACTTAATAAAACTGCAGGAGTAAGTGGCAAGAGCAGTTACAAAAATGAGTCTCAAATACATCAGAAATCCACATAAGTCATCACTCAAGTAAGAATTTAAGAACTCCAAAAGGAAAGAAAACCGGGACTATGCTATGTTCCCTTTTTAAAAAATTTTTCCCATGGATCTTTTCCCCTTTTGCTCTGATTTTTCTCTCCCAAAATGATTCATAAAGCAATGTGTATTAAAAATGAATTTCCGGGGGGGGGGGGGGAAGTTGCAAGATTTTATAATGGGCCTATATAATCACTGAATTGTGACTTTAAAAAAGCATTTGAGTGGGGATTGATTATATTAAAACTGAAGATCACCACAGGACTTATTCAATGAAATCCACAGTTCCTCAAAAGCTACACACACACACACAATGTGAGTTTACCTATATCATACAGGGTTCTCCAGATGAACAGTGAGCAGAGACTTTCAAGTAACAAAATCATAATGAATTTGGAGGCATAAAAGACCTGGGTTCAAATTCCTCTTCTCAACACTTACTAGCAAATCACTAATCTTCCAAATCCTCAACCTGCTAATTTGTAAAATAGAAATATTACTTATAGAATCTACTTCACAGGATTGGTGTGAGAATCAAGTGAGACAATGTAAGAAAACTTGCCTAAATGAGCTATACGCTGGGGAAAGCTAAGAGGTATGATAGGCAAGTAAAACCACTACCCACCATCATCTTTAATGTTTACTATCTCCTGTAGGACTAGAGAACTCTGGGCCCATTAATCATGGGAAAACCAGCACTCTCAAGAGCACTAGACCTGCTTCTAGTACAGCCTTTACAGTTATCATCCCAGGAACCAATTGACAACTACTTCATAAGTGTTTTATTCCTGCCTCCTCAACAGAAGATTGGTGGTTTGGGGAGGTTCTCACCCAAAAAGTCTTTGACACTATCAAATAGTTCAACATCAGAAAGTGTTATCATTTAATCAGCAAAAATAATATTAAAGAAGAGGCATTACCATCTGCTTTTCTGCTGTACCCTAAAAACTTTGGCATCTTTCAATCTCACCAGTAGCTGAAACCTATGTATGTTGTCTCCCCTGTTAGATTGTGAACTCTTTGGGAGAAATCCTGCTTTTCTATATGTCTCCTCAATCCTTGGCACACAGTAAGAGTTTGATACGGTTTTTTCCTCCATTTGTTCAGTACATCTCTAAAAGTTCTTTGTGACATTATTAAGAGATTATATATGTGACATTATATGAGATTATACAGTGCTCATACTGATCCGGTTGTTCCCTATCACCAAATCCCATCATTAGATCAGTATTTTCCCCGTGGTGTCATATGGCTATAATTCAAGAAACATTTTGGTCAATACATTCAAAATTTCAGATGAACCAAAATTTAACTACAGCTTAGTGGTTATATATCTGTAATGACTATCTGCTTCCAAGAAATAGCATGAACAGTATCATCAAGTACATGTAAGATCAGGAAAAAAGATGAGCTGGTGTGTAGGAAGAATGAAGTAACATATGGATAGTCTAACAATTGCACTGGTGCAGTGGCAGTCACTATATAGTTACTCTCTATAGAAGATTTATAAGATCACAAAGGAAAACAATAAGAAAGATTCACAACCAGCAACTGTAGAAAAATTATAGAATCTGAGAGTTGGAAGAAACATCAGTGACCATCTTCTCCAATCTATGCATCAAAGGAATTCCCACTCTAACAAACCTGAGAAGTGGTCACCCAGGCATTAAAGACTTTCAAAAAGGGAAAAGCTACTACCCTGAAATAGAGGCATATACTTTTGGACAACTCCAGATGTTAAGAAGCTTTTGTGGATATTAAACCTGAATTTTTCTCTCTGCAACTCCCACCTACTGAATAAGTTCTACCTTTTCCAGAAAACAAAAGAAAACTTACTCCCTTTTCTCTATTATAGCCCTTCAAATATTTGAAGGAATGTAACAAGTTCATCCCTGAGCATTCTCTTTTCCAGCTAAATATGCCCAGTTCCTAGCTTTAGGTCCTCCTGGCTACCAGTATTATCAAATCCATTCTTAAACTGTAGTGCTCAAAACAGAATACAATAATCCTGATGAGGGCAAATGATGAGATGCTGCTTCTCTTGTTTTTCACAAAGCAGTCCAAAATCGCATTATTTTTTTCCTACCACATTACACACCTAACTCATATTGATCTAACAGTATGATAAATAACCAAGCACTTCCCCAGAATTGCTTCCTAATCATTCTTTCTTCACCATATATTTGTGAAGCTGGGTGTGTTTTTAGCTTAAGCACAAGACAGAACAAATATTCATTCCTACAGAATTTCATGTTATTATATTCAGAATCCAAAAGGATCTTGACAGTCCTGACTAACTCTTACCCACTGTTACTGTAATTCCAAGTTCTGTGTCATTTGCAAATTTCAGAAACCTCACATCATACTATCCTTTGCTTGATCCAAGACATTAATTTTAAAAAATCAACAGTATAGGGCTTCTAAGCACAAATTTGTGGGATACTTCACTAATTTCCTCTGACTCTTTGACATGGAACCAGTAAAAACTAGGGTTTTTTTGAGTCTGGGAATGTAATCATCTCTGAATTCACCTGATTTTATAATCATTTACATCATTTCCCTCCATCTACTCCACAAAAATGTATTTTAAGCAAAAGTTTTGTTAACATCTCTGTAAACTATTTTACATGGCATTTCCTTCATGCATTATTTTAGTACTCCTGTCAAAAATTTAAGATAGTTTGGCATAACTTGTTTATAATAAAGGTGAGCTAGCTCCTTGTAATTCCCCTTTTATAGATGTTCACAACTATCTCTTTAATAATCTATTCTATTAGTTTATAGAGTTTACAGACTTTCCCACTTTTTTGAAAATCAGTCAATTTGTTCCTTTCCAACCAATCACATCTGCCAGCTCTTTCCTTATACAAGGTTGTAGTTGATCTGGAACAGGTGATTTAAATTTATTATGGTCAACTAGGTGGATTTTTACTATCTTATTACTTATCTGAGGATTCAATTCCCTGTTAGCAATTTGTTTTTCTGTTCTCAGTACAAATTTTATTCTTGGAAGAAAAAAAGTGAGGCAAAATCAATCAACAACATTGCTATCAGTGATCATCATTCTACTTTAACCTAAAGCAAAGGGTTTTATTTTATATTCTTTTAAATTTTTTTCTCAATTACATATGGAAATTTTAACACTTAAAAAGAAAAATTGAATTCCATAATCTCTCCTTCTCCCTTTTTCTCCCTCTTTGCACATCCAGAAAGTTGGTATGGATTATACATGGGAATTCAAGAAAAACATTTCTGTATTAGCTATGATGCAAAAGAAAACAGATTAAAAAAAAAAAAAAAAAGGAAAAGTATGCTGTGATCTTCAGACATTTATCAATTCTCCCCCCCTCCCCCCGTGAATATGGACAGCATTTTTCACCCTTAAAGAGTTGTCTTGGATCATTGTACTTCAATATAGCTCAGTCATTTAGTTGATCATCAAACACCATTGTTACTGTGTACAATATTCTCATAGTACTGCTCACTTCACTTTGCTTCAGTTCATATTAAGTCTTTTCAGGTTTCTTCTGAAACCATCCCACACCTCATTTCTTTCTTTCTTTCTTTCTTTCTTTCTTTCTTTTTTTTTTTTTTGTTGTTGTTTAATGTTACTTTATTACAGTGTCTTTTCCCTACCCCAACCCACCATATTTTTTTTTAAATTCATTTTTCCAAATTATCCCCTCCCTCCCCCCATGACAGGTAATCCCATACATTTTACATGCCACAACTCATTTCTTATAGCACAAAGTATTCCATCAAAACTGTATACCACAACTTGTTTGACCTTTTCACAGGTGATGGGCATTCCCTCAATTTCCAATCTTTGCCATCAGAAAAAAGCTACTATAAATATTTTTGCACTTGTATTTCTTTTTCTTTGATCTCTTTGGGATACAGACCTATATTTATAATATTGCTGGGTCAAAGGGCATGCACTGTTTTTATTGCCGTTTGGACACCATTTCAAATTGTTCTCTAGAATGGCTACCAACTGTGCAACCCAATTTTTTCATACCCTCTTCACCACGTCATTTTCATTTTCTGTCACATTCGTCAATCTGATGTGAGGCAGTACCTCAAAGAGGACTTATTTGTATTTCTCTAATCAAAAGTGATCCTGAATTTTTATATGATTATAAATAACTGATTTTTTTTTCTTTTGAAAACCATTCATATATTTTTTGACCATTTCTCAACTGGGAAATGACTCATAATCATATAAATTTGACCGAGTTCCCTATATTTGAGAAACAAGGCCTTTTTTCAAAGAAATAGTAAAAAATTTACCCCAGTACTGCTGTTTTTAATTCTAATTTTGGCTGCATTTGTTTTGGTTGTGCAGAAACCTTTTAACATAATCAAAATTATCCATTTTATATCCTGTAATGCTTTCCTCGTTTGGCCATAAATTCTTCCCTTATTCCTAGAACTGGACAGGTAAATTTTCTGCTAGTCTAACCTGCTCATATCACTTTTTATGTCTAAATCATGTACCCATTTTGACCAAATCTTGTATGTATAAAGTGTGACATGTTGTCTTACAACTATTTCCATACATAATTTCTGCCAAATTGGCTTATAATTTTCCTAGGAATTTTATCAAATAGTGAATTCTTGTCCAAAAACCTTGGCTCTTTGAGTTTATCAAACACTAGGTTATTCTGTTCTTAATCTATTCCAAACCATCATTCTACTGTTTTGATTGCAACTTTGTAATACTGTTTAAGAACTGGTCTTACTTGGCATTTCTTCATATTTTTCCCCCCACTGATTTCCTTGATATGTTTGACCTTTTATTCTTCCAGATGAATTGTTATTTTTTCTAGTCCTATGAAAGAATTTTTTTATAGTTTGGTATAGTACTTAATAAGTAAATATAGGATTGTCATTTTTATATTGGCTTACTCAAGAGCAACCAATATTCCTCCAATTGTTTAGATCTGAATTTATTTGTGTGAAAAATGTTTTGTAACCATATTTATAATCTTTAAATGACATTTTTCTTTGTATCTCTTCCTGCTGAACTTTGTTGGTAATATAAAGAAATGCTAAAGATTTATGAAGATTTATTTTATGTATTACAGCTTTGCTAAAATTATTTTATTACAACTAGTTTTTAAATTGACTCTCTAGGTTTTTCTAAGAATAACATTATCATGCTATCTGCAAAGACTGATAATTTGTTTCCTCCATGTCCACTCTTAATTCCTTCAATTAAGTATCTTCTGTTAATCTGGACAATCTATATTTTTATAAACATTCATCCATTTCAGGGATTGCTAGATTTGCTGGCAGGTTTATTTTTTATTCTAAACTCATCTCTAGCCCCTAGCCATAAACCTTAAAATGTTTATTGTTGTTATCCTTAGCCTCCCTTGGCAACTTTAAATTCATTCTTTTAACACTCCTGATGCAATTTTAGAGGAATTAACCTCACTCTTATAATCATCCTTATTTTACCCAGCTTCGCTTCCATCTTCTGTACATTTTTTCTTCTTTCATCCTCTTTAAAAATATCCTGAATCCTAAAAAGTTCCCTGAGCAACAGGATATTCAAGCAAATTTCATTTGTCTTCATTGGAATTTCTTTCCCTTTGTGCTTTCAAAATTTTATTTGTTTACATTTCCCTTTCTCTCTTTAAAAAGAAAATAATCTTACCAGTGATAAAATGAATCTACCTTTGTGTCAAATTCTGATAGTCATCAAAATATAACAAACTTTTAATTAAAGAGTTCTTTAAAAGGGGCTTCTCACATATTTTTTCAGTCCTTTGCATACAAAAAACTAGATTATTTAAGATATCTTGTATTTTTTATAAACTAAAACAAATAAATACATTTACACATAGACACGAACACAATTGTTATATATGGCTAAATTTCAAGGATATATACAAGCCAGTATATGTTGTCAAGGTTAAAATATAAGCATTTTATTTCAGTTTAAGCAGAAACTAGTCTAGTATGGATCTTTACTACCTAAAACACACAATTTGGGGAGGAGAGTATATAACAATTACTTCACTATAATTTAATTTATGTGATATTTTAATTTAATTTATTTATGTGACCCAAGGTTCAAGTCAGTCAAACCTACACAGAAATTTGATTAAAGCTTCCTAAAAATGGATATTATGAACAACATTATTTAGCAATGATCAAGATCACAGCTGGGCAATTACAAAAGCTATCTTATGGAATGTTTAGTTTGTAGAAAACATTCTCCAACTCTATTATTCTATGGTAGTGCTTTACATATTCCATTAATATCCAAGAAAAAAAATGAGGACATTTCCAAAATTTTAAGTTAATTCTTACATATTCCATTAACAGCCAAAAAACAAACAAAAAATAAAGCTTCCAAAAGTACTATCTGCAATAATAGTGCCAAAAAGGTCAGAATTTTACTTATATCGTATCTGACCATATTCACTCTACAAAACAGCAATATCTTAGAAGCCAAAGTGCCATTTTATGAATATTTTCATTATAAAAAATACATATATTTAGTCTTCCATGCTAAACATGCAAAACTATTAAAGCCAGCTTTTATTTGGGTGTCTTAAAACTAAATTGGGACAAGGCTTGTTTTCTGAAAACCAGAATGCAAAAAATACTTGGCCAAAATTTCATGTTTCCAAAAACATTTAATATAGCTTACTACTGAAATACATCATCAAATGATGCAATGTGATCCTGTCCCTTCTAGTTGGAAGGTACTTTAAGGATCACTAAGGATTCCTCCCCACCCCTGATTTCTGCAGATAGCAAATTGAAGTCTTAAAATGCATTTACCACAATTTATTCAGTAAATAATTAGCCAGAAGCAAATCTAGATCTTTAGGCTAGTTCCAATGCTTTTCATAAAACCACAATGAATGAATATTTTAGTTGGTCAAAGGGAAGAGTATCCTTGAAAGCAATTAAATTGTCAATGACTTAATTTGTGTCAATTCAGTTCAACAATTATCTAAATATCAACTATTTCCAAACTTCCATGCTAGATGGTAAGGACACAAAAAAGTTCCATGCTAGATGGTAAGGATACAAAGACATAAATGAACAAATAGTTCCTAGTTCCTTTCAAGTTTACTGTGGTCAAACAATATTTACAAAGAAAAGTAAACAGAAGATCATTTGAGGAGGGAGAGATCACTAGCAATTCAAAAGGATCAGGAACATGACATCCAAGATTATCTTTGAAGAAAAAAGGATTCCAAAAAATGGAAGGGGGAGGAATGCATTCTCAGCATGTAGGAAAGCTTAGAGTTGGACACATCAAAGAACTGGATGACAAGAAGAGAAAGGAAAACAACTACATAGAGAAAATGAGGGATATAAATAGTGAGTAGTCCAAGGGATGTACTGATAATAGCAAAATATTATGAGGACCATGGAGCTATGCTTGCAGATTTGCATTATTACAAAGTGGACTAATGCAGGACAATAACAACCAGATGCTTGGGCTATCTTTTATCAATTTTTCAATCAATACAGTATACTGATACAGTATATCAAGTAGAGAATAACAAAATTTAATTGCTTGGTAATGTTTCAAAAACTTCCTTTTCAGGAATAAATTTTCTCGATTATGTTCCTATTGTTACATACATAAAATATTTTAAGGGCTACTAGAAAATTAACTGCTGAGAAAGTTTTTATTCCTAGGCCACAGTTTCAATTCAACTGTCATTTCAGGAATGCTGATAGAAAATCAAGCCAGGAAGGAAGGCATCTACTCATACAAATGCATAAGGAACAAGTACTGCTTACAAGCACAATTGCAAGGTACATTTTATTTAGAAAAAGCTGGACATTTAAAAATTATGCAAATATATTCATGTCTCAAACCTCAAAATATCAATTTCCCAAGTTTTCTTCTAAAGAAATGGTCACATGCAATATAATAAAATAATGCCAAAATAGTTATATCCAATTATATTAACAAGTAATTCTGCTAATCAGAATACTTTCTGTTCCAAAATTAAACTACAGTATTGCTAAATTTTAGCAATCCTTTTAAAAGTCTGCCTCCTTACATTTAACCTGGTTCAAGTTTAAAATATAAGACATCTACTCAGCTCAGTGAGTTTTATTTCCAGACGTTTTGATTTTCTATGTCAAATTTTGTTTTTTCTCAGTCAAGAAATATATACTAAATGTATTTTAAAGTACAGAATGCAACATTATGTATAGAACAATTCCTATTTTCTGTTCCTCAAGAGTTTACATCCTTCTCAAAAGACAGCACCACATATTCAATGAGTATCATACAAAAAGGTGTAATACAAAAGTGAAGTGTGAGGGTCTAGACACTCAAAATGTTGGTCCTAGGTCCTATTTTCTGTGGTACTGGATAAAGCAAACTACCATTTCTCTATCTGTTTCTTTCTCTGTAGTTCCCCTGAGTCAGGCTCTAAGGATTCTAACCCTAATAATATGTAATATTCCACAAAGGAAATGCAAAGCAATGTTAAACTTCCAAAAACCAACAAAGTATATCAGCTGTACTGAGCGGAGACTGGGGCAGTCCTGGGAATAGGTGGGGCCTGGTAGAAAAAAGAATAGATTGTGCCAAATGTGGGTTATTAGGAAAATCTTCATTAAAATTACTTTCTATAGTAGCCCATATATCAGTTATCTCTTTCAGGACAATCACTCTTTTTGTCTCATATCTCCCAAATACCTAGCATTAGTAGGTACTTCACAAATGCTTAATTGATGAGTATGTTTTGGATAAAGGGAGAATTGAAGGCAAAGTTAAAAGTGGGATCAAAGAAAAAGAAAGGAAAAAATCTGATTCACTGTCAAATGCTAGCTCTGCCACTTGCTATGTAATCCTGACTATGTCTTTCTCTCTAGGGCTTAATAATTTCTAAAAAAAATATTGGGGAAGAGGAGAGACTGTTAGCCCAAAGAATTTCTAAGATGCCTTCCATCTCCAAGCTCTTTGATCCTAACTTCTATAATGTCTCTTTTTCCAACTGCAAAGTTTTGAGATTTTAGATTAGGAGTTAAATATGGATGGAGACTAGAATATATATATAGGAAGGGAAGAGTGGGAATGTAGAATAAAGACAGAATACCTATGTTAGGCTAAGACCAAATTCTGAAGAGTCTCAAATGCTATGTCTCTAAAATATAAGAGATTTGCAAGAGACCTCTTCTCCAGTCTCATCTAAAAGGAGAATGGTTTTAGTAAGAAGAATGCTAATAGGAAGCCAAGAAACAAATTGAATCTGTGTTAACTAGCTGTATAACTGAAACTTAAAGAAAAGTTAAATGTCTTGGCTCAAAGTTTCATTATCTACAAAATGAGACAGCCTTGGGCATTAACTAAACAATGGGACAACAAATTGTGTTATGTGGATTTAATGAAATATGCCATGAGAAATGAAGGACAAATTGGGGGGAGGGGAGATGGAAAGACTTGTACAAACTAATAAAGTAAAGAAAATAGAACTAGGAAACCATACATGTCTGTAATAATGTAAAACATTCAAAGACAGCTAAATTCAGATTAAATATATACTCTGTATCTAACACTTTTATTAATCAACACTACTCCCAGAATCCAGATGATAAAATGCACTTCCCTCTTCCAAATAAAGATGTAGGGAGAATGTCTTGTTTTATTTAACTGTATTTCTTTGTCCTATGAGAAAGAATGAAAGATTAAGAAATGACTTAGGTTATAAAATAAATTAAGAAAAACCTTAATAATATAATAAGAGTTAGGTTAGAAATGTTTTCAAAGACCCATACTAACTTAAAGAAGCCAATAATTCAAAATATAACCAATTTGTTTTATGTCCTTCATGTGTTAAGGTTAAGACTATTATTTATATAGACTAAACCTAGTTCTGTAAAGTCTAAATTCCATTAGAAATAAACAGCTAAAACAAGAGATTGAAACCTTTCATGTCAAGCTTCTGTTCTGGTAAGACCACTACAGAGTAGAAATGTGGTAACTTTACTGAAAACATGGCTGTGGACTAAGAGTCCAAACCAAAATGTTACTGAATTTTTCTTAATGTTAAAAATGTTTAAAATCACCATGCTGGACATAATTTTGGAGCAAACCATTAAAACTAATTTTTTTTTTCCTATGAACATTATTTCCAAGATTGGGAGCCTAAGAAGATAATGTTTTGCAAGTAAAAAATCAGAACACATGGACTGACAAAAAGACATTTATTTTGCAAATCCTTATTAAAAATACATTTGAATATCTTGAAATGAAAATTGTTCCCAATTTGAAGTCAGTATCACATATGGCTATTCCCACCTATGTGAAAAGTTTCTTCCCTATGTTATTTTTGCTTACTTATGTTTAGACACAGAAAAAAAAGATTGCTTGGAGTTATACTTTGGCTATTCCAACTAAGAAAGGATTTAGTTATGCCACTTCAAAGTCAGACCACAAAGTTCTTGCCAAGAAGTCACAGAATCATAGAGCTGTCCAAAAATGGAATGGGGCTGCCGCTGGGAGCACAGAGCTCCTCTCCACTAGTTTCGGAGGCTAGGTGAAAACTATTTGAGAACTTTCTAGACAAGATTCATGATTTTAGAAGTTAGTCATGATTTCTCGAAATTTCACTCAATTCTCTAATTCTGGGATTTTTTTTTTTTTTTTAGCAGAACACTGTTTAGAAAGGTGGTGATTCTTAGTTCACTATTGCTGTTTCTATCACATCACAATGGAAAAGAACAAGGTGTTTGCTCTTTACTATTAAAGAGACAACAAATGTCAAGTTAGGGCCAAGAAATCATTAAAAAAAAAAAAAAAAAAAAGACAAGCTCAATTTTAAGACAATCCAAGTTATGTTCTAAAGGCAAGATGCCTTCTTGACTTCAAAAAGTTTAAAATTTTAAGTTAAATGTATTTTTGGTATGACCCTTAATCTCCACAAATTTTCCTAATTTCCATATATATATATATATATATATATATATATATATATATATATATATGTATATGTGGCACAATTATTTAAAAAAAATTTTTTTAAAAAGATAACATCTCTCAACTAACAATTAAGTAGAGAAAATAGGAATAAGTAGAGTACAGATTTACTTTGATTCCAATCCCTCAGCTATAAAAGTCAGTATGCCAACATATTAATATAGAATTTGCAAACTACTGGTTTAGTTAACATTTTCCCCAGATTTCAAAACTCTATAGAACTCCATATCGGTGTATTTGAAAATAAAATAATTTGGGAATTATCAAAGATTTGTCTGCTATCAAATACTTAGTAGTTTTCCTTTTGCTAACAGAAGGTGAAGAAACCAACACTTTGCATAAGTCTACAGAATTGATAGCATATTAAATTTTTTTTTGAATTTTCATTCAATTCTGGGATAACTAGCCACATTTTTAATATAAAATTTCAAAAAATAGGGCTAACTTGTACTTAAGTCATTGTGGATATTTATATTACTGTTCAATTTTAAAAGTTAAATGATCAAAAAAAATTCTACTTAGGAAAAGGATGAAGGGTAAAAGGTTCAATTAGAAATATTCTTTCTACCATATAATTAGGATATGGATTGGTTTATTTTACCATTACCAGGCAAAGGGGGAGAAGAGATTGGTGATAACAAAAATAACAGCAGCAACAGAAAATTATGCACAGCAAGAGATGTCTGATTCACATAAAATCCTAGGTAGGAAGGATAGATAACTTCTGGGTGAAGTCATGAGGAGGGATTTCATGATGGACATAACATATGACATGGCCCTGGGAGCCCAGTGGGCTTGTTTGTTTTCAGAAGCAAACAAAGGAAAAATTTAAAAATGATTGGCTTAAAATAGAGAGACACAGAAGCAAAGATTGACTTAATAGAAGTTTAAAGCAAGGGTGAGACTACTGAATGTTAAGGATGCTATGTTCAGATATTATTCTTTGGAAAATGCTTGTGGGTGTGGAGTCAGAAGAAGAGAGTTCAAAATCTATCTCAGATTTGCTTGTGACCCTGAGCAAGGCACTTGACCTCTCACTTTCAGTTTTGTCACCTGTAAATAGGGATAATAACTAATAGCATCTATCAAAAAAATTTGCATCAGATTTCAACATTTATAAAGCAGATTGAAAACCTTAAAACACCTAATAAATTCTAGCTTTTACTAAAGTAAAGCATAAAAGTAAAGCTTTTCCATTAAAGCAATGGAAGTTTTTGAGCCAGAATGATAAAAATGCTATCTTAGGAAAATTAAACTGATAGAAGCATGCAGGATGGACTGAGGCAGGGAGAACAATTGGCAGTCTTGGCAGTAGCCTATGCATGAGGTAAACTGGGGCTTCAACTAGGATGGGAGCATTGAAACTAGAAAAAAGAATACAAAGAAATTTGGCAACTGAGTATTTGGGGTCTCAAGGATTCAAGAAGAAAGAAACTTCTAGTCTGTTGACACCATTAAAGGAAGTAGATAATAAGGATTTTTTGGGGGGAACTTGAACAAGTGTTTTTTTTTACTTGAACAAGAAAGATGAAAGGATAAACTGATGAAGTCTATTTCTGACCAACTGAATTTGAAGTTACTGTAGTATTTCCATACAAATGGAAGAGGCAGTTGGAAAATAGAAAAGCTCAGAAGAGGTGTCAGGGTTACAGCTATGGAGAGCAAGGGGAATGGGGAAGTAAATGAGATTTCCAAAGGACTAAGTAGAAAGAAAAAAGAGGGGGCCTAAACACATGACCCAACTGATACCTAGATCTATGAAATGGTAGTAGAAATCACAATCCTGCACTGAATATATAATCATTCCAGAAAATGCATGCATGTGTGTATGTGTGTGTGTGTGTGTATACATGTATCTCATAAGAAGTTACAAATCTTTATATCACTTCAAAATGCTATTTATTCCTAAGAGAAAAATATCTAAAAAGTCCTGCTACCAATTTTTCTCTTAAGTAAAAAAATTTTTTCTTCAGGGAAGAGGTTATATCTCCACTAATTAATACAATGCCAGACACATAGTATGCACTTAATAAATATTTGTTGACTGATATAGGTAACAAAATTTATTTAAAGATGGCTTTTGCAATTCATAACAAAATAAGTGCATTACCTCTCTGAATCTCATTTTCCTTATCAGTAAAATATAAAATTATCCTGGATGATTTCTAAGGTCTCCCTTTTCAGTTCTAAACCTGATCTTAATGATTTTTTTTTTTAAGTGTACCTCAAAGGGGACTGTGGGAACTGAGTATGGTTCACAATTTAACATTTTCACTCTGTTGTTGTTTGCTAGCATTTTATTTTGCTTCACTTTTTCTCTTGTGTGGCATGATAATTGTATAAATATGTATGCATATATTGAATTTAACATATTTCCACCATGTTTAACATATATTGGACTACTTGCCATTTAGGGGAGGAGGAGGGATTGGAACACAGGGCTTTGCAAGGGCTAATGTTGAGGATTGGAACACGGCTAATGTTGAAGAATTGTTCCAGCATGTTTTGAAAAATTAAAAAAAAAAAATACACTAAAAACAAACCATTAATCCAGTAAGAATTTCTACAGTGCAATGTTTTAATGTCCAATTGACATTAAGTAATTTAAGATATAAACTATCAATTATATTCAAGTGGTTTTTTTAAATGTAGTATAAAAAAAAAAAAAGGCAACACCAAATCGACTTTTTTCTTATAACTTATTATTAGGCTTGTTTTTATTGCAGAAACTACAGTGGTTGATAAAACATGTAGGGGAACTCTTTTAAAACCTTTCATAGATCAATTTATTTCAGTCAAATGTCATTTGGAATCTACAGATATTTTATTCTTATTCTTATATTTCACTTTTCTAAGAAAAGCCTCACCACAATAGCAAAGTATACTATATAACTTGGTAAACAAGAAATACCGATAAAGAAAAATACGACAGAAATAAAGTAACCTTTAATATTTTAAAAAATATGAAATTTCACTAGTCTGAAAGTTGTACAAATGAGATACTTCAAAGTTCTTATGCAAACAAGTGGTTCTAAGAATTATTATATTTATATAATAATATATAACACATAAAATAAAAATGGAACCAAAAAAGCAGTAAATACAAGTTGTGCACATTTTGAACCAATATGGTCATTAATGTATCACAAATGACACTTTTTCTTTTTCCCATTCAAATATACTGTGGTCACAATTACAACAGATAAATGAAATAAAACATTAAAATCGAAAATAACAAACCAATCCTTTAATGTCTTAAGGTCTGCCCAATTATCTTTTGTCTCTTCGAAAACCACTCTTAATAAAATAAACAACATGTAAAGACAAAATTCTTCTCCCTCAAAATAAAAATACAAATTATCAGGCTTGATCATATTTAGGATTTTCTACGTTATTTTAAAATGAATCAATTTATCGAAATGTCCTTTCATTCTTATCACTCTAAGTTTTAAAAATTGAGTGTTATAAGCTTAACCATAAAGTAAACCACAGACAATTATCATTTTGCAAGTTAAAACATCTAGATCAAATGATATGAAGACAGTGATGTCCATCGTATTTGACTTACATCCCCCAACTGTCAGTAGTTTCAACTCACAAAGTTAACTTGGTAAAACAAAGACTTGCTAAATTCGATCTCAAGCTTGAGTCAATAAAATAAAATTTAAAATGTAGAGTTTTCACTTAAACTGAAAGCAGTAAAATGGGAAATGTGATCACATACCTCTCTCGAAAATATGAGGCAAACTAAAGTGCATGAAATCTAAGCCCTAAGTTTCACCACCCACGGACAAGTTTTATCTCCATTGAATTACTCAAAATAAAGCCACAGCCTTCCTCATATACCATTTTCAGTTTTGAAATGTGGAAAGATGAAATAGGTTGCCAACTACAACCATTCACTCAAAAATTTGCTTTCCATTTGATGAACTCTTTGAGAGTACCATTACTTTTGGCCTGTTCAAGGCAAAGTTCCACATTATCTCTGGATTGCCAATAGTCTCTCCTTATTTGGCTAACATTGAGAGATCCCAATCTGACTCTACTATAAAACTTTATCATGCACAAAGCATCCATTTTGAACAAAGTTCCTAGTTTCCTTTTCCCCATCTTTGGGGGGGGGGGGGAATCACGTCTAGATAAGTGCATCTTTAAGATCTCTCTCTAGTTGTCTTCCACCCTTCTCCCAGACCTATTCAAGAAAATTTTAATGTCATTGATGGACAAGTTTCACTAAAACCAACGCACGGGGGAGGGAGGAGGATGACTAGGGATGAAAGGTCCCTGACACTGCGGCAAAATCCTCACGTAACACCAGACTCCCAGACTCCTAGACAGGGAGGTAGGAAGCATTTGGCTGCTCCCCCCCACCCCCGTTCCATCTCCACCCCAACAAGAAGTGCAGACCGGGGTGGAGAATTCCACCCCCGCGCTCGGGAGAGGAGGCAAGCAGGAAATAGCCCTGGGCGGGAGGCTCGGGACGCCGGGGACTCAACCCCGCAGCTGGTCCAACCATCCGGCCGATGCCAGCTTGGTGCCCCCAGCCCCCGGGGAAAGCTTCCCCTCTCTCCGTGAGCATTATCACACCGAGCTCGGCGAGCGCAGGAATGCTATTCTGCCTCCTTCGCAACCTCCGCGTTTAATGCAATGCTCGGTACGTAGTAGGCGCTTATAAAAGCTCCCAGGCTTCACTACATCAACACCGGTTGTGGCAGAGACGGTGGAAGTAGAGGATTGGAGATGGCCAAGTGCTCTCACCCACCCCTACAGCGCTCTCACCATTCAGCTCATAAAGCAACAGTGCCTGACACATAGTAGGCGTTTAATAAATGCTCTGTGACTTGGCTAGACTATAGGCACCAGTTGGAGGAAGGAGGTGGGATCCCTAAGCGGTTTCGCCATTCCCTCCCCCTTTCCTCTCCACTCCCACGCCCCGGATCCACCCAGCGCCCCCCCAGTTCTAGGTTCCGAGCCGGCCCGGAGGTGGCCATCTCTCTTGGTCAGTCCTAGGTCTCTCCCCGGGGAGGTCGAAGCCTGGCCCCTGGAGGCGGTCAATGAACCCAGGGTTTCACTGAGGCCCCCGGGGGTGGGAACTGGGAAGGGACAAGAGGGAGGGCACACGATCGAGCCCAGCCCAACACGAATTAGGCGCCTACAGTGTGCGGGCGCCTGCGGCGGGGCCTCCCCAGCGGCGGCCACTCAGACAGACCTGGTGCAGAGCAGTGAGTCCGTCCACATTAGCGTAGTTGATGTCGGCGCCGCGGTGCAGCAGCTCAAGCACCTCGTCCGTGTCTCCACTGGAGCAGGCTGCCAGGAAGACGGCGCCATCGTCGAACTTCACCTTGGTCTTCTGGCGCTTCACCACGGGAGGCTCGAGGTCCGTCTCGGAGCCGATCCAGCGTTTCAGCTGCTCGTTCCGCTTCTGCTTCGCGTCCGCCATCTTCATCCCCCACTCCGGCCGCCGGGTCTTCTTATCGCGAGGGGAGGAGGGAAAGAGGGAGGGAGGGAAGGAGAGAGGGAGGGGGGAGAGGGAGAGGGAGGGACGGCGGGCGAGAGGTGGAGGGGGGGCGCGGGCGCGGGGGCGCGCGCCGGAGCTACGAGGAGGGGGAGGAAGAGGAGGAGAAGGAGGAGGAGGGTGTGAGGAACTTAGAGAGGAGGCGGGAAGAGGAGACGCTCGTCCGGGACTTCCGGTATCCCACAGAGCACTGGGGCGGCACGCACCTGGCGGGCGGACCGAGCGGGTCTCTCTGGCTCTTTCCTCACACAAACACTCCCGCCCTCCCCACCCCCGCCCCTCTCAGGGCATGCCGCTACCCGTCACCCGCAGCCTCTGTAGCGTAACATCGCGAGAGCGGAGCGGGGAGGCGCCCTTCAGCCACTGCGCATGCTCTGCGTCTCTCCCTCCACGCTGAGGAGGAAGAGGAGGAAGACGCAGGAGTAGTAACTGAGGCCGGACGCGATGGTTTTCTGAGGGAAGAGGGTGGGGCTTCGCGAATCTCCGGAACCGGGGCGGAGGCGAGGAACGGAAGGGAAGTGAAGGGTAGGGACGGGACGGGGATTTGTCCCTGGGGAACGCCATGAGTTGAGAAAGACTAGTAGCTTTTTCTTAATCCAAGCTTGGATTTGGTGTTAGGAAGGCCCAAGTTCGAATCCAGAATCGGACACGCTTTGGCTGTGTTGACTCTTGGAAAAAACTTGCTCAATTTTTTCATCTGTAAAATGAGGGAAATACTTAAACAGGGTAGAAAGGAGAAATAGTGAAACCTCTGTACCTCAGTTTGTGCATATGTAAAATGGGGCCAATAATAGCACCTGCCTCCCAGCATTATTTTTGAGGATCAAATGTAAAATCGTTTTGTAAACTTTGAAGCAGAATGCTAGCAGTTATTCTTATTAGGAAGATTTAGGTGCAAATTCGGTTCTAATAGCACTTAACTTCACTAAGATGTAAAATTTTAAGGCACTGTTCTTCTAAGAAGACTAAAGTTCAATTACGCCATAACTGGGCCAGTCACAACTCCTCAGTTTCCTTATAACTGCCTTTTATTCGCCTAACTTTGAGAACTCTGCCCTCTAGGTGGGAGAAATATGGATAATTAAGTATAGAATTGATACAAAATAGATAAAAAATTGGGCTGGGGCTAACTATTGGGAAAGGTAACATGGAAGTATTCATATTCAGAATAGACTTTTCAATGTAAAGAGGCAAGTAGGTCAAATAAAGGAAGCCATTAGGTAGCCCAGTGGTTGGAGCTCTGGGCCTGGAGTCTTGGAATCAAATCCAGTTGCATACACTTACTCACTGTATGAATTTGGGCTTAACCTTTGTTTTCCCTAATCCATTGGAGAAGGAAATGCCAAACCACTTCAGTGTTTTTTCCAGAAAGTCCCTAGGGTATTATGAAGACTGTAATACTGAACAAAGGTTAGATAATCCTACATCTCAAGTGTAAGTGCTTTCTCCTTAAGTAACACCCATCCAGTTAATAAAATAAATTTAGTGGCCTTTTCCTAATCACAAACCAAGATAAAGACAAACTACACCTGGTCAAGGAAAAGTGAAATTCCTAACTTGCTGAAGCATTAAGACCATGGACATAACCTCAAAGGTGTACAGTTTCTTTTAGAAAATAGCGATATCCATACTTCATGGACTTATGAAAATTAAGTGAAATAAGCACTAGAAGTGTTTTGAAATTATTCTCCCCATTGTATTTTATAGACACCCTTAAGCTGGAAAAGACCTGAGAAAATTTTTGTCTTATACATACTAAAACAAAATCCTTTGTTTTTCTTGCATAATTATTAGCATATATAGGTCTTTACAACATTCAGATGCACATATTTTATCTCATAAAAGATAGTATCTTGTTGACCTGGGTTCAGCATCAGCCTCTGATACACTGTAATCGGGGGCAAATTATTTAGCTTCTTAAGTTTTTTTAGGCAAGTTCTCTAAGGCTCTTATGAAGCAGAGAAAGTGACAATGTGCCTGGGTCTTGAGATCTTCATCTGGGAATGAAGTTATAGGAACTCCATCTCCTTACATCAAATCTGGGAAGTCAGTAATGCAAGTATTATTGGATTATTTTTGCCCATATGGGAAAAATGAGGGATATGAGACACAAAAGCTCCCAGAGTCTGTCCTGTGATCTCATATTTAGGAAATTGCGAAACCAAGATTCTAATCCAACTCTAAAAGTGGTACAGAAGAAAGCATGATGAGTTTGACATCAAAGGCTCTTAGTCTGCTTTCAGCATTGCCACTTATTTCATTTGTGACTTTAGGAAAGTCATTTAAACACCCTGGACTAAAGTATCCTTTTCTGGAGTTAGATTCCAACACTCATCCTATGACTAGAAGCCCAAATCTAATGATCTTGGTTCTGCTCTACTGCTTTGTTATATGTTCCTTTGTTCTTTAAGTGACACAGTGCAATTTGTGGCTGTACTAAGTTTAAGTAGAATTCAGTCTTTTGTATAGCTCCACCACCTGCTTTAGAGTACTTTACATATTAAATTTAAAAATAAAATTGTTACTGTAATAATAAAAATCCTTAATAAAAATGTTCACATTTAGAGTTAGCACTGACATATTACCACAAAGTGTTAAAAGAATCCCTAAAGGTCATGCCTAGGACATTGCCATACCTTCAAAAGATCTAATCAGCTCTGAATCAGAGAAAGGAATTGGAAAAAGCCCTGTCTTATGGGGTACTCTTATCGCCACCTAAAAAATTAATGCAGGGAAGAGCCACGGTCTCTGTTTTCCAAGAATATTTGAATCTGTTAGCTCTTAAAGAGCAAAAAAAGAAATAGCCCCAGATAGCTCTTTGGGGACAGAGACTAGGACAAAGAAGGTTGTGCCTTGTTTTGAAATGTTGCTGCAGGACATAAAATAATTCAAAATCAAGACAAAATACTTATACAACAATAAGAGCACAATAGAAAAAGCCAAACGCCTTAATTTGAGTCCTACTTCCTACTTGTAGCATTGTGGTCAAGTCCCTTAATCACTTATTTTCATCTGTTCAATGGAATAATACTTCTTTTATGTAACTAATAGTTTTGTGAGAAAAGTCCTTTTTAAACTTTTATGGCCTTATAAATATGGTTTTTAGTAATGAAATATAAACAACAAACCACATAGATTTTGGTTTACTTAATTTTAATCCTAATTTCAAAATACATTTCATGCTAGTCCAGTGTATATATTGGAACCATTTGTATATTACCATATTACCACTTAATCTTATATAGGTGAACAATGGATAGAGCACTGGGCCTGGAGTTAGGAAAATCTGAGTCCATATTTGGCTTCAGACACTAGCTATGTGATCCTGAGCAAGTCACTTAACTCCTTTGCTTCAGTTCCTCACCTCTGAAATGGAGAAACACTAGAATAGGAAATGACAAAGCCCTCCAGTATGTTTGCCATGAAAACTCCATAATCAAAGCCCATGGGGGCACAAAGAATCAGACACAAATGAACATCAACCTTATTACAGCATAATTAAATTAAACTTTACATAAAGATAAATTATTACTAAAAGAAATATTCTTCATTGATGCAAAATAAAGAATAGCATTCCTTCATGGAATTTAGACCTGGAAAAGTCTACCTTAGGAATTACTACCTAGTTCAACATCTTTTTTATAAATAGCTTGTCTGGGCTTTAAAGCATAGTGGATGATTTAAATCTACTATGGGAATAGTCGATTTAATTTTCAATGAATAGATTCTAGTAGTATTTCAATTTGTTTTACTATTTTTCAGTCTACCCATGTTTTGTAACATGATTAAGTTACTCATATCATCTTCTATACTATCATGGTGCTCTATTCCCTCCCATTCTACTCATTCCCATCTTCTTACACTTTGCTCATGCCAACTCCTAAGCCCTGGAATAGATTCTCTCCATTTTAGCTTACGGAATCTTTTTCTTCCTACATGGCTCCAATCATAACTTAATCATAAATAGAATTAAAATCTCATATCTTCAGATTTCAAATTATTTATTGTATATTGCTGCAGTATTTTCGGTGTAGCAGAACTAGGCTATATCTGCACTTTTCCAATCCCAACTCAATTGAATGAGGTATTTAGAGCAAGAATATTATTCCCTTCAAGGTTAAAACCCTGAAGAGCTGGGGAATAATTTTTCTATAGTAATGTTTGCTCATGAGCCTTCATCCAGTATATTCTCCCCAATATCAGTTCCAGTGATTATTGCCCCCAGTATTCTTTAGATTAGTTGGTATTTCTTCTATATCAGTAATTAACCAATTAAAACCAATTAGCTGTTACAAAGAAATATTTTTTGAGAAGTTATAAGTACCAGAATACAAACTCTGAAACCAGAAAGCCCACTCTTACAAACCAATTTGATTGCCACATAACAGTCTCCTGATAGCGTATTCACTACTAGTACAAGTCAAGCAAGTGTTTAAACTAATAATTTCTAGATGTTTCTGATAGTGTATTTACTACTAATACAACTCAAGCCAGTGTTTAAACAATTTCTAGATGTCTGATGGCTCTTTTAATCTTTTCAAGCTCACAAGGTCATAACATTCATTTGCCCATACAATCATTAAAGAATCCAGAGAAAAAAAACAATTCAGTGAGTTGATTCCAAGGTCCTTCCCCCACAGCAGTACCTCAACTGCTAGCAAAGAGAGTTCTTTTGTTAATTCAGACTGGATGCACATTCTCTTCAAGCTCAGCTGCAAATTAAAATACTTTTCATCAACATTGACAAGAAATCGTTAGGTTTTTATTTTCTAATAGTCTTTAATGCCCATTCGTTTTCAAGGATACTTTTAAGTTTTCATGTAGAAAACAGTCTGGTATAATCTAGTCAGGATGACCTAAGTTCAAATGCTATTTCAAGCATTGTACCAGCTAAATGACCTTGGACAAGTCACTTAACCTTTTTTTACCTCAGTTTCCTTATATGTAAAATGAGGGAGTTGGATTTGAAGGCTTTTTCAGCTCTAAATCTATGATCCTAAGAAAGGATTGGAAGAAAAGGAAAAATCATCTGAAATAAAGGTGAGTCATACTTGAGAGAGGAAAAAAGAAAACCAAGCTTTTAATGTTTTTGCACATAAGGGCTAGAAATTAAGTGATTAGAGTTCTCTTAACCTATATGTTTTCCTTTTATTACTTTTCCCTGTGTATTCTTGACTTAGTGTACTATACATTAGTGAGTCAATAACATAAAACTGTCAAAAAGTCTAATTTGTTTTAGTCTCAAGAACAGCAACATTTTTTAAGGACTAAAGTATACCTTAGTCTACCTTTGGGAGGTTTGTTTCCTGGATACCCAGTTTTAAAAAGGACATAAATAAACCTGAAAATATCCTAAGTTACAAGCAGGGTGAGGGCCTTTGAGATAATACCAAGTAAGGATCATTTGAAGAAACTGAGGATGGTTAACCTCAAAAGGAAAAAATTGAGGTTTTATTGAAGGGCTTTCATGATTATCATGCCATTCTCCAATTGATAAATGGTCAAAGGATAGGAACAGACAATTTTCAGATGATGAAATTGAAACTATTTCCACTCATATGAAAGTGTTCCAAATCACTATTGATCAGAGAAATGCAAATTAAGATAACACTGAGATAACACTGAGATACCACTACACACCTATCAGATTGGCTAAGATGACAGGAACAAATAATAATGAATGTTGGAGGGGATGTGGAAAAACTGGGACACTGATGCATTGTTGGTGGAGTTGTGAACAAGTCCAACCATTCTGGAGAGCAATCTGGAATTATGCCCCAAAAGTTATCAAATTGTGCATACCCTTTGATCCAGCAGTGCTGCTACTGGGCTTATATCCCAAAGAAATACTAAAGGGAGAGGGACCTATATGTGCCAAAATGTTTGTGGCAGTCCTTTTTGTAGTGGCTAGAAACTAGAAAATGAATGGATGCCCAACAATTGGATAATAGTTGGGTAAATTGTGGTACATCAATGTTATGGAATATTATTGTTCTGTAAGAAATGACCAGCAAGATGAATACAGAGAGGCTTGGAGAGACTTACATGAATTCATGTTAAGTGAAATGAGCAGAACCAGGAGATCATTCTACACTTCAACAACGATACTGTATGAGGATGTATTCTGATGAAAATAGATATCTTCAACAAAGAGAAGATCTAATTTAGTTCCAATTGATCAATGATGGACAGAATCAGCTACATCCAGAAAAGGAACACTGGGAAATGAGTGTGAACTGTTTGCATTCTTGTTTTTCTTCCCAGGTTATTTTTACCTTCTGAATCCAATTCTTCCTGTGCAACAAGAAATTCGGTTCTGCACACATATATAGTATCTAGAATATACTATAACATATCTAATATGTATAAGACTGCCTGCCATCTAGGGGAAGGGATAGAGGGAAGGAAAGGAAAATTCAAAACAAAAGTGAGTGCAAGGGATAATGTTGTAAAAAATTCCCCATGCATATGTACTGTCAAAAAAAAAAGCTATAATTATAAAATTAATAAAAAATTAAAACTATATATTTTTTTAAATTTTTATTTTATTTTATAATTATAACATTTTTTGAAAGTACATATACATGGGTATTTTTTTACAACATTATCCCTTGCACTTACTTCTATTCAGATTTTTTCCCTTCCTCCCCCAACCCCCTCCCCCAGATGGCAAGCAGTCTTATATATGTTAAATATATTACAGTATAATTTAGATACAATATATGTGTGTAGAACCGAATTTTTTGTTGCACAGGAAGAATTGGATTCAGAAGGTAAAAATAACAGTTTACATTCATTTCCCAGTGTTCCTTTTCTGGATGTAGCTGGTTCTGTCCATCATTAATCAATTGGAATTGGATTAGCTCTTCTCTATGTTGAAGAAATCCACTTCCATCAGCATACATCCTCGTACAGTATCATTGTTGAAGTGTATAATAATCTTCTGGTTAAACTATATTTTTTTCATAAAAAAAGTGATTATCTTGATTTTCTTAGTCTAAGAGGACAGAAACAGAAAATAACTTTTAGAGGTGACAAAAAGGACCTCATTTAAGGAAAAAAAACTTGCTAACAATTTGAGTTGTCCAAAAGAAAAATGGATTACTTCAGGAAGCAGTGGATTCCCTATCACTTCAAGCAAAGGCGGCTTGACCACTTTTCGAGTAATATTATACAGGAGAGTCTTATTTAGGTATGAGTTGGACTAAATGAACTTTGATATGCCTTGCAACCCTCAGATTCTGTGATGTATTCTGCCACCATAACATACAAAAGTAAGCTTGCGTTATTTTAGAAGAGCTGGTCAAGAAAGAAGAAAAAAAATCTAAATTCTCTAGCAGTTGAAGTTGAATGACAAAATTCAATTCAACATCTTAATTATGATAGCTGACATTTATATAATGCTTTAGGATTTGCAAATCTGTGAAGTCAGTATTTTCATCAAACAAATGTGGAAACTGAGGCCAAGAAGTTGAGTGGCTTACCCACAATTACATATCTAGTAAGTGTCTCAGGCAGAATTTGAACTTTTCATCCAGACTTCAGATATGTTCTGTCTACTTCACCAAGCTGTCTGATAACAGTGATTCTTATTAAAAAAAAAAAAAAAAAAAAAAAAAAAGTATGCTAGAGTTTATAGCTAGAAAGATGAAATTAACATATACTTTTTATTTTACATTCATTTTAAAATAAGAACATGAGACATTCATATAAACTGTTTTAAGAAGTTTGAAGAGGGAAAGAGTACTTCCATCTGGGAAAATTAGAGAACGTTTCATGGAGGAATGAAATAGGTCTAAAGGTGAAAGAGAGTTATGAAGTCTGACCATTGAAGACCCATCCCCTCAATGAGGAAAGGAAACCATGAAATCTAACTGACTGGCCTAAAGTCTCATAGTTAATGTTAGATGAAATTGGAGCCATGTAGGAAGAAAAAATATTCCATAAGCTAAAATAGGGAGAATCTATTCCAGGTCTTGGGGGTTGATATGAACAAAGGTAAGAAGATGGGAATGAGTAGAATGGGAATAGAGCACCATGACAGTATAGAAGATGATATGGATAACTTAATCATGTTGCAAAATATGGGTAGACTGAAAAATAGTAAAACGAATCAAACGGAAATACTAGAATCTACTCATTGAAAAAGTTCAAAATGAAAATCTTGCACTTTCATCCTTTGAAATCATATCCTGATTACCTTTATTAGACCTGCTTTAAAATTTTACTTTTTGAAATTTGATAATTTTAAGTGATAGGAAGCAGCCATGAATTGCAAAGAGAATTGAGTTCCTTTTCTTGTTCCTTAATAGTTTATGTAATCTTACCTGTAAAACAAAAATAAAGGTATTTTTCATTGTAGTAGATGCATGTAATAAAATTTGCAATAGATCAGTAAATCATTCTATAAACTTTAATGTGAAATTGGATGTACAAAAATAGCAACATCTTGCCTTCAAAAACCTCTTTATACTCTATTTGGGAAGAGGAATAAGTGAGCAAAAGTAATTACAAAACCAGTTCCCCCTCCCCTGTTCAAAGCACTGAGCTAGGTGAAGAGAATGACTTGGCTACATGGTCCAGTTTAGAATTCAACCTAAGAATTCAGTAAACATTTTGAATATTTTTTTTGTTTAGTTCTTTTTCAGTTGTGTCTGACTCTTTGTGAACCGTTTTTGTGGTGATGGAGGGAGGAGAGGGCTTGATAGAAATACTTTGCTATTTCCTTCTCCAGGAAGAAAATTTTACAAATGACAAAGCAAAAGCAAACATGCTTAAGTGACTTGCCCAGGGTCACACATCTAATGTCTGAGGCCAAATTTAAACTAAGGTCTTTCTGATCACAGTCCCAGTGGTTGATCCACTGTGCCCCCTAGTTGCCCTGTTTTGGATAATATGTTTTAAAATAAATTTATAATGATCCTTTTTTATTTTTTACATTACTTGCATTTCCCACTATCTTTTATCCTGAAGGAAACCAAAGTATAATTCCTTCAGCAATGCCTTTGTATGCTAAACTTAGCACATTCTATCCCCTAACTGTTCTCATCTTTGTTATCTTTGCTAATATATAAAATTTTTTCATATTGTTAATAGTTTGCAATTCTTTTGATAATGTTCAAATCCTTAATCACTACTGGGAAATGGCCTTTGGTCACATATAATTCTATTAGTTATTTATACATCTTGGCTATCAGATTCTGCTTGCCCAGGGATCATCTCCTCTGGGGATCATTTCCTCAGGAAACTTTCCTTTATTATAAAGAATTTTTTTAAGTTCAGCAAAACTAACAATAGATCATAAAAACAGATCTGGCATTATATGATGTAGTGTTCCATAGCCAAAGTCTCCCAACCTTTTCAAAATGAAGATCAGTGAAAGAAGTATTTTCTTATATCTCTTCTTTGAAGTATTTTCTTTTATCTCTTCTTTGGAGTGAGTACTGGTCATATAATATTACATACATATAGGTTTAATATTATACATATATATACAAATATTTTTAGTTTCAATTTTTCTTGTTTTTTCATTTGTACTATTATAATCATATATGCTATTTTCTAGATTATGCTTATTTCACTGAGAATCAGTTAATATAATTATGTTTCTCTACAATCATCATAGTCACATCTTACAGCACAGTAATATTTAATGGCATTACTGTTACAGAATTTGTTTAACCATTCCTCAATAGATGGTTGCTGCTTTGTTTCCAGTTTTGTTACTAAAAAGAAGTACTGCTATGAATATTTTGGCATAAATGGGGCTTTGTTTTTATGTTTAGAGTATCTGGGTTAAAAGATATCAACATTTTATTCACTTTCCCCCACATAATTCTATATTGCTTTCTAGAATGATAAAACCAACATATAGTTCCACCAACAATGCATTTGTATGCTATACTTAGCACAGTGACTCTTATCATGGATAATTCTCATCTTTTCTAATATATACATTCACATTGTTGTTAATAGTTTGCAATTCTTTTAATCTTTTTGTTCATATCCTTTGACCACTTAAGTATTGGGATTTGGCCTTTGGTCATGTATAGTTCTATTAGTAGTTTATAACTTGGATATTAGACCCATATCAAAGATCTTTGATTAGAGATTTTTTTCCCCTCTAGTTTACTACTTCCCTTCTTACACTGGTTCGATTAATTTTGTCATGCAAAAGCTTTTTAGTTTCATGGAATTAAAATTACATCTATATTATCTTATGTAATTGCCTCTATCCCTTATTTGGTTAAGAATTCAGCTGCCAGATGTTTGTCAGCTGGGGAACCACTGAACATATTATATATGTTAATATAATGGGAAACTATAGTTCTATAAGAAATGCTATATAAGATTGCTTCAGATTAATGTGAGCTGGTGCTGAGTGAAGTAAACAGAACCAGAAGAGCAATTTATATTATAACAACATTGAAAAAACAACTTTAAAATGTTTAGGAACTCTTGTCAGCACAATAAACAACCATGATCCATCAGAACTTATGACAATAATAATGTAAAGAGACCTACTTTCTGACATAAAGCTGATAAACTAAATATGCAAAAATGAAACACATTTTTGGATATGGCCAGTGTGGGAATTTGTTCTACTTGACTATGTATATCTGTTTTTGCTTTTTTTTTTTCTCTCCTAATGGGAAGAGGGAGAAAAAATTGCTTGATAATTGAAAAAATTAATTAAAAAATCACATCCTTCCTTGGAGTTGTAAAAAGTATATGACCTATTTATCCTTAGATAATATTTTAAAAAGTAATTTTGTGTAATATTAACTTGATGAACTATTTTAATGGACCAAAAAGCTATTGAAAGAACAACTAGTTCACATAGCTTACATTTATATAACTCTTAAGGTTTAGAACTTCCAATCTGTCCAAATATTAAGTGCCCATTATGTCCCAGACATTGTATTAAGTTCCATTGATTTCTATCCTTACTCATGGTGACAGAAACACTTGGTTTTGAAGGCTATGGCAACTGAATATATCCTACCAAAGGAAAGATTTTGAATATGGGTAGGTGATGGGCTGCCAGTCTGGTTTTGGGGAATCACTCTAAATAAGATCAGAGAGGTTTATCACCAAGTTGATTACATGATGATTACTTTTTCAGCCATATAAAACAGTTTAGCCAAATCAAATCTGAAACTCTTCACTAAAGGAGCTCTTTTTTGGGGGGCTTGGATATGACCTCAATTTTTCTATTATTATTATTATAACTTTTTATTGACAGTACATATGCATGGTTAATTTTTTTTTAACAACATTATCCCTTGCACTCACTTCTGTTCTGACTTTTTCCTTCCCTCCTTCCACCCCCTCCCCTAGATGTCTTATACATGTTAAATATGTTATAATATATCTTAGCTACAATATATGTATGTAGAACCGAACAGTTCTCTTGTTGCACAGGAAGAATTGGAATCAGAAGGTAAAAATAACCTGGGAAGAAAAACAAGAATGCAAACAGTTCACACTCATTTCCCAGTGTTCCTTTTCTGGATGTAGCTGATTCTGTCCATCATTGATCATTTGGAATTGAATTAGATCTTCTCTTTGTCAAAGATATTTACTTCCATCAGAATACATCCTCATACAGTATTGTTGAAATGTATAATGATCTCCTGGTTCTGCTTATTTCATTCAGCCATTTCATTCATTATTTCCAAGCCTCTCTGTATTCATCTTGCTGGTCATTTTTTACAGAACAATAATATTCCATAACAAAAAAAAAGGACCCTGTCTTCCCATGTTTGGATCTTGGGAAGTCTGCATCATAGCATGGCTATAAAAGGTATTTGTGCCCACTGAGGCACAGCATCTTATGATCTCCTCTAAAAGATCCTCAAAAGGATGCTCCTTGTGTAGTCCTAGTAAAATTATTCTACAAACCTCATTAGCATTTTCTTTAGCAAGTTGCTTTATCATAATTTCTGCTGTTGCATTTTCACCAATAGTTCGTATGACAGCTGTCTGCAAACGTCCCACAAAATTAGCAAATTTGGCCCTTGTGAAGGCTTCTCCCTTGTCCTGTTAACCTGGAATAAAACACCATGCTTTGATATCAGCAGAAGCAATTTGTTCATATGCTGCTATGGGGTAAATAATCTGTAATTATGTCTGCATAAGAACCTACATCTGTTAGTTGGTCATAGGTGATTGGAGTATTAACTCCACTTTGACTACTTTGTTGGGCTTGTATCCTACAGAGCTCACTATATTCAGAAAGCCACAAGTTTTGTCCTTGCTATAAGATTTCTAGTCACTAGGGGTTAAGACTTCATAAGCCAAATTCTGTAATCTTAACATAATATGATGTAGCCCCATAAAGAGGGCAAGCCTTTTTCAGGTCTTTGAGGATTTCTAGTTCAAATGGAGTGTATCTTCTACTTTCTTAACTGAAGAGTTAAACTGTTCAATCATAGGATACATTTCTATTCTCAGATCAGCTGTATTCTGCCCTCCTTCTGTGGCTTTCAGTACTGCCTTTTGCAGTCTAGTCATAGGAGGGGGTGATTACTGGGGGAGAGGTGATGGTGATATCACTGCCCCTCCCACTCTTCCTCCTCCCTCCATACTGAAAGGTAAAGTTGATGGGGGAGTGTCAAAGACTTGCTTCAGTGTAGGCAGGATTGAAGCTGGACTGTGAGAGTGAGAATCATCACACCCTTCATGTTCACTTAAGTCCTCATGCCTTCTACCAATATTGCCATTAATCTGTCCTTTATCTTCCTCTTTTTCCTCACACTTCCTCATCTGGGTGTTCTTAAAACTTATCTTTTTTTCTATAACTTGTGGGATTCTTTTTTTTAAAATTAATTTTATAATTATAGCATTTTTTGATAGTACATATGGTATAGGTAATTTTTTACATTATCCCTTGTACTCCTGTTCTGAATTTTTCCCCTCCTTCCCTCCACCGCTTCCCCTAGATGGCAGGCATTCCCATACATATTAAATATGTCATAGTATATCCTAGGTACAATATATATATATATGTGCAGAACCGAATTTTGTTGCTATTGTTGTTGTAAAGGAAGAATTGGATTCGGAAGGTAAAAATAACCTGGGGAGAAAAACAACAACAAAAAAATGCTAACAGTTTACACTCATTTCCCAGTGTTCCTTTTCTGGGTGTAGCTGATTCTGTCCATCATTGATCAATTGGAATTGGATTAGCTCTTCTCTATGTTGAAGATATCCACTTCCATCAGAATATATTCTCATATAGTATTGTTGTTGAAGTGTATAATGATCTCCTAATTCTGCTCATTTCACTGAGCATCATCAGTTCATGTAAGTCTCTCCAAGCCTCTCTGTATTCATCCTGCTGGTCATTTCTTACAGAACAATAATATTCCATAACATTCATATACCATAATTTACCCAACCATTCTCCAATTGATGGGCTTCCATTCATTTTCCAGTTTCTAGCCACTACAAAAAGGGCTGCCACAAACATTTTGGCACATACAGGTCCCTTTCCCTTCTTTAGTATTTCCTTGGGATATAAGCCCAGTAGTATTATGGCTAGGTCAAAGGGTATGCACAGTTTGATAACTTTTGGGGCATAATTCCAGATTGCTCTCCAGAATGGTTGGACTTGTTCACAACTCCACCAACAATGCATCAGTGTCCTGGTTTTCCCACATCCCCTCCAACATTTATTGTTATTTGTTCCTGTCATCTTAGCCAATCTGATAGGTGTGTAGTGGTATTTCAGTGTTATCTTAATTTGCATTTATCTGATCAATAGTGATTTGGAACACTCTTTCATATGAGTGGAAATAGTTTCAATTTCATCATCTGAAAATTGTCTGTTCCTATCCTTTGACCATTTATCAATTGGAGAATGGCTTGATTTCTTATAGAGTCAATTCTCTGCATATTTTGGAGATGAGGCCTTTATCAGAACCTTTAACTGTAAAAATGTTTTCCCAATTTGTTACTTCCCTTCTAATCTTGTTTGCATTAGTTTTGTTTGTACAAAAGCTTCTTAATTTGATGTAATCAAAATTTTCTATTTTGTGATCAATAATGATCTCTAGTTCTCCTTTGGTCACAGATTCCTTCCTCCTCCACAAGTCTTAGTATGTGGTGTTAAGTTGTGGGTCAACTTGTGGGATTCTTTAAGGCCAATTGTATTACATTGTATATATAGAATATTTATTTGGAAATTGAATCAGGACCATTTTCATTATAATATTCACATAGTTGATCTCCTACTGGTTTCCAATTATCTGCCTCTATTTCTTCTTCCTTGAAGAACCAAGGGGATGTACATTCTAATGTATTCACAAGTCCATCAATTTGCTCCCAAGTCACAATTAAACCCTGTCTCTATCAGTCTGAGTATGCTTCCTGTAGATCTCCTTTGGGGTGGGGGGTGGGGGTGGGGGTAAGGGAGAATCTTTTCTTAATATCTGCCCCATTTCAGCTAGAAGATGAGAGTTACTATTTTAGCTCTTAACAAAGTAAATTCCCTGTTTTTCTATTAAAATACTCACCCTATTTCCTGGTCACCTGGGACTTCTTCTGAAATTAGGGTCCTTGGTTCACACATTGGGCACCAAAATGTGAAGTCTGGGTTAGCCCCCTGGAGGCCCCAGAATTAGCTGGAGTCAGGATAAGCAAAAGTCCTTAGTCTTTATGGGGAGAAGTAAAAGGAATGGACAAGACTGCCACAAGCTCTCCACAAGCTCCCTTCTCTTCATCCACCTCCAAAGTGACTCTGGCTCATCTCACTTCACCCTCTAATCCCTCCTTCCAATTCTCTTAACCCCAAGCATTGAGCTAGCATTAATTGTGAGAAGAGAAATTCCAAACATGCTAATAGAGTCATTGTCCAATAGGTAATTAGCCTTAAGTTCTTGGTTGTCTGATTCAAGGTACTTATTCAGAGTTTCAGCCCTTTACATGTACCAAGTAATACAGCATCCAGATTCTTAGGCTACAAGCCAGTTACAGGAAGAAATAGATAGCAAAACTATATTTGCGGGGGATCTCAACTTCCCCTTTTCAGAATTAGACAAATCTAACCACAAAATAAGCAAGAAAGAAACTAGCAAGGTTAATAGACTGTTAGAAAATTTAGATCTCTGGAGAAAATTGAATAAGGACAGAAAGGAAGATGTCTTTTGTCTCAGTACTACCTATATGGAAATTGATTATTGTTTATAAAAAAAATGCCTGTGTTTATTCAAAGAGCAAAAAAATGAAATTCTATATCTTAAGAAAAAAATCAAACTACATGTGACTGAAAGAGAATCAAAATAAGTTGTTTTTTTTTAATGTAATGGTGAAATGTAAAAAAATATTAACATTTTAAAAAAGGAAATTGAAAAAAAATTTAACCCAGCAGAAGCTTTCTGCCCAGTCACTGACTCTTTTCAGTTGTGTGGGTGTAGATTCTATCAATTACATTCATCTCTTTGGTTTTGTGGGCTCCACCCAATACCAGGAGCACTCAGGGAGAACTCTAAAAATTATGTAGTTCTTAAAGAGCTCCTATTTGCTGTCCACTAACAGCAACTGTTAGTATGGGAGTCTGTAGTCAGTGAGGACTTTCTGAATGAGATCTTGGTTTGAGGCCTCACCCACTAGGAAAACTCCACTTTCTTCTTTACTCTGTGAACTTTAGAGTTCAAGTGAACTCTGGTCACAATAATATGTCATAATGAAATCATCATAAACATAACTAAACTTAATACAATTTTTATTTATGACCGCCAAAAAAAAGAAATATAATAAAAATATCTTATCAGAAGAGTGTATAGATTCCTTATCCCCTCAGCTTCTTTAGGATAATTATTGTATTATTTTCCTTCCTTCCCCCCGCCTCATCCCAACACAATCTTTTCCCCCATTATCTGAATTTACTACTCTCTTTTTTCAGGAATATGTAGGTTAGGAGTTCTTAACTTTAAAAAAATATCATAGACCCCTTTGGTAGTCTAATAAAGTTTAATGAACCCTTCCTCAAAATAATCTTTTTAAATATCATAAACACACAAGATTATAATAGGAAAAAAACCAAGTTTACTGACCCCAGAATAAGAATCTCTATTTTATATTACCAGAGCACAGGATATGAGTGGGAGGTCTTTCAGATCCAGCGCCAATCCAAATCTCTGACCTAAGAACAACTTAGGCCTGCTTATAAACACTTTGATCTAACTTTGTAGGAAGTGCTCTGTCTATCACTTTGGGAAAAGAAGCAAAGAGGATCAAGAAAAACTCTCCACCAATCTGCACCATGATGCCAGTTGAAGGAAGGAAAAATGGAAATCTTCAATGAATGCCTAAGAGGGCAAACCACTCAGAGCCAATGATTCATTTGGAAGGAGAGAGTGGGCTAGATTGCATTTGGAAACACTTGCAATGAATAAATTTCTGTCTGAATGAAAAACCCATTATTTTGACATCGGTCTTTTTCTAGTTATATTCTAATTAAAGATTGCCACAATCTCCAAAGAATCACAATTTGGGGTCATCCAAAGTGCAATAGACAGCCACGTGATAGACATAAATATGATGCAATACTATTATCATCAACAAATTACACATAAAAAGTGGCCTAATATATCATCAGATCTGTATGACTGAAAAAAAAAAAAAGTGTGTAGCAAGAGTGAGGACTAACAGATAGATTGGAAGCATTCTATAATGGTACCTATGCCGTAAGAGCTAAAACCATAAGGACTAAAGGAAGGCCTATGGAAGATTTCTGTGCAACTGAGATAATACTCTTAAGGTAGAAGGGTGTGATAAAGTGAGTAACTTTGTTGAGAGGATCACAGATTTGTGATCTTTTAAAAATTATTAGTTTTTTATTTACAAAACATATGCATGGGTAATTTTTCAACAAAACCTTGTGTTCCAACTTTTCTCCTCTTTCCCCCCACCCCCTCTCCTAGATGGCAGGTAGGCCAATACATGTTAAATATGTTAAAGTATATGTTAAATACAATATATGTATACCTATTTATACAGTTATCTTGCTACACAAATCTTTCAAATTTAGAAAGAAGGTAAAAATAACGTGAGAAGGAAAACAAAAATGCAAGCAAATGATAACAAGAGTGGACATGCTATGCTGTGGTCTACCCTCATTTCCCCTAATGCAGATTTGTGATCTGAGAATGTACTGCTGCATGTTTTTCTGGATGCACCATAGTCAAACTAACTAATAGTTTTCAATCTCTTGCAGAAATTGGGAATGTGTATTTAAAGGTATACAAATATAGTTTCCTTTTTGAGTCATGAAGATGGATAAATAGAGGCCAAAGCAAACATTGTTTGTTTTTTAATCTAATGTGAATATGTATATATGAGAAAGATGAGGATTATTATTAAAACATTTATATAATGCTTTAATATATTTTATTTATTTAATGCTATAATATAATTTATATATAAATATAAATTATATATATGTATACATATATATAATATATATACACATTTCATTTTACCTTCATAACAGACTACTTTTTGGTAATTTAATATTTTCCCTCAATTACATGTAAAAATAATTTTTAATGGTATTTTATTTTTTCAAATATGTGTAAAGATAGTTTTCAATATGCATTTTTGTAAAATTTTCTAAATTTTTCTCAACCCCTTATCTTTTCCCTCCCCAAGACAACAAGCAATCTGATTTAGGTTAAATACATGCAATTCTTTTAAAAATATTCCATATTTGTCATATTGTGCAAGAAAAATCAGAACAAAAGGGAAAAAGACCATAAGAAAGAAAAAAAAGTAAGCAAAAACCAACAAAAAGATAAAAATACTATGCTTTGATCCATATTCAGTTTCCATAATTCTCTCTCTGGATGCTGATGGCATTTTCTATTCCAAGTGTATTGGAATCACTTCATTGTTGAAAAGGGTCAAGTCCATCACAGTTGATCATTATATAATCTTGTTGCCATGTATAATATTCTCTTGGTTCCCACTTTAATCAGCATCAGTTCATGTAAATCTTCCTAAGCTTTTCTAAAATGAGCCTGCTCATCATTTTTTTTTTTTTTTGGCAAGTAGTTTTGCCTTTTTTTTTTTTTTTTTAAGAAATAGTTTTTTTATTTTTCCAGATATGTGCAAAGATAGTTTTCACTTTTGCAAAGCCTTGTATTCCCCTCTTCCCACCTCTCAACAGCAAGCAATCCAATATAGACTAATCATGTGCAGTTCTTCTAAACATAGTCGTCATGCTGCACAAGAAAAATCAAAACAAAAGGGAAAAAAGTGAGAAAAACAACAGCAACCAAAAAAGAAAAAAAAAAAAAAAAAGGTGAGAATACTATTATTTGATCCACATTCAGTCTCTATAGCTTTCTCTAGATGGCTCTTTACATCACAATTCTACTGGAATTCCTTTGATTCCCTCATTGTTTAAAAAAAAAAAAAAAAAAAAAAAAAAAAGCTAAGTCCATCACAGCTGCTCATTACATAATCTTCTTGTTGCTCTCTATAATGTTCTTTTGGTTCTGATCACTTCACTTACCATCAGTTCATGTAAGTGTTTCCAGGTTTTTCTGAAATCAGCCAGTTCATCATTTCTTATGGAATAATAAATATTCCATTTCATTTATATGCTATAACATATCCAGTCATTCCCCAACTAATGGACATCCAAGTAATTTCCAGTTCCTGGCCACTACAAAAAGGGGTAAACATTTTTGCATTGGGATATAGACCCAGTAGAGACATTGCTGAATCAAAAGGTATGAACAGTTTTATAGCCCTTTTGAGCATAGTTCCAACTTGTTCTCCAGAATGGATCAATTCACAACTCCACCAACAGTGCATTAGTGAAGGTTGTTAATGACTATCTTCATTTGTGTTTAAATTATATTACAGACATAAATCATTTTTAACCACATATTTCTTTAAGAGTGTGCAACTCCTACACACACACACACACACACACACACACATACATACATACTTAACCTTTTTCTCTACAATAGAATCCAATGTCATTTTAATATAAAACATTCTTACGTAGCTTGTAAATGAAGGGATTTTTTTTGACCCATTGCAAAATATAGAGTAAGAAGGAAAAAACACAAGATCTAAAAAATTTAATGTAGGAATCATTAATCTAAGTACCCCTAGTGATTTTGAATAGTAAGTCCTACTCTAAGTACAATGCTTAAGAAGGCAAAATGTGTCATCTCTACTGATTAAATTAAACTGACTAAATTGGTATTTTGATAGAATTCATTTGTCAAATAAGGTTATCACCATTTGTAGAATTAAGCAAAGTAAAGAAAGGTATTATTGAAGCTTTGAAGTTCCTTAAATAAAAATTTAAGAACTGAATAGTTTGAAATGGTTATTCAGAAAAGAAACCTGAAAGCATCTGGGTGGTCTAAAATACTGGAAGAATTTAGTATGCTGTAGTTATCACAGAGTATCCCGATATCAAATGTTTTCAGAATTGTTTGAGTGGTTTCCATTAACAATAATGTCAATTCTTAGAAAAATATTTTGCAAATGAAAGAGTGACTATGCTAATATTATCTTCTGAACAAAGTCCTCTACAGAGTTCTGTTCCAGTGCCTTATTTTTGATCCTGGTTTCTTGAAGACTGTGCCAACAGAACAGTCTCTACAAGTTTTATCATGCTAGAAAGACGTCGAATATGATCCTATAATAAACCAACTCTCTTTTCCAAGGATCAACCTAGCTAGCTATCTGGGAAATGGGTTTTTGCTTTTTGTTGGTTTGGTTTGGTTTGGTTTGGCTTTGGTTTTTGTCCAGGACGGTCCTTAAAACAAAGGGAAGAAAATTAAAGAGTTTTCAGTCTTGTGTGTCCCATTTTTACTTCTGCTATTACATTAGGAAAAGCAGAAGTTTCTAAAAATCAGATGGTTTTTGGATCATCACCAAACATCACTTTGTCTGTTAGTACTCTAAATATGAGATTCTTTTCTAATCAGCACATAGACATTCTGATAAGTTTGCAGAAAAAGGTTGCACCTAAATGGAAGAATGGCTCACATGTACTCCTTGGAAACTCAAGATAAGGAACTAGATGTAATATGAAATATTTCATGGTGTACTTGGTCATTTTGTGTTTTAGTATAAAAATGTTGTTATGAAAATAACTTTACACACTAACATTGGTTTCTGAGGATGAAGTGGTTGAGAAATTCTAGAAAGAATTTCATAATATCCAAATCAAATCAATATGCAATATTGTAATTGATGACTTCAAAAAATAGGTGGGAAAAAGTGAGAATGAGGAAATATATGGAAGGCAACAGTCAGGGAAGAAGATATGAGAGAAGCCATTTTATATAGAAACTGCATATCTCCATAGTATGAACACTTTCTTTGAAGAGAAGAAAATAAATTAGTAAATAGTACTTGTAAGAAGTATCAGATAATACCTGTAAGAATGAAATAGATTATATTTTGACAGAAAAAGCCCCCAACTTTGTGGGAGTTATCCCTAAGGCATTTTTTCCTTTTCAGGCATATTTTCAACAGATCAGCCTAAAATCAGATTATATAAAAAGGAGTAGGAGGCAGTTAGGTGGCGCAGTGGTTAGAGCACCAGCCCTGAAGTCAGGAGCACCTGAATTCAAATTTGGTCTCAGACACTTAACACTTCCTAACTGTGTGACTTGGCCTAGAGAAGTCACTTAACCCCAATTGCCTCAGCCAAAAAAAAAAAAAAAAAAAAAAAAAAAAGTAAAGGTGTAAAAGTAACACTTTATTTCTGAATTATTTAAATAAGTCATTGAAAATAATGAGAAGTGGACATGGAAGTTATTTTGATATCAACAACACTAATTTTGTTCAGACATTTAACCATTGTAACTAATTGGCAAAACTAATAAAATTGCCCAAATCAGCAAACTTTTGATTTGTTTCCAAATGGAAAGAGCCAGCTGCCAAAAATAAAATTTAGAATGCAAACTTATTTGCAAAACTTTAAAATTAAAGATGATGGATGATTATAAGCAGTAATTATGTCTCAGAATTAAGAGCCAGAATAGGTAAGTTTTTGTACTAAATGTGCCTATTACTGTATTATGACCAGTGCAGTTAATGCTTATGATTTCTTGGTTTTCCTCATTTGTAAAATGGAGTTGGATTTTAATATTCTCTGGCCCTAATTTATATTTGCATAATTTTGTGTATGTATATGTAATAAAATATCACTAACTTGGATTACTTATAAAGATGCTTACTGTGAATAGTCTAAATTATAAAATATTTTAAAAGATAAACTAGCTCCCTCTTTTCTATGTAGAAGTGAGAGGACGATGAGTGTGAAATGTTGCATATACCCTAAGACTCACTTGATGAGTAAGTTGATTTTGCTGAATAGGTTTTTTAATCTTTTTTTTTTAATCCTTTCTAGGTAGAAGAGTAGGAAGGGATATATTGGGAAATAACATGATAAAAGATATCAATGAAATAAAGAAACAAAAACATAAGTGTAGTTTTATTACCTTCAAACATTCATTAAGTGAAATGAAGCCAATGTTAGGCTTGTGAAGATTTTCAAAGGGAGAAGACAATTACCAAGAAAAATAGCCTGAGTTGATTCATTTACCTATTTACCAATCATGCCAAACTAATTTCAATTCAACTATGTAGTTTTTATTGTTTTTTTTTTTGTTGTTTTGTTTTGTTTTTTTACCCAGGACTGGTTAACATTGGATACATCAGATTCCAAAGCTATTTCTGTGGCTTGGATGCATCAAAAAGAAACTAAGGCATGCCATTTTGTCAGGTGCCTACTACAGATCTGAATTGATATATCAACATTCATGTGGGCTGGGTTTACTTGATTCATCTGTATTAAATAAGAGATCAGTCTTAGTGGCCTCAAACCAAATGTGTTCATAAGCTCCATTAGTAGGAGAATAATTTACAGAATGAAGTAGTCATAGTTCTACTATATTCCGATATGATTCAACCCAACTAGACTTTTGTGTTGACTTTTAAGTATTAAATTTTAAAAAGAAATTGGGCAAACTGAACTCTGAGAAAAGAGAAAGCCATGAAGATTGTGAAAGGACTGGAAATCATAACTATATGAAGTTTGTCAGAAGAGACAGAACATATTTAACCTGAAGAAGAAAAGTTTTAAATGTCTTTTCCCCCTTTTTTTAAAGGAAGGGGAAGAGAGAGCAAAGAATACTGCATATAGAAACTGGTTTCTATGGATGCCAAATAAAATAATTTTCCATGGTCATTCACCCAAAGTAAGGCAAAAGCAGGATTCAAACTTGAGTCTTTTTAGTCCAAAGCTAAAAGTCTATAGTTTTAGTATACTTGGGTAGTTGTCATGTGAATGGCAGACTGAATTCATACACAACTACTAAATTCCTTCTATGTTTACAGCATTATATTAGGCACTGGTGATGCAGAAACAAAAGTCAAACCATCTCTATCCTCAAAGAGCTTACATTCTACTGCACTATACTTGTTCTTTGGTCTCAGTAGTCAGAAATAGGGTGAAAGTCTATCATATATGGAAATACATCCATCCAGAGTCATAAAAAATATGATTGGAACCCTAAATTCTTTATTACTGGAGATCTTAAAGTAAGTGAGTCATAATAATAAAATAACTGATAATAAGATGCTTTACATAATGCAAAATGCTTTGTAATTGTTGTTCAATTGTGTCCAACTCTTTGTGAATCCATTTGGGGTTTTCTTGGAAAAGATATTGAGATAGTTGCTATTTCCTTTTCCAGTTCATTTTATGGTTGATGGCAAAAAAGGTTAATTGACTAGCCTCAGGTCACACAAATGACTATGTGTGACCTAGATCAGATTTGATCCAGGAAGATGAGTCTTCTTTACTCCAGACTTGGAACTCCATCCTCTATGCCCATACAAAATGCGATATTTATAATTTTTCTTTCAAGCTGGTAAAGTAGGGTATTGTCTCCATTTTTCACTGGAGGAAATCAAGTTTGAGAAGATTAAGTGTTTTGTTTGTGAATATAAAGTGTTGGAGATGGCACTGAACTGTTTTTTTTTTTTTTTTTTTTTTTTTTTTTTTACTCCAAATCTAGCACTCAATCCATTACATCATGATGCCTTTCATAGAATTTGGACCTGGAAGATACATTACAAAAAATGATTTTTGTAAGATTTTGAGTTCCCAGTTTCTCTCCCTCTTCTGCTCTCCCCACTCCTCAAAATAGCAAGCCATCTGATTTAGACTATGCATGTACAATCATGTTATACATATGTCCATATTAATCATGTTGTGAAAGAAGAATCAAAACAAAAGGGAAAAATCACAAGAAAGGAAAAAAACACCAAATTTTAAAAAGTTAAAATAATATGTTTCTATCTGCATTTAAACTCCATAGTTCTTTCTCAGGATGTAGATAGCATTTTCATTACAAGTCTTTTGGAATTATCTTGCAGCACTGAATTGCTGATAAAAACTAAACTGATGTTGCTGATATTTTGTACAATGTTCTGCTTTCATTCAGCATCAGTTCATGTAAGTCTTTCCAATAAACCAGAGGTTCTTAATCTGGTGTCTACATACCCATAAGTAGTATGTGTATAAAATTCAGGGGAGTTTTGAATTTGAATGGGAAAAATACCATTTTTATTTTTTATTTTTTGCTAACTTCCAGATGAAATTTAGAATTTCTTTTACTCCACTCTTTAAAACAAAACAAAACAAAAAAACTATTATTCTGAGTTATCCAAAAGCTTCAGACTGATGGGGGAGTCTATTACACACAGAATGGCTAAGAACTTCTGATTTAAACAGTTTTATGCCCCTTTTGGCTTCAATTGCTGAGAATGAATGTTGCTACATGGTTGGATTAGTTATTTCATCAATATGGGATATTATCTTTAGGAATATCGATCACTCCTTTGCACATCATCTTTTGCAGTTCTTGCCTATATAATTCTTCAGATGATCTCTACAGTGCAGTGGTTCTTTACATATTTTGTGGATACCGGAGTGCATGGTCCATTTTAGAGATTGGGAAACTAAGATCTGGAGAGAACATACAGCTACTAAGTATGCAGAGAACACTTGAACCTAGTTCTGTGTTCCATTGTTCTTCCTACTATGTCAGGCTACCAATTTGGGCAACTGATTGGATATGGGGCATAAGGATGGAAAGAAGTCAAATCTAAAATTTATAAACTTCTTGAAGACACTTGAAAATAATTTTTTCTTTCAACCTTTCTTACAATTTACAGTATTAGAGAAGTTCCTGGAGCATTTCATACATGAAGAAATTGAGACTCAGATAGATAAAATGACTTCTTTAAAGTCATATAGCCGGCATCTATGAGATCCGCTCTATTCGCTCTATCATATTCCCTTTCTTAGTAAAACTTAATGATTATAAGATATGGTGCTTATAAGACTTAGAAAAAAGTCATAGAAAATATTAATAAGCTATAAGATACAATTAAAATGACCCCAAGGAAGAAGCAACATTGTTATCAATTCTCATTTTAGATAAGCTACAGTCATAATTCCATATTCTGTCTCTTAACTTTGCTATTGACTAGAACTCAAATTAAGTCTGGAATCATGAACTCCCTCCTATTATGCAGAAAATAAAACTGAAGTCTAGTAATGAATGGGACCCATTCAAAATCTCATAATTATATTTAATAACAGTATGAATCAGAATTCAATTATTTGACTAACAATGCATTTTCCCATGATTTCTGTAACATTTTGCACAAGATACAGGTTACACTACTTATAATTCCTGCTGTTCTGATAATTGGACCCATCTAGGAAATAAGTTGGGAGGACTTATATCCTTCTGAGGTCCTACACAGAATCTCTAGTGATGGCAAGTTACTTCAGTGTCTTTCTCTATTCCTGGAAAAATGCAAAGAGTTCAGCTTATATAGTTGATGCTGGAAAAATAAAGCTAGATAAAGTAAAGCTAGAAATTCCTGGCAGGGAAAAAAAGTATGAACTAAAACTAGTTTATTAATCCAGGAAATTGATACAAAAACATTTTAGAAAGAACCTCAGAAGGAGAGAAATAGTACATAACTTTTAAATTTCTAAAGCTATTTATTAGCTATCCATTTTTAATTTCTATTGATATCTATTGTTTTGACATTTTAATTTCCAAATATTTTCTGCCTGGTTCCCCAACCAGAGAACACTTTTAACAAGGAATTTTTAAAAGAGAAAAAAAAAAACAGCAACTTAGGAAAATGAATCGAAATCACAACTTTATATATATATATATATATATATATATATATATATATATATATATATACTTTAGTTCTGACTACTCCATCTTGCATCATTGCACATAAATTTTCTCTTGCTTCTCTATTACTTATATTCATCTTTTCTTAAAATTTTTTATTTATAGTTTTTGTTTTGACATTGCCTATCTCTCCTCTCACAGAGAAATTTCCTTTAATAAAAAAAAGATTTTAAAAACAGAATGAGAGAAAAAATAGCAAAACCAATAATTACCTCAAAAAATCTGATATTATAAGTAATATTCTACACCCATGGAAGTGTCTGCTCATCTCTCTTTAGGACCAAGTTTGTTCCTAATAATTTCATAATACTTAATTTCACTTGTAATGGTTCTTTCCATTTATGTTTTTGAAGTAATTCTGTAAATTGTTTTTCTAATTCTGTTTACTTCAATTTGCAACAATCAGTTAATATAAGTCTTTAAGCCATTTGATGCTTGTTCATAGTTTTATAACATGTCATTCTATTCCATCACATTCCTATACCACAAGTTATACAGAAAGTGCTGCTTTAAATATTTCTGAGTCCTAGGTATTTTTCTTCCTATCTTTGACCTTCTTGGGAAATGTGCATAATAGTGGGAATTCTGGAACATAGAATATGGACATTTTTGCCACTTTTAAAAAAATATTTCCAAATTGCATTCCAGAATGGTTTGATCAATGCACGTCTCAAGCAATAATGCATTAATTAGAGACTAGGTTGAGATGATGATCAGGTGACTTTGTGACCTTAAATTTTTCAACTCTTGTTAAATGAATTTTGTTTAAAAACCATCTATGAATAGACTATGAGACTGAATGAAAATGAACTTATTGCCTACTAGTAACTAGGCATAATAGCAAACTACTTTGTTATGATCATGGGATCTCAGGAAGGGATAGAAGAACTTACTTAATCCAGCCCTCTTATTCTATAGAGGAAAAAACTGAAGCATGGAGAAAAACCAAGAATTATCTACCCAGTAAAACTCAGTATAATCCTTCAGGAGAAAGATAGATATTCAGTAAAATAAAGGCTTTACAAAAAACATTCTTAATGAAAACATCATAGTTGAATAGAAAATTTTAGTTTGAAATACAAAACTCTAGAGAAGCATAAAAAGATAAACAGGAAAAGGAAATCATAAGGAACTTAATAAGATTAGATTGTTTGCATTCCTATATGGGAAGATACCTGTAACCCCTAAGAATTTTGATATTATTAGAGCAATTTAGAGTATAGGGGTACAGGTAATGAATTGAGTAAAGAGATATCTAAAAGAACAAAATTGGAATGATTCTGGGAAGATGGTGGAGTAGATTGGTAAATATCAAGCTCTACTGATTTCCTCCATAAATAGAACAAATTTGTGCCTCAAGGTGAACATAGTCTAGTGAAAAATCAAGAAGACTTGGGATAGAACAGGGGTCCTCTTGATACAACCCAAGAAGATCTGAGGAAAGACCCAGACAGGAATTAACTTGTCTGAAATGAAAACACTTTCTGGCTAGCTCAGCAGAAACATCAAATGGGGACCCATTGGGCTAGGTGTAGCTGGAACCTCAGCAGGAACCACAGAGACTTTCATCTTCCATGTTTATGGAATGGGGGGAGGTCTGAGAAAACTGAGGGAATCTTGATTGATTGATTGGGAATGCCAGGGCAAGCTGTGCTGCTGAGAAGTGGCCCTGGGTAGAACCAATACCTGATAAGTGCAGAAACAGCAGGGCAGAGAATGCTGCTGGTTACAGGGATTTGCAGGAAGGTAGAATTCTTGGTTTGGGGTTGCTGGTCAGAGGGGGGAGCTGAAAGGAAGCTTGAGGTACCATTCTATAATTAGAGATGCTTACATTAATAGCTCTTTTTAAAAAATTAAACCTTTTTATTTACAAAACATATGCATGGGTAATTTTTCAACATTGATCCTTGCAAAGCCTTCTGTTTCAAATTATCCCTCCTTCCTCCCACCTCCTCCCCTAGATGCCAGGTACATGTTACAGGTACAGTCCAATACATATTAAATATGTTAAAATATATATTAAATCTGATATATGTATACATATTTATACACGGCAATAACTGCCGTGTGTAATGATCTCCTGGTTCTGCTTATTTCACTTAGCATCAGTTCATGTAAGTATCTTCAGGCCTCTCTGAAATCATCCTCTTGATCATTTCTTACAGAACAATAATATTCCATAACATTCATATACCATAATTTATTCAGCCATTCTCTAATTGATGGACATCCACTCAGCTTCCAGTTTTTTGCCATTACAAAAAGGGCTGCCACAAACATTTTTGCACATGTGAGTCCCTTTTTCTCCTTTAAGATCTCTTTGGGATATAATCCCAGTGGAAACACTGCTGGATCAAAGAGTATGCACAGTTTGATAACTTTTTAAGCATAGTACCAAACTGCTCTCCAGAATGTTTGGATCTGTTCACAGTTCACCAACAATGTATCAGTGTCCCAGTTTTCCTACATCCCCTTTAACACTGGTCATTATCATTTCCCGTGATTTTAGCCAATCTGACAAGTGTGTAGTGGTATCTCAGAGTTAGTCTTAATTTTCATTTCTCTGATCAATTGGAGCACCTTTTCATGTGACTACAAATAGTTTCAATTTCTTCATCTGAAAGTTGTCTGTTTGTTTCCTTTGACCATTTATCAATTGAAGAATGACTTGAACTATTATAAATTTGAGTCAATTCTCTATGTATTTTAGAAATGAGGCCTTTATCAGAACCTTTAAATGTAAAAATGTTTTCACTGTTTATTGCTTCCCTTCTAATCTTGTCTGCATTAGTTTTGTTTGTACAAAAAACTTTTTAACTTAACATAATCAAAATTATCTTTTGTGATCAATAATTATCTCTAGTTCTTCTTTGGTTGCAAATTCCTTCCTCCACAGATCTGAGAGGTAAACTATTCTATGTTCTTCTAATTTGTTTATAATATTATTTTTTATGTCTAATCATGAACCCATTTTGACTTTATCTTGGTATGTGGTGTTAGGTGTGGGTCAATGCCTCGTTTCTTCCATATTATTTTCCAATTTTCCCAGTAGTTTTTGTCAAACAGTGAATTCTTATCCCAAAAGTTTGGGTCTTTGGCTTTGTCAAAACACTAGATTGCTATAGTTATTGACTATATTGTCCTATGAACCTAACCTATTCTACTTATCAACTGCTCTATTTCTTAGCCAGTATCAAATGGTTTTGATGACCACTGCTTTATGATATGGTTTTAGACCTACTACAACTATGCCACCTTCATTTTCTTTTCATCAATTCCCTTGAAATTCTTGACTTTTTGTTCTTCCAGATGAATTTTGTTGTTATTTTTTTCTAGGTCAGTAAAATACTTTCTTGGGAGTTTGATTGGAATAGCATTAAGTAAATAGATTAGTTAGGTAGTACTGTCACCTTTATTACATTTGCTCGACCTGTCCAAGAACTCTTGATACTTTTCCAATTGTTTAGATTTGACTTTATTTGTGGGGAAAGTATTTTGTAGTTTCACTCCTATAGTTCCTGACTTTCCCTTGGCAGATAGATTCCCAAATATTTTATCCTATCGACAGATATTTTCTAAGTTCTGGGCTAACTCCCTGGAGGCCTCAAAATCAGCCAGAGTCAGGATAAGCAAAAGTCCTTGGTCTTTAGGGGGAGAAATGAAAGAGATCAACAAAACTGCCACACGCTCTCCAATAACCTCCCTTCTCCTCCTCCTCCTCCAAAGTGACTCTGGCTTGTCTCACTCCACCCCCTAATCCCTCCTATGATTATCTGTATACACCAAAATATCAAGCCAGCACAGAATAGTGAGAAGGGCCATTTTCCCAAGCATATACTAATAGAGTAATTAGCCTTAAGTGCTTAATTGTCTGATTCCAGTGCATCTATTCAGAGTTTTAGCCCTTTACAGAATTTCTCTTTGTATCTCTTGCTGTTGGATTTTGTTAGTGATGTATAAAAATGCTGATCATTTATGTGGATTTATTTTGTATCCTACAACTTTGCTAATGTAATGGATTATTTCTAATAGTTTTTTAGTTGATTCTCTAGGGTTCTAAATATATCATCATATCATTTGCAAAGAGTGATATTTGATTTCCTCATTACCTACTCTAATTTCTTTAATCACTTTTCTTCTCTTATTGCCAAAGCTAGCATTTCTAATACTATATTGAATGGTAATGGTGATAATGGGCAACTTTGTTTCACCCCTGATTTTCTCAGGAATGGTTCCAGTTTATCCCCATTACATATGATGCTTGCTGATGATTTTAAATAGATGCTACTGACTATTTTAAGGAAAGTTCATTTATTCTTATACTGTCTAGTGTTTTTAATAGGAATGGGTGTTGGGTTTTGTCAAATGCTTCTTCTGCATCAATTGAGATAATCATATGGTTTTTGTTAATTTTGTTATAGTCAATTATGCTGATAGTTTTCCTAATAATGAACTAGCCCTACATACCTGGTATAAATCCTACCTGGTTGTATTGTATTATCCTGGGGATGATTTTTTGGTAATCTCTTTGTTAATACTTTATTTAAGATTTTTACATCAATATTTATTAGGGAAATTGGTCTATAATTTTCTTTCTCTGTTTTCATCCTACTTGGTTTAGGTATCAGTACCATGTCTGTGTCATAAAAGGAATTTGATAGGAGTATTTCATTCCCTATTTTTCCAAAGAATTTATATAATATTGGAGATAATTGTTCTTTAAATATTTGGTAGAATTCACATGTAAATCCATCTGGTCTTGGGGATTTTTTTCTTAGGGAGCTGATGAATAGTTTGTTCTATTTCTTTTTCTAAAATGGGACTATTTAAGTAATTTATTTCCTCTTCTATTAATCTGGGCAATCTATATTTTTATAGATATTCTTCCATTTCACTTAGGTTATCAAATTTATTGGCATAAAGTTGGGTAAAGTAACTCCTAATAATTGCTCTAATTTCCTCTTCATTAGTGGAAAGTTCTCCCTTTTTATTTTTGAGACTAACAATTTGATTTTTCTCTTTCCTTTTTCTAATCAAATTAACTAAAGGTTTATCTATTTTGTTGGTCTTTTCATAAAACCAAATCTTAGTTTTATTTATTAATTCAAGAGTTTTTTTAGTTTCAATTTTATTGATCTTTCTTTTTATTTTTAGAATTTCAAGTTTG